>NC_142604.1:22720780-23033404 GCF_041222555.1 Hakea prostrata
ACCATATTCGCATCCTATTATATTCGAACGGATTCGGATAATATCCTATTGGTTTTCGGATGGATTCAGTCGGATTCGGATGATAATCAGATAATTATTTTTTAAGTAGATTCTTCTAAATGGCCATGTATATAGATTGAATAGAGGTTTTCGACTACCTGTTGACATCATTACCATTTTATTTGTGAAGCTAGGTTTTAAATTTAAGAATTTAGCAACTCTGGTAGTTATTTTAGTAGAAAATCTATAAAAATAGTCACATATCTCAAGTAAAAAATTTATAAAATCAAGAAAAATAAATCCAAATGGTAACTTAATTGGATAATTTTATCGGACAGATAATAATCGGTAAGAAAGGGGTATACCATATCCGAATTCTATTAATAATCGGATGGATTCGGATACTACTAAACAGATGCGAATGCGAATTCGGGAGCGGATTTCGGTTATATCCATTTACACCACTAGTCTCAATACCCTTCTAAATCGACTCTGATATAACAGGGACATCCTAGCCAAACACTTCTAGACAAGACCTAGGTATGTCAACCAATCATCCGAGAAAGAGTCAAGGGGCACCATAGGAAATGTCCCATATCACTTCCACTGATGTCCAAAGACAGAAACATCAAAAGGACATTCCCCATTCCCAAATTATACTTAATCAATCACATTCCCAAATCAGTCATTCACGAACACAACTGATAATCCAATTCGTAGAAAGAAAATCATTCATTCATGATCAATTCAATAAAAGAATTACATAAACAAGACCTATTGTAGTTGAAGAAATTACAGCAGCAATCTAATTATAAGAAAGCTAAGACAATGCAAATCCGAATCATAAACAAGTAATCATGCACTTTATATAGGTTATTAGAGAATCAACCATCCTTGCCTTAAATAGCTTCGAAGAATTCCTGAGGAACAAAGAGGATAGGTCCAAGGTTAGCAAATAAACCCTAAACAAGCATAGTTCAATCATTAGGAACAAACCCTCGAAGATCGGAAGTCAAACGAATCAAGACAGACCAAGAAAACAACTACTATTAGCTTGGGCTCATTGGCTGGGTCGATTGATCCAGTCGATCCAATGAACAGTACGGAGCAAAAACTTGAATTTTCAACCGAAACTCAACTTCTGGGATTCAAAACACTCCAAAAATTAAAGGGAACCTTAAGAACAGTAGTCTAAGATTAACTAGCATAGTTTACACATCAACATTGATCGAAAGAATGGAATTCTAATTTAATCAAAAACTAGGTTTTCAGAGAAAACAGTCCGTGAATTCTACGAAGAGGTTAAGGAAAATGAGAATTCACTCTAGAAGAGTAACAACAGTAAATCATAGCTAGGAACTAACATAAGAATAAATCTAATATGCTTTAGAAATCAAAACAATAGAATGATCACACATTCATGAAGATTTCACAATATCTCTTCTTAAAATTATATTGTGTAGATCATAGAAGCATTGGAGTGAATGGAGATTCACTCACAACTACAGAGATTGAAGAAAAGGTGTTTGCAAGGTTACAAAACCATCTTCATAATCACAGAGATAAGAAGAAATCAATATGAGAGTAGATCAATGAATAGTATGAGCGATTACTAACCTTAATGAAGAATGATCGCCAAAAGACTAGAGAATTCCCAAAGGATCTTCCGCAACTCGAAGGAATAGGCTTAAGAGAGGCTACCCATGTACTCCATAGGCTTTAGAAACAAGTGTGGCTAAAAACCACGTAGTCTCATTAAATAGAGCATCAAAATCCTAAAAATCACAACTAAGCCCCTATCACTGTGGGTCGACCCAGGCTGACAACAAGCCCTGATCAGGGAATTGAAGCTTCAAACCTCAAGATTTTCAATGGGGCTTTTCCCAACCCAACAAATAACTCACATAGCATGGAGGAATGCCTTCAAACCATATCTAACTAGGCTTCAAGTCCAACCGAGCTCTTCTTCTCTAAGGTGCAATTTCTTCTCCAACTCTGACAAGGTTTCCAAGTATGGAGCTCCATCATCAATCTCCATGGTTTCTGGGTCAAACATCATGTTGAGATGGCCTATAATTGCCTTCTACCTTCACCTCGGGTCTTCGGACCTACAAACAAAAGGGTTCTCAAGTTAGGGTTAGGGCTGGATTTTACAATATTTGTATCCAACTTCAAATATGAAATAGCCAAAATACAATCGACTTGAGTTATGAATACTATTAGTTTACTATTGCCAAGGATACCAATTGGTTCCAAGGATATTTGTGGATAAATAGTTTGAAAATGATGGAGGTCGATGCAATGTTATCTAATCCAGTCTTTCCTTACGAAGTCTAGCGGAGCCCATACTTCTAATTACATTATTTTATTTCTCTTAACCTAGCAAATTATGTCCTATAAGGCAACAATTGAGAAATAGAGACACAAAGAAAATATCATATTAGAGCTTTGGGTCTTAAAGGATAATTATACAAAGGCATGACAGCAAAAATCCAGTAGAAGTTTCTTTAAAAACAATTAATCTTCTATTGCCGAGGATACCAATTGGTTCCAAGGATATTTGTGGATAAATAGTTTGAAAATGATGGAGGTCAATGCAATGTTGTCTAATCCAGTCTTTCTTACAGAAGTCTAGCGAGAGTCCATACTTCTAATTACATTATTTTATTTTTCTTAACCTAGCAAATTATGTCCTATAAGGCAACAATTGAAAAATAGTGATGCAAAGAAAATATCATATTAAAGCTCTGAGTCTTAAAGGATAATTATACAAAGGCATGACAGCAAAAATGCAGTAGAAGTTTCTTTAAAAACAATTAATCTACTAGGATACCAATTGGTTCCAAGGATATTTGTGGATAAATAACACATCAAACGTTCATGCGTCATTACAATAATTAGAAAATTATACGCCGTCTGTGGGAATCGAACCCACGACCACGTGGTTAAAAGCCACGCGCTCTACCAGCTGAGCTAAGATGGCTCGGATGTACATTTGGTTCTTATATTTTTAATTAGTTTATTTTATTAGATTCTGTAATCTTATGCAAACGCTCGTAACAATTGTTCTCGTTAGAAGAGTCCATTGCCAAAAATGACAGATATCGACAAGGTTATAACTAATAGAACTTTTCATTTCACAAAAAAATAATTAATTGAAGTGATATTAGAAGAATGATAAGACCTGTAATTATTGGAAACCTCGTTAATTCTTCCATCGAAGTCTTATACAAGGGAATTTCTTTGACGTGTTCATTTCCTCCAAGCCTTATCAGCTTATCCGAAGAATTTTTCTTGAAAACAACAAAATGAAGCATACGGTGGGTAAGAGCTAGAATCATCATCTTCACAGAGCTGACGACCGTCAGAAAAAGAAACTAAAACAGCAAAAATTGGCAATTAGATCAGCTCGAGAGAAAATTCCCACACAACCCAGAAGAGCTCAAGTGAGAGAGGAAGAGAGTATGAAAGGTTATGCCATCGCTCTTGTTTCTTGTGGTGCAATTCTTGCATCAGTTTTAGGGTTGTACCTATTGATTTTTCTTTGCAAGAGAAGTCCAAAGAAAGAAAAGAAAGAAATCAAGACTAACCAAAGCTGTCTTCCAAGTTCTGCTCATCTACCTGTCTATGGCAATGTTAAGCAAAGTCGGGGAACTAACAGTCGGAGCACCGAAGGTGCTGGCATGGTTCTTGTGGTGGATGCCAGTGCTTTAGCTACTGCTGATGTAGGAGGAGATGACGACGGTAGTTCGACTACTGACTGTGGAGGTGGTTATCATGGGGGTGGAGGAGGCGGTGGTCATAATGGTGATGGCGGTGGTGGTGGTGGCCGTCATGGTGGAACCGGTGGAGGCGGTTATCATGGTGGTGGTGATCACGGTGGAGGTGGCTATCACAGTGGTGGAGATCATGGCGGAGGATTCGATGGAGAACATATAGCCCGAGGGCCCCCCGAGACGAACATACACCCCCACTAGGGGCAGAGAAGTCATCTTAAGGAAATTCTGAGAATCCCTTATGGAGTAAAGCACATATCCACTCGGGAGATGAGTCTTCTGCAAGCTCGGGATAAACGGTGCTCTCTCAGGAGAGACATAGAAAAAACCCCTCGGGAGGAAGCATATTAGCCCCCTTGGGAGGAAGCATATTAACCCTTCGAGAAACATGTTCGGAATAAGCTTAAGAATCCCACTTGGACTAAGTCCAAGAGTGACGTTGAAGATGGCCAAGTCAAAAGAGTTAGTTACAGATAACTACCAAATAAGGCTATTTCGAGAATTGGGGAGATGAGTTAGCGGATAACGGCTCTATCTGGTCCGCCAAAGAAGGAGCCGTAACTCCGAAAATATTCCACTCACTCTTCAACTGACGATCCGAAACTCAAGGAAGTGCCGCCTCCAGGTAACTTCTATATAAACCCACATCCTACATGGAGAAAGGTACGAGATTCATTTGATCAATTATTCATTACGTTCTTGAGAACTCTCTCAAGAACTCTTATTGTTGCCTAGGCTGACTTGGGCGTTGGAGGTGGTTCCCCGGCCAAAACTTAGCCGGACCGTTCTTGTTTTCTTTGTGAGTGCAAGCATCTCAGCTATTCCAACTTGGCTGGGGAGCTCTTAAGGTAGTCATCTCAGTATCCGGCCCTCGAAGAAGTTCTAGACGCAACAAATTGGTGCCTTCTGTGGGAATCGTCATAGGAAGTCATGACGAGATGTACCTCTCATCAAGTGACAAGTTCCAATCAAATTCTCACTCGAGCCAGGGAAAGGAAGATAGAGAACGGACGTGTTGAAGAACAAATTCTCCCTTCTCTAGATCAACAAATTCCTATTCCAAAAGAAATTCGAGAAGGGATTCCAGAGAATCCCCCATCAACCATTCCAACTCCGTTTGGAGAAGGAGGTTCGAATCAACCTTCGATTCCAGCGACAGTGGCCGATTTGCAAAATATGCAAAGGGAAGTACAACAACAAATGTTGGAACTCCAAGGAATTGTTCGAGGCTTAGTCCATCAAGTCGTGGTACCATCTGGACCCCCTAGAAATTCACAAGAAGGACGAAGGCATGAAGTTATCCGACAGACTCGGGATAAGCAACGCCCGGTGAACGAAGAAAGGCGAAATCCCAGAATACCAAGACGAACAGCCGAACGAGTTGGAGAAAGATCTCAAGGAGTTCATATTGAAAAACCTCTTCCCCGAGGAGATCGGACGAGGGGAAGTGTTTCCAACCGTTTGGCTGGGCTTAGGCAAACTCAAGATTTTCCAAGGAGAGAACGCCGAAATGAAAGAGTTAGAGAACACGAAGGCGAAAGCCATGGAAGAGGTCATTCCAGATCTGATGACCAGAGAGGATCGGTTAGTCAGTATGGATTTTCTTATGGACCAACTTCCCAATATTTTGATCTTGGAAGTGTTTGGTCTCCGCAAGAACGTCAAGAGGCGCATGGTCTAGGGAGAAGATTAGATGCCATGGAAAAAAGGCTTGATGATCGGGACCTTGACGACGACTATGACGTGGTTGACAGAGAGCCCTTCTCAGAGGAAGTTATGAGAGCACCTCCTCCACCCAACTTTATCATGCCGACGTTCACTCCCTATGAAGGTAAGTCTAATCCTCATGAACATATTAGTTATTTCAAGTTTGTCATGGTTGTGATTGGCCAAGAGGATGAGTTATTATGCCGAACTTTCCCGGCCTCTCTCAAAGGTCAAGCGATAAAATGGTTTTCTAGCCTACGGCCAAGATCCATCCGAAACTTCCGGGAACTTGGGAGAAAATTCATTGCCCGATTCCGAAGTTGCATAGGGAGTAAGAAGACAGCAGATAGCCTCTTTGCCACTAGGAAAAAGCCGAATGAGTCCATTCGAGACTATCTTCTAAGATTCGATAAAGTGGCTATCAAGGTAGAAGAGTTGGATGATACGGTGGCATACAATGCACTATGGAGTGGAATAACCCAAAGACGCTTGCTAGAGATATTGCTTCAAGATAAGCCGAAGACTTATGGAGCTCTTCTTAAGAAATTCCAAAAGCAAGCAACAGTTGCAGAAGTTATCGAAGCCCGAGAAGAGTCCACGAGAGGGGTGAAGGAAAAGAAGAATTATGGAGAAAAATGTTAGAATTCAAACGCTTGAGCAAAAGATGACAAAAAAGGAGGTTGGAAAGAAAGACTTGCCAATGAGAACTTTACACCTCTCAATACTAAGAGGTTAGAAATCCTATTACAAATTCGAGATAAAGATCTTTTGAAATGGCTGGGCAAGCTTCGAGCCCAACCCGAAGACAGGAATATGACTAAGCATTGTTGCTTTCACAAGGACTACAGCCACCACACGGATGAGTGCAGAAATCTTAAGATTGAGATCGAGAAACTCATCCAAGGAGGGCATCTTGAAAAGTATCTTCAAAAGAAACGGCAAGATCAAGAGAAGTCCCCATCTAGATCAGCAAAAGACTCCAGATCCAAAAGTCCCGAGAGGGCAGATAAGAATCATGAGAAGAAACCCGACAATCGGGAATTCTCTTTCATCTATATTGTCTTAGGAAATCTGATTGAGGAATCCATTAAGAAGGCGAAGCAAAAAGCGCGGTTCGTAGGATCAATGCAGTTGCTAAGAAAACGAACTTCTCCTCACGACGATGCTATAGTTATCAAAGTGAAACTTGCAAATCGGGAAGTTCACCAAATTCTTGTGGACACGGGGTCTTCTGCTGACTTGCTATCGTATGAAACATTTAAGAAGTTGAAATTTGAAGATGAGATGATGACCCCATGTGGGACTCATTTATACGAATTTTCCGGGTCGTCTGCCATATCCAAAGGGACCATTCAACTGGATCTAAGGATCGGGACACCTCCTCGGGATGCCGTCGTCCAATCAACCTTCATGGTAGTTCGGGATTTATCGGCGTACAACGTCTTACTCGGGAGATCGACTCTTAACGCCTTAGGGGCTTTGGTTTCTCCAAAAATATGAAGTTGAAATTTCCAACAACAGCAGGAGTCAGGGAGTGCTCTTCTGATCAGCGACTCTCGAGACAATGCTATGTGAATTATCTCAAGAAAGTAAGAAGAACCGAGAGATCGGGCAATACAATGAGTATTGAAATTTGGGATGATCGGGATGAAGAAGCAATAATTGATCATGGCAATTGATTATTTTACTAAGTGGGTGGAAGCCGAACCTCTCTCATCCATTATTGAGAAACAAATGCAGAAGTTTTTTCAAGAAAGGATAATCTACAGATTTGGAATTCCAAAGATCCTTGTGACCGACAATGGAAAGCAATTTGTCGGAGCCGGCTTCAAGAATTTTTGTGAAAGATATCATATCGAGCATAGAACATCGTCTGTGGCGTATCCACAAAGCAATGGGTGTCACATCCCGCCCTAAATCCACCAAGGGGGTACCCTATCTGGATTATCCGGGGGAGTGAACCACGATCCCACCGATCAAGTTTAGGAACGATCATAGTCACTTAGCACAATAATATAATCAAAAGCAAGAACAATTCTTTGTATTCCAATAATTTAATAATAAAAGTCAATAAAGGATCTCAGAAGGATCACAAGAAACATTAGAGTATGGAAATTATACAATTAGGACAAATAGTCAAAGTGTGAAAAGGAAGGGGGAAACCCATCCTATAATATTAGCGGAAGGTAAATTGACTAAAATAAGGGTTACAACCGGTTCCCAACATGACAAAGGAGCAGATTAACTACGGTCTCAACAAATTAACTAAAAGGTTAAAAGGGGGAGTGAGACGATATCCCATCCCTAACACATAAGTGCAACACCGAACTGCTCTAGATAAGTCCCAATCTCGGACTACTAGTCTTTATCAACTTATTCACCGTAACCAGTATGGTACGAGTCATCAACTTGGTCTTCAGAGTGTTGATTGTCAAAGTCGACAGTAGAAGTACCAACAATAGAGTCTAACAAAGATGTTGCAAAAAGGAGTGAGTTCAAAAGAACTCAGCAAGGCAGTTATTCCATAAAACATAAGCCATATGATACAAACCATAACATGATGCAATATGATATCAAACACATGATGCAAGTATGATTCTAACTCTATGAATGCTAGTCTCTAAGGTAGACATGCTTTAAGTCATAGCACCATACTTCTTTAGAAAAGTCTCAGTCACTCAATCATCGGGGGGAATTGGGTCCTGCATCCCTCTCGGACAAATCCATGGTTGGGGTTTAGGTCACCGCTCTCTCACATCACCATTTGGTCTAAGTATTGGCGCATGTCACGGTAAAGCCTAGCCCAATGCAAGTCATCTACTTAGTCATATCATGTCAGATCCAGATACGTCCATTCCTACCATCCCGGGATCCTTTCCGGTATCCTTCACACTAGAGTCATGGATATTACCCACCAGACTCATCAACCCTATTGGTCATCCACAAATAGTAGACGGGAAGCTCTCACGTCCCCTCACGGATATGACCCACCGATCCTCGAGCGCCCGTGAGCCCAAGTCTATCCATTTGCAACCGTACCAATAAATGGCTCCCACAATGAGATTTATGACCTCTCACAGATCATTTCATCGGTCTTGAGTGCCCACAAATCCCCACTGCTACCACGGGTCGTTCGGTCTCAATGCCCTTCCGATTCGGGTCTGATACGACATGGACATCCTAGCCAAACAACTAGACAATCCTATGTATGTCATTCAATAACCCGGGAAAGTGTAGATAGGCATCTTCGGAGAACATCCCACACTATTCCCTCCGATGCCCAAGGACAGAAGCGTCAAAGGACACTCCCCAATCCCAAGTTATACCTAAGCAATCACATACTCAAGTCCATCATATCGCATTCATTTGATACATCATCATGATAAAAGTTAAATCATAACATCGAAGTGATCCATCATATATACAAGTAGCAAGAATAATAACTCATTATAACAAGAGTATATGAAATCACAATACTATTGTTCTAAAACATGTATAGCAGTCCTATGATATTCAAAAGCAATTAAGAAGCTATGTTCACTAAGTTATGATCATCAAGACATAGGCACATAGCCTATGTATTTATGGCGATAACCATCCTTACCTTAAGTCGCGATGATGATAATCCAACAATCTCAAAAGAATGATCCAAAGATGGTAATAAGGCCCTAGACAAACATAAATGAAAGGTTAGAAAAGAAATCAGGAAAATCGGAGGTCAAACGAGTCAAAACGGAGCAAGGTTGCTGTCAGTAGCAAGTTTGGTCGATGCACTTTGGTTGATGGCATCGACCAAAGACCATCGACCAAAAGTGGTTTCGGGCAAAAAGTTGGATTTTGGTGATTTGGTCCGAAATTGGTCTTCCGGGGCTCGGATTGATCCGAAACTTGGAGGGATGATTAATAACAATGTAAGAACACTACCTAGCAAGTATTATCACAATCCAATGGTCCAAATGAAAAACCCCAAATTGAGGTCCTATGTTCTAAAGATAAGAATCCTAGCATTCATGAGAAATCGATGTAATTGAAAGGGAAGCTAGAGAATTAGTTGGGGAATAGGTTGGGAACAAGATTATAATCATTTGCAAGCTAGAGATTAGACTAATCATACTCCACATCTCAGTCTAGTATAAGAAATCAAGTTGTTAAACAAAGAATCATGGTAATGCATATGCAAGGATCAAGATACAAGTGAGGCATAGCGAATGAAGGAAAAGCAAGTATAAATGGGAAGAGACATTCATGGCAAGGTGTTTGCAAGGTTGCAGCACCTTGGCCATGGTCTCATTAGTAAAAAGAAGAGAAGTGGGTAGGATAGAGAGCAAGAGAGAGAATCATACCTTAGAAGATGATAGTTGGAGAAGAGAGACAATGATTCTTTTAGAAGGTCATCACCCAAGCCAAGGAGGAGCCTAAGAGGAGCCTTCCCACGTTCTCAGGTGTTGAAATGAGTGAAATATGGTTCTAGGTTCGAGGTTTCACTTAAATAGAGGAAGGAATATCAAAAAAGCATATTTTTCTCAAAATCTGAGCAACTTTGGTCGATGCACTTTGGTTGATGGCATCGACCAAAGCAGGTTTCAGCAGAAAATCCATAAATAGTTCAGCAACTTTGGACAGGGATTCAGAGGTCTATACGGGGTCAAATTGAGTGAGGTTTTCTTCTACAAGTCAATTAAGAAGTCTAGTTTCAAGAAATACTTTTGGATTGAGCACAGGAGTTCATTAGATATTTCAACTAATTCACCCCTCTTCAGTGTGCAAGATTCAAAACTAACACTGACAATGCTCTCAAGTGAGGGGCATCATCGTCAATGTCCATGGGCTTGGGCTCCAACACCAAATCATCAACTAAAAGGGTCCACAAATCTCTTTTCCCCCCACTTCAGGTCTTCGGACCTACAAACATAACAGATTTCGGGCCGGGTCAAGGTTAGGATAAGGCCGGATATTACAGATCTACCCTCAGGGAAAGGTCTGGCATGATTTCCTAAGGCTTTCAAAGATAATAACACTGAAATCAAGGTCCAACTTTAAGGTCTAACACCAAATGAGTCTTTTTTTATCCCAAAACAAATAGGGTGTCTTGGTTAGGTTTGGGCTGGATTTTACATTCTTCCCCCCTTAAAATAATTTCGCCCTCGAAATTGGGAGAGTAATAGGCTTCTAAAGAGGCGGAGGACATTGCTTTATACCTTTCTTCTCCCAAAATCTTCGAAAAACAATTAACAATAAATCTTTTGTAAGAAATAAGGAATAAATCTAACATGCTTTGAAATCAAATCGAAAGTATGATCATGGCTTCATGAAGATTTTACAAGGATCATGGCAAAGATTAATATGAAGATTATAAAACCTTAAGAATGAAAGGAGATAGTAGAAGAGATGGTTGCAAAGATTCAATATCTTCTTCATAGTCTCAATCACAACGAATAAACATAGTAAGAGTAGATCAACACAACACATGAGAGATTACTAACCTTTGATTGAAGAACAGGAGATGAAAAGCTTGAAGTCTTGAAACAATTAGAAGGAATATCAATACATGAAGATCACATTTGATTTCTCTTCAAAATCATCATGTGGGGAAAACACAGGGTTATAGAATGTATGGAGATCCACTATAGAACATCAGGGATAGAAGGATCAGTTGTGGGAATGACTTAAGATCACCCTCCCATCAAAGGGAAAATAGAAGGCACAAGAAGAAATTGTAGAGAGGATAGATCAACTTCGGGGTACAGTTCTACCAAATGAACTAGGCAACTCATGCGACAGAGAATAAATCAAACAATGTATAAGGTAGGTATGCATTTGGCACAACAGCAAGGTTAGGGTTAGGTGAGATTTCACAATGGGCAAGTTGAAATAACCAATCGAATGCTTTTGGATGGAATAAAGAAGTGTCTGGAGACAAGTCGGGCCAAGTGGGTAGAAGAACTACTGAGCGTCCTTTGGACATATCACACCACAGCCAGAATTCCTACGGGAGAAACTCCTTTTCGGCTAGCCTACGGCACAGAAGCACTTGTCCCGAGTAGAGGTATTAGTAGAGTCAAAGAGATATACAGACTTCAATGAAGAAGCAAACGAAGAAGGCTTGAAGAGCAATCTTGATCTAATAGACGAAGTGCGAAGCGTGTCAGAATACCGAAATCAAAGATATCAAAACCGAGTAGTTGGATACTTCAATGCTCGGGTAAAAAATAGAAGACAATGTGTGGGTGACTTTGTGCTCCGCAAAGTTGCAGCATCAGACCCAAGAAACCAAGGCAAGCTCTCAACAACTTGGGAAGGGCCATATCTCGTCGAGCAAGAGACAAAACCAGGGACTTACAAGCTAAGAAACTTAGCCACAGGTGAGATGATAGACCAAACTTGGAATTCCATGAATCTTCGAAAATTCTATCAGTAGAATTAGTCAAGATATGTAGCACTTGCAAGCAAGTCGAAAGACCATTTGATTTTCAATAAAATCTACATCTACATTTTTTATATCCTTTTTCTCAAAAAGAAAGTTATTAGCGAAAAATACACAAGTATTTCTTCAAGTCAAGAAGAGCCCAAGAGAGTTCTTGATAAGTTCAAGAACCCGAGAGCGTTCTTAAGATCAGGAAGAACCCAAGAGAGTTCTTGACAATTTCAAGAACCCGAGAGCATTCTCAAGATCAGGAAGAACCCAAGAGAGTTCTTGACAAGTTCAAGAACCCGAGAGCGTTCTTAAGATCAGGAAGAACCCAAGAGAGTTCTTGACAAGTTCAAGAACCCAAGAGCGTTCTTAAGATCAGGAAGAGCCCGAGAGAGTTCTTAACTTGTAACAAGTTTAAGAACCCAGGAGTGCCCTTCAAAGAAACCTAAGAAAGGATCCACAAAGGGTAGAGATCTCTCAGAGGGGTCACACTTGGGAAGTCACTCGGGTAGCCATTCGGGAGAATCTCTCAACCTCTTATGAAGCCCAAGGAAGGCTTTCATAAGATGATCTCTCAGAGGCGTCACACTCGGGAAGTCACTCGGGTAGCCATTCGGGAGAATCTCTCAACCTCTTATGAAGCCCAAGGAAGACTTTCATAAGATGATCTCTCAGAGGCGTCACACTCAAGAAGTCATTCGGGTAGCCATTTGGGATACTCTCTCAACCTCTTATGAAGCCCAAGGAAGGCTTTCATAAGATGATCTCTCAGAGGCGTCACACTCGAGAAGTCACTCGGGTAGCCATTCGGGAGAATCTCTCAACCTCTTATAAAGCCCAAGGAAGGCTTTCATAAGATGATCTCTCAGAGGGGTCACACTCGGGAAGTCACTCAGGTAGCCATCCAAGATAATCTCTCAACCTCTTATGAAGCCCAAGGAAGGCTTTCATAAGATGATCTCTCAGAGGCGTCACACTCGGGAAGTCACTCGGGTAGCCATTCGGGAGAATCTCTCAACCTCTTATGAAGCCCAAGGAAGGCTTTCATAAGATGATCTCTCAGAGGGGTCACACTCGGGAAGTCACTTAGGTAGCCATCCAAGATAATCTCTCAACCTCTTTTAAAGCCCAAGGAAGGCTTTCATAAGATGATCTCTCAAAAATGTTACACTCGGGACATATAAAGGGATAACACTTTGGAGAAATCTCACAGTCAGAAATAAGAATATCAAGGGTTTCAAAGTATCGACAATCTCTAAGCCAATACGCTAGGGGAGTGACTCGGGTAGACAATCGGGAGAAATAAGAGCTTAATGCCTCAGTTATATGTAGGCGATTACGAGTTAATCTTCTGCAAAATATTTGGCCACAAGGACCGATATTACATAAATCAAATACAAACAAGTTCAAAATATTTGGCCACAAGGACCAATGTTACAAAAACAAAGTTCAGTTCAAGCAGCAGAAGCAAGAAAATAAAGATAAGTTTTCAAAGTCTCTTTCACATTTAACTCTCAGGAGAATCCTCTCTTTCGGGAAGCTCTTCGTCTGGAATCTCCTTAGCATGGCTATCTCCAGTATCCTCTTCCTCATCTTCATCAATGAAGAGAAGAGGATCGGGAGGGCTATATGGCTCCTTACATTCGATGCCATCGAGCACAGCCTTCTCAAGTTTCTCGTATACTTTCCCATCTAACTTCCCAGCTAACTCTTTGGGATTAGGAATATCAACTTGTTGAAGAACTGAAGAAAAGGCATCATCAAAGCCGAGACGATAGGTGAAGATAGAAAGAGCAGTCTGGAGTTTCTTGAACTGAGGGGTGCCAAGGTAAGAAGTAATGATTTCCTTCTGGACGACATCAGGGACTTCATCAGCACTAACAGGAAGCTTTCCAGCTCGAACCTCAGAATGAAGCTGAAGGACGAGAGACTCCATTTCATCCTTCCCGTGTGCAAGCTCCTCCTTATCCTTGAGAGCCTCCTCCAAGTCTTTTTTGGCCTGAGAAAGCTCTTCTTTAAGGGCTGACTTACTTTTAGACATCTCCTTCAATCTCAGACTCTTTTCTTCATCCCGCTTCTTCAAAGACTCAACCTTTTTTATTGACTCAGAAAGCTCCATAGTAGACCGTTCACGAGCCTTCTCAACCTCTCAAAGCTGCTCAATAAGATGCTCAGAACGAATCATGCATTCCCCCATGTAATGCGCCCCTCCCGATAAACACCTAAAGAAGATTTGAAATACCAGATTACAGAAGTTACTTCAAGAGCTACAAATAACTATGGAAAGAGAATTACCTGTAGGCATTCCCATAAAACTTGTCGTCCGGAAGACTTCTCAGGTGCTCACGATCAGATGGGATCATCCCTTCAAGAAGCCAAGTTCTGACAGCATTAGGATCCCCAAGAATGGTATCCTCGAAGTCAAATTCCACCCCCGGAACAAACACAGGAGAAGCTCTATCACGCTCCTCGGGAGTGTCCTTGGCACCTCTGGGTCTTTTGGTTGATTTGC
Source organism: Hakea prostrata (assembly GCF_041222555.1). Lineage (NCBI taxonomy): Eukaryota > Viridiplantae > Streptophyta > Magnoliopsida > Proteales > Proteaceae > Hakea > Hakea prostrata. The sequence continues at coordinate 22,735,188 of NC_142604.1, forward strand.
CCAATCGACTGGAAGGGAAGGCCTGAGGAACCCCAATCTTGGGAGGACCCCCACCGGGACCAACAGATGAACTTTTCTTTGAACTCTTCTTGAAATGACCGGAGGTTTTGGACGAGTCAAGAGCGTTGAGAGCCTGAATAACGGGACCTGAATCTTTGACTGAACTCTTCTTCGCTGGCTTTCGGGCGAAGGCTTCCTTAGTATTCCCACTAGCAATAGCGCGAAGAGCATCAATATCCAACTTATTAGCCACTTTGATAACAAATGAAGGAGATTAGAAGAGTCAGGGTAAGAAAATGCGAAAAATTGAAGAGTGTCAAAGAATAAGGGGCTCACCCGAAGAGAAACCCCATAACTGAAGAATAGAAGGATACTCATATGAGTATCCGTGAACAACAGCTGAATCTCCTTGAACCTGGATAATCTTTTCTAAGGCCACTTCTTCAGCGGCGGACAACTCAACAAGATTATTGGGGTCTTCAAGATCTGAGTTTGTTTTCTTCACAACACGGTCGGGAAAGACGGCGGGACTGGGGGCTTGTAGAAAAGGAAGTGATGTCTCCACCCCTTGGTGGACGTTGGCATAGACTCCAGCAAAATGATATTGCCCGACCAGTCAACCGCGTCAGTTGCCCAACGATGAAGAGAGAGCCAACCCCCCTTTGACTAACTTCTTAACTTCGAAGAAATGATGAAGAAGGGGGAAAGTTGGTTTGACTCCAACATTGTAACAAAAACCAACAAAACAGGTAATTTCTCCAACTATTCGAGATTAGATTGGAAGGAGAAATTCCATAATGCGTAAGAAGGTCTTCGATAACTTGTTGTACGGGAAGACAAAGACCTCCCAAGAAGGCATCAAAGTAGAGGGAAAAGGTCCCTTCAGGGGGCTCTCCAACCCGATTGGACACAGACGGGAGCAGGAAGGAATACTCCTTGGGAATTTCACAAAAATCTCTCAAACGTTTGAGATGAAGTTGTTTAAGGTCATCGGGATAGAATTCGGGACCCGAAAGTTTAAGGTCATAATTAGTGTGAGACGGGGTCTTTGGCTTACTCCTTTCCTCAAGAGTTGCCTCTTCAGAAAGCACTCAATATGGAGAAAGGGTGGCCAACGATTCCGGGAATCTTGAGGACAAGAAAGGGGTGGACGAGGCGAAGAATGCCTCTGCCAAACAACTTGAAGCTGGGCAGGAAGAGGTTGACTAACTCTATCAACTTCTTGCTCAAGAGAAGAATCCACAGAATGCTCAAAATTGACTAAGTCAAGTCCTAAGTCAGAGCATAGGGGTTCTTGGTTAAGAGGGTCATCCCTAGCTAAGTTGGTCGCTGCCCTCACAATGTCATGAGAGTAAGAGTAATCAGGGAGATCATCTTCACTGGAATAAAGCATAGACTAGGTTCGGGAGTACGCCTCGGGACTTGAGACTTCAGTAATCGGGACTACCATTCGGGAAGTGGTTCGGGCTAATCCCTTACCTTTTCTCAACTTATCCATGAAATGCAGAAATGTTAAAAGAAATGGAGAAAAGTTAGAAGAAACTTACTGGACGAAGAGTTGAGAAGTAAGTCGAAGCTAGCAATGCAGTGAATGAAGCTTCAAATAGGAAGTGATTGCAGGAAAAAAAGTGAAAAATGAGGATTGAACCTCTATTTATAGTGAGGATGAGGAGATGAAAAGATGCGTCCAACGGTTAGAAATCAAGAAAGGCAACGGTTGAGATCAGGTATATGAAAGGTCACGATCCAACGACCGATGATGAACATACACGACGGTTGAGATTGAGAGGGCTCAAGATTTCAATCAAACAGCCCACGATCGGGAATCTCAACAGCTGAGATAACGTGACCGTTGGCGTATCAGGAGTTGCAATGAAGGTGAATCAATACAGTGGTTGGGAGTTAAAAACCATAGCTTTTAACGAAACTTTGGAGAAATAATGGCTAGACGATGCCTTGGAATTTCTTCAAAAGAGAAAACCTCCAAAAGGGTCTAAGAAAAGCATTCCGTACATTCGGGAGACCGATCACACGGAATGGGGGGCTCTGTTGTGGAGAACATATAGCTCGAGGGGCCCCCCGAGACGAACGTACACCCCCACTAGGGGCAGAGAAGTCTTCTTAAGGAAATTCTGAGAATCCCTTCTGGAGTAAAGCACATATCCACTCGGGAGATGAGTCTTTTGCAGGCTCGGGATGAACGCTGCTCTCTCATGAGAGACACAAAAAAACCCCCTCAAGAGGAAGCATATTAACCCTTCGAGAAACATGTTCGGAATAAGCTTAAGACTCCCACTTGGACTAAGTCCAAGAGTGACGTTGAAGACGGCCAAGTCAAAAGAGTTAGTTACAGATAACTACTCAATAAGGCTGTTCCGAGATTTGAGGAGATGAGTTAGCGAATAATGGCTCTATCTGGTCCGCCAAAGAAGGAGCCGTAACTCCGAAGATATTCCACTCACTCTTCAATTGACAATCCGAAACTCAAGGAAGCGCCGCCTCCAGGTAACTTCTATATAAACCCACATCCTACATGGAGAAAGGTATGAGATTCATCTGATCAATTATTCATTACGTTCTTGAAAACTCTCTCAAGAACTCTTATTGTTGCCTAGGCTGATTTGGGCGTCGAAGGCGGTTCCCCGGACCAAAACTTAGCTGGACCTTTCTTGTTTTCTTTGTAAGTGCAGCCATCTCAGCTATTCCAACTTGGCTGAGGAGCTCTTAAGGTAGTCATCTTAGTATCAGGCCCTTGAAGAAGTTCTAGACGCAACACTAGGGTTTGTTGTTTGTGTGTTATTGGGGTTTCTAGGGTTACATATGTGGTGGTTCAAGAGTTTAATTAGGTTAGATTTAATTCTGATTTTGTTGTTTTGTGAATTCATACTTAATCCTAAGAGGTTACGGTTTCGAAAATTGTATTTCAATCGGTTTGATATACAAAGATGACATTATTTCAAAAGATATGCTTATTCTTTAATTTATTTTATCTTGATGCATGAATATTTGTTCTCTCCCTATCAACCTTAGTGGGTTAACTAATCTCACTCTAATGTACATTACATTCTGTATTTTAATTTTGCACAACTAGCATAAAACAAAGAATTAGAAACTAGGACTCGGTCAAGTCAGAGAAAATTTTCTATCACAATCAAGGTTTGATATGTCGACTCATGTCGCCGTGTCGGACCCTGGCGACACGGCGACATGAGCGACATGTCGCCAAAAGTCGCCCGACTTTTGGCAAGGGTTCGATGAAAAATCGAACCCCTGTTTCGAAGGGTATTTCAGGTTATTTTGACCTGAAATTTGACGTGTAACCTAATTTGAGGTCAATAAACACATTGGGAGTGTTATTTTGACCTAAAACATCACATAATCTAAAGTTTATAACTGGCACATGTCCAGCTGTATGCGGGCAAAACTGGAAGTTTGGAAAATTCATATAAACTAATGTAAATATGCAAAGAAAACACAAATATACAATTAGTAAAGAGATGTACTAAAGTTTACAATTCATTATACAATTATGTTGAGAAAAGAGATGTATGGCTCATGCTTCACATATTGTTACCGACGAACACGGGGTCCCGCTCCCCGGTGAGCGGGCAGGGGTCCGGGGAGGCCGCCCCGGCGGGGGTGTGGGGGCAGGGCCCCCGGAGCTTTTAGAGGCCCTATGTCACCTTGGCAAAAAACGAACGAAAAATTGGCGAAAAACAAACGAAAGGCTGTTATATATGGCAAATTTAGCGATATATCGCCGACTATATCGACTTGTTGGCGACATATCGCCGACAGAAGGCGATATGTCGTTGACTTAAAGTTTTATCGGTGTCGCTGGGGGGTGTCGTGTCGCCCCCCATCGACATGGCGACATATCGCCCTATGTCGGCGATATGTCACAGAGCGATATGTTGCCGACACAATGAACCATGATCACAATACTATGAAAAGAAATTACAAAACCATCTTCTGCAACAATGTGGTTGGAATCCACCAGTTAATAATTAGGGAATGAAATTTCAAAATGTTCATCTCCAATGATCTTGTGAAAGTGCAATATAAAAAGCCATACTTCATATTCCCATCGAAAACGTGAACACATTGAGTGTTATTTTGACCTAAAACATCACATAATCTAAAGTTTATAACTGGCACATGTCCAGCTGTATGCGGGCAAACGAGTTTGGAAAATTCATATAACTAATGTAAATATGCAAAGAAACACAAATATACAATTAGTAAAGAGATGTACTAGTTTACAATTCATTATACAATTATGTTGAGAAAAGAGATGTATGGCTCATGCTTCACATATTGTTACCGACGACCGGGTCCCGCTCCCGGTGGCGGGCGGGTCGGGGAGGCCCCGGGGGTGGGGGGCGGGGCCCCGGGCTTTTGAGGCCCTTGTCACCTTGGCAACGCGTTGGCGAAACCGAGGCTGTTATATTGGCTTTAGCGATATTCGCCGACTATATCGACTTGTCGGCGACATTCGCCGCGGCGTTGTCGTTGACTTAAGTTTTATCGGTGTCGCTGGGGGGTGTCGTGTCGCCCCCGATGCATGGCGACATATCGCCCTATGTCGGCGATATGTCCGGGCGATATGTTGCCGACACAATGACCATGATCACAATACTATGAAAAGAATTACAAACCATCTTCGCAACAATGTGGTTGGAATCCACCGCTTAATAATTAGGGAATGAAATTTCAAAATGTTCATCTCCAATGATCTTGTGAAAGTGCAATATAAAAAGCCATACTTCATATTCCCATCGAAAACGTGAACACATTGGGAGTGTTATTTTGACCTAAAACATCACATAATCTAAAGTTTATAACTGGCACATGTCCACGATGCGGAAGTTTGGAAAATTCATATAAACTAATGTAAATATGCAAAGAAAACACAAATATACAATTAGTAAAGAGATGTACTAAAGTTTACAATTCATTATACAATTATGTTGAGAAAAGAGATGTATGGCTCATGCTTCACATATTGTTACCGACGAACACGGGGTCCCGCTCCCCGGTGGCGGCGGGGTCCGGGGGGCGCCCCCGGGGGGTGTGGGGGCGGGGCCCCGGAGCTTTAGAGGCCCTATGTCACCTTGGCAAAAAACGAACGAAAAATTGGCGAAAAACAAACGAAAGGCTGTTATATATGGCAAATTTAGCGATATATCGCCGACTATATCGACTTGTCGGCGACATATCGCCGACAAAAGGCGATATGTCGTTGACTTAAAGTTTTATCGATGTCGTTGGGGGGTGTCGTGTCGCCCCCCAGCGACATGGCGACATATCGCCCTATGTCGGCGATATGTCACAGAGCGATATGTTGCCGACACAATGAACCATGATCACAATACTATGAAAAGAAATTACAAAACCATCTTCTGCAACAATGTGGTTGGAATCCACCAGTTAATAATTAGGGAATGAAATTTCAAAATGTTCATCTCCAATGATCTTGTGAAAGTGCAATATAAAAAGCCATACTTCATATTCCCATCGAAAACGTGGAAACTTTTTTAGTACATGCTGAAGATCCAACTTCAATTAAATGGCCAAAACATGGTTGACATGAGTTTACAAATACTATTAATTTACCATTGCCAAGGATATTGATTGGTTTCCAAGGATATTTGTATCCAACTTCAAATATGAAATAGCCAAAACACAGTCGACTTGAGTTATGAATACTATTAATTTACTATTGCCAAAGATACCAATTGGTTCCAAGGATATTCATGGATGAATAGTTTGAAAATGATGGAGGTCGATGCAGTGTTATCTAATTTAGTCTTTCTTAATGAAGTCTAGCGAAGCCCATACTTCTAGAGCAACATTATTATTATTGTTGAAGCTTAAGGTCTTATAATCCAATAATTACATTACTTTATTTTTCTTAGCCTAGCAAATTATGTCCTATAAGACAACAATTGAGAAATAGAGACGCAAAATAAATATCATATTAGTGCTCTGGGTTTTTAAGGATAATTATACAAAAATGTAGTAGAAGTTTGGATCTACTTATCGTGCTTGTCGACACACCACACCTATATAGTTCAGTCGTGGAAAAACATATTATCATACGCCGTCTGTGGGAATCGAACCCACGACCACGTGGTTAAAAGCCACGCGCTCTACCAGCTGAGCTAAGACGGCTTGAATGTACATTAAATTCTTATATTTAAATTAGTTTGTTTTATTAAAAGAATGATAAGACTTTAATTATTGGAAACTTCGTTAATTCTTCCATCAAAGTCTCATACAAGGGAATTTCTTTGACGTGTTCATTTCCTCCGAGCCTTATCAGCTTATCCGAAGAATTTTTCTTGAAAACAACAAAATGAAGCATACGGTGGGTAAGAGCTAGAATCATCATCTTCACAGAGCTGACGACCGTCAAAAAAAACACACTAAAACACCAAAAATTGGCAATTAGATCAGCTCGAGAGAAAATTCCCACACAACTCAGAAGAGCTCAAGTGAGAGAGGAAGAGAGTATGAAAGGTTATGCCATCGCTCTTGTTTCTTGTGGTGCAATTCTTGCATCAGTTTTAGGGTTGTACCTATTGATTTTTCTTTGCAAGAGAAGTCCAAAGAAAGAAAAGAAAGAAATCAAGACTAACCAAACCTGTCTTCCGAGTTCTGCTCCTCTACCTGTCAATGGCAATGTTAAGCAAAGTCGGGGAACTAACAGTCGGAGCACCGAAGGTGCTGGCATGGTTCTTGTGGTGGATGCCAGTGCTTTAGCCACTGCTGATGTAGGAGGAGATGACGACGGCGGTTCGACTACTGACTGTGGAGGTGGTTATCATGGTGGTGGAGGAGGCGGTGGTCATAATGGTGATGGCGGTGGTGGTGGTGGCCGTCACGGTGGAACCGGTGGAGGCGGTTATCATGGTGGTGGTGATCATGGTGGCGGTGGCTATCATGGTGGAGGTGGCTATCACAGTGGTGGTGATCATGGTGGAGGTGGCTATCACGGTGGTGGTAGTAGCGGCGGCTGTGGGGGAGGATACGATGGTGGCGGTGGCGGAGGTGGAGGCGGAGGATTCGATGGTGGTGGCAGCTCTGGCTTTTAACTGAAAATTATCAAATTCAAATAAGAAAACTGTGTGTATGTTACTTCGTGTTACTGTGTCCACATCATATTTGATTTTGAATGAAGCTAGCCTGGGCAGTAAAATGTATGTACTTAATTTAATATGTAAACTGTTATTTATTTATTTATTAATTTTTTTATCAGAACTTGAAAACTGAAATTATACGTGGGCTTAAATTCTGTTGGAAAAACTCTGTAGGAAATTCAATCATGAACTTATCTTTCTTTGCGAACCTAAGTGTAAAAACTTCCGCAACATCCACAAACAATTCATGGGTGCTCTAAAAGGTTATGAGTCTATGCATGAAGTTCCCAACATGGGGTCTAGGGGTTTTTAGGGTGGTTACTGGGTCCTTTCTAACCGACACTAATCAACCTCCATTTTATTTTCTTCGAATCATTTTGTTGGATTGCTAATTGAATCAACAAATATTCGGTTTGTAATTATCTTCATCCATGCAATCCCTTAATACCCTTCTAGAAAGCAAGTGTGGATTGATCTTGCCACCCACCTCTCAACCATTACACACCCTTTTTTCATTTGTGGGGATATAAATGAGCTGATCTTGCCAGTTGACAAATTGGGGGGGGGGGGGGGCACATTCAAACCATCGTCAGCTCTCCCTTTTTTGTGTAATCTCATTTATGATTTTCACCTCTTTGAATTCGCTGGTGATGGTCCCACATATACATGGTCAAACCATAAGCAACCCCCCCCCCATCTCACGAAAGAAGTAATCGACAAAGCTTTTGCTTGTCCAAACTTTCTTTCTACTTTCCCAATCTGAAACTCTCAAAAATACCTGCAATTGGTTCGGATCACTCACCTATTTTCATTAACACTAATGGTTTTTTTTTTCTCAGGAAGAGAACTCTTTCATTATCAATTGGCTTGGCAAGGACACCCTGACTTCTCTTCAGATGTTGGTAAGGTTTGGAGTGGGTTTGAGGAGGGCTTTCTCTCATCTAAGCTCGCTTCGGTTTCTAATTTCCTTAAAGGCTGGAATGCTTCAAAATTTGGTTATGTGCATAACATTTGCGATAGGATTGAGATGGAATTGCTCGCTATTGAAAATTGCCCTGACCCTAATTGGAATCTCTATTACCAAAAGAGAGACGGGTTGAGGTGGGTCTATGAAGCCCATGAATCTTTTGGCTCCAAAAATCTTGACTCCAATATGTTTCGGATGGAGATAGGAATACTGGGTTTTATCATAATGCTTCTAAATTCCATCTGAAGAAGAGAAAAATCGAGTTTGTACTACATGATAATCAGTATATCCATGACCCTGCAGGTATTGCTAACTGTTTTGCTAAGTTTATGCAAGATCTTTAATACCTCTAGCAATCTTGATATTCCTCCTATTATTGACATGCTTTTTCCCCCTATCAACTCAATTGTGAATAACCCTTCTTTGACTTGTTGCCCTAGCTTGGAAGAGCTTCAATCTTCTGTGTTCTCTATTGGGGCTTTTAAGGCGTAGGTTTTATGGTTTCCAAGCTTGTTTTTTAAACATTTTTGGGAGTTAGTTCAATCTAATATTGTACAATTTGTTGCTAATTTTTTCAATAATATTTGGTTACCCCCTCGGACTAATCACACTTTGCCCTATTTTATCCCTAAAAGGGGAGAATGCCTATCAGGTCTCAGATTTTAAACCTATCAGCTTGTGTAATGTCTCATACAAAATTATTGCTAAATTAATAGCTATGAATCTCAAACCCTTTCTCCATGATATTTTTCCCCACTGCAAAGTGCTTTTGTGTTTGATAGGCAAATTACTAATAATATTTTGATAGCTCATGAAAATTTTTCATTTTATGAAAAAAACTCGGGTTAAATAGGGGTTTGTGGCTTTGAAACTTGATATGTCAAAGGCGTAAGAGTGGAATGGAGTGTTTTGCTAAAAGTTTTAATGTGCCTTGGTTTTGATTCCAAATTTGTGACATCATTGAATGCCTTATTTCCTCTACATCTTTCTCTGTAAAGCTTAATGGATCCCCCTACTCCTGGTTCTTTGCCTCTAGAGGATTGAGACAAGGATGCCCCTTGAGTCCATATCTTTTCCTACTCATTATGGAAATTATGTCTCAACTCTGTGGTGCCTTTAAGTCTGAACATGCTTTTCAAGGAATCAAAATTGCTAAGACTGCCCTTGAGATTACACATCTTTTTTTTTTTTTTTTTTCCTTTCTCTAATTAGGTTAGATTTAATTTTGATTTTGTTGGTCTGTGAATTCATACTTAATCCTAAGAGGTTACGGTTTCAAAAATTGTATTTCAATCGGTTGGATATACGAAGATGACATTATTTCAAAAGATATGCTTATTCATTAATTTATTTTAGGGATAATTATTGTTGCCCACTTGTACTTTGATTTTATTACTACTTTATCCCCTGTAGTTTTTAAAATTGTTAATCCTTAACTTGAAAGACCATAACGGATCTGTTATGGTTTGAATTCAATTTTTGAATTCAAATTTAAATATTGTAAACGAATCTTGTACAACAACCATGTTTATTTATAAATACATAAGACTTACCCATCAAGGTAATTAGCAACCTACTTATCAAAATTAGAGTTTTTCTTTGCATTCTTTCATGGTATTAGAGCTAAGGTTTTGAGATTTTTTTTTTTTCTTCCAAAACACTACATTTTCAATGGCCACTGCTAACACTCCATTCCCCATTAACAATCTCTCCAACCTTGTTTTTGTCAAGCTTGATGGAGCAAATTATCTTATGTGGAGAGAACAATTAGAATCCATTTTTATTACATGTGATCTTATGCATCATCTTGATGGTACTGGATCAATGCCAAATCAAACTATCACTACTGGAGAAACTCAAACGCCGAATCCAGCATTTCAAACCTGGAGAAAGAATGATCATTTTGTTCGAGCATGCATCAATGCCACCCTCACACCGTCTCTTTCTTCTCATATTCTTGGTCTTCCAACAACAAAGATGTATGGGATTCTCTTGCACAACTTTTCCAACAACAGTCCACTGCTCAAAGGACTTATCTTCGCAGTGAATTGCAGATGATTAATAAAGGAACAAGCACAATTACGGACTATCTTCACAAAATTATGTCCATCGTTGATTCCTTAGCGGCAATCAATGATAAGGTAAATGACTCTGACTTGGTAGCATATACATTAAATGGTCTTGGTTCGGATTATCTCACTTTCATCATTACTGTGGAAAATATTACCCCACCCGTTACCTTTACCGACCTAAGGGCCAAACTACTTACTCATGAGCAATGGTTACGCCGTGGCTATGGGAACACCCAATCAATCTTAATTGATTCACATTCCCCTACTGCATTACTTGTTATAGATCAGCCTAAATTTAATCGGCCTAATAATAGTATTAATTCCTATCCACCCAACAACCGAAACCCACCTAGATCTGATTTCCGAAATTCATCAAATGGCCCTCCAAGATCTCAAAATTCCTATAACCGACCAAACCAAAACACCTTTAATACTAATTCCTTCAAATGTCAAATATGTGCTAAGCAAGGCCATTCGGCCAATAGATGCTATTTCCGTTATGCCCAGCATTGAAATAATCCTAATCCACCACCTCACATTCCTTATGCTGGCTTACATGGTACCCAAAATACCCAACACATTACACCATAGAATGATGCACAGTGGATACCGGATTCAGGTGCTACCAACCATATGTCATTTGATCCAGCCATGCTATAGCGATCTGCCACTTACAAAGGAGAAGATCAGGTTTCAGTTGGTGATGGTAAGAAACTCCCTATAACTCATATAGGCTCCTCAACTTTGAAAACAAATTTAAATCATTTATCTCTTAATGACATACTAGTAGTTCCCCAATTGTCAAAGAATTTAATTTCCATTTCTCAACTTACATCTGACAATAATTGTTCTGTTGAATTTTTTCCATGGGGTTTCTATGTTAAGGATTTGGAGTCAGGCATCACTCTACTGAAGGGTCCAGTCAAAGATAAATTGTATTCTTTCTTGGCCAATGCTGTCCCTCCTTTGGCTCTTTATGGAAATAAAGCTCCTTCTGATATTTGGCATCGCCGGCTTGGTCATCCTTCTTCTGCAGTATTTACTCATTTGAGAAATAGTGTCTTATTTAATTCCTTTGAAACACTTAGATCCAATAAAATTTGTGACGCTTGCCAACTTGGCAAACATCACAAATTACCCTTTTCTATTTCAGTTAGTAGAACTACTCAACCATTACAGCTTATTCATTGTGATTTGTGGGGTCCCACTATAACTTTGTCAATTAATGGATTCAATTCATATATTATTTTTGTTGATGATTTCAATCGATTTACTTGGTTTTATCCTTTGCGATTTAAATTTGATGCAATTCATTGTTTCAAGCATTTTAAAATTATGGCTGAAAACTTGCTTTCTACTTCTATTAAATTTTTTCAAAGTGATGGAGCCTTAGAGTTAACAAGGGGAGCTTTCAAAAACTATCTTGATGAATGTGGCATTGTATCCAGGATTTCATGTCCTCATACTCCAGAACAAAATGGAGTTTCAGAAAGAAAACACAGACATATTACAGAGATGGGTTTATCCCTTCTATTCCAAGCTCACATGCCCAAAGCATATTGGTTAGAAGCCTTTATCGCTGCTTGTCTATTTAATAAACCGGTTACCAACACCACTATTGCAGAGAAAATCTCCTCATGAAGCACTGTTTGGCTTCAAACCAGATTATTGTTTATTGAGAGTTTTTGGCTGCTTTTGTTACCCCAACTTGACACCCTACAGAGAAGACAAATTATCACCAAAGTCTAAGGCTTGTGTCTTTCTTGGTTACAGTCTCTATCACAAGGGTTATAGATGCTTAGATAGGGACACTGGCAAGATATATTTATCTAGACATGTTATTTTTGAAGAAAAGGAATTTCCCTTTTCAAATCCCCCATCACATCAATCATCAAACAAACCACTAGTCGAACTTATTTCTCTACCTGTTTTCATCCCACACACCCCACCAAATGTGCCTCCACTCACTTCACATTCTTCTTCACCTATTTCAAGAAACCAACCATCACAAACAACCCCTACAACATCATCACCAGCCATATCAATGGAAAATCCAACCCACGATGTTAATCAATCCTCACCAACAATAGACCAACCACAGCCCCAACCATCTCATCCTATGATTACTAGAAGTAAAACCAATTCCGCCAAACCAAAACCCCCTCTCTCTTTACTCACTATTAGACACCCAATACCTCAAACCTTTCTTACCACCATCTCCAACATCCCAACTGAACCTAAAACCTACAAATCAGCCTCAAAAGACCCAAAGTGGATTGATGCAATGCAAAAAGAATACAAAGCCTTGATAGACAATCAAACTTAGAACTTGGTGCCTTATTCCAAGGGTATGAATATTGTAGGCTGTAAGTGGGTGTACAGGATCAAGACAAAAAGTGATGGTTCCATTGAGAGATACAAGGCACGCTTAGTTGCCAAGGGGTTCAACCAACAGGCAGGAGTGGACTTTCATGAAACATTTAGTCCAGTTGTAAAGCCAGCCACCATTCGGATAGTATTAACCGTTGCACTCTCAAAGTCATGGCCAGTACATCAACTTGATGTGAAAAATTTCTTCTTGAATGGCAACTTAGTAGAAGATGTTTACATGGAACAACCAGAGGGGTATGTTTCCACATCTAAACCAACCCATGTTTGTCATCTACGAAAAGCAATTTATGGTCTCAAGCAAGCTCCACGAGCTTGGTTTCACAGATTCAAAAAATACCTACAAGGAGAAGGTTTCAAGCAAAGCGTGGAAGATTCTTCCATGTTTACACGCAAAACCCAAGGTACAATGATAGTATTGCTGTTATATGTAGATGATATAATATTGATAGGAGCCAATGAAGCTGCAATTCAAGAGGTTATTCAAAGCCTGAGCAAAGAATTTGCAATGACAGATTTGGGACACTTGCATTACTTCTTGGGAATTGAGGCTAATCGAAGTTCAGATGGTCTTTTACTCACTCAAAGTAAATACTCCATTGATTTATTAACGTCTACAGGAATGGAGACTTCAAAGCCATGCACAACCCCAATTGCTTTTGGAACAAAGTTATCATCAACAACAAAGTTATCCCCTACCCGATCCAACACCATACAGACAATTAGTAGGAGCCTTACAATATCTGACGATCACTAGACCATATATCTCCTATGCAGTCAATCAAGTGTGTCAGTTCATGCAATCTCCCACAAAAGATCATCTACAAGCAGCAAAACGTATTTTACGTTATGTCAAGCACACTATTGGTGCTGGTGTTCTCTTGAAACCAACCCAACTTTCTTTCATAGCTGCTTACACTGATGCAGATTGGGCAGGATGTCCAGCCACACGCCGATCAACTAGTGGGTTTTGTACTTTTCTTGGGGATAATTTGTTATCATGGTCTTCCAAGAAACAACCTACAGTATCTAGATCAAGTACGGAAGCTAAGTACAAATCCCTTGCTGTCACAGCATCTGAATTACTATGGATTTCTTATGTTCTACGTGATTTGCAAGTACAACTTCCAAGAGGAATGGACATTTATTGTGATAATGTGTCTGCAACACAAATGGCTGCAAATCCAGTGCTACATGCTCGCACAAAACATATAGAAGTGGACTATCATTTTGTCCGAGACTTGGTTCAGAACAACACCATAAAAGTGCACTTTGTTCGGTCAGATGATCAAATTGCAGATGTGTTTACTAAGGGCTTAACATCACAAGCTTTCTTCAAGCATAGAGACAAACTCTTCCACCTGCCAATGCAGAGTTTGAGGGGGGATGAAAGACCATAACGGATCTGTTATGGTTTGAATTCAAGTTTTTAATTTTGAATTCAAATTCAAATATTGTAAACGAATCTTGTACAACAGCCATGTTTATTTATAAATATATAAGACTTACCCATCAAGGTAAGCAACCTACTTATCAAAATTAGAGTTTTTCTTTGCATTCTTTCATAACTTTCTCTACAATTACTAATGCCCCCTACCGTTAAGCTCAATTAGTTTACTGATAATGTGGCATCTATATTTTTTTTCAAAATCCCAAAAATAACCCTGAAATTATCTTTTTACTTATTTACTCTTTTGTCAAGTTATAACACTACCCTTAATTAACTATGGGAAAAAAATTAACTTTTATTTTTTAAAAGGAAACCACCGAATAATGGAAAGATGTGATTTTTCCTCTCTAAAAAGAAATCACCAAATAAAGAAAAGATGTAATTAAATAAAACTTAAAATATTAACTAAAATATTAAGAAATATCAAATTTAATTCAAAGTTTGAAAATCACCTAATATATGCTGACCATTATGCATGTTACCAAATTTTCTATCAATTAGCATCTTATATACTAATTTGTTTGTAAAACTTCCATCATTGTAATTATAAAAATTTTAAATGGAATGTAAGAGCTTCAACAACCATAAGTATGTGGTCCCACCAAATCAAAAACTAATTCTAAAATATAAGATTTTAAGCATATATAATTGACATTCAATATAGTTTCTATAAATGAGGGTAATGCCATATTTTTTACTTTTTAATTTTAATGAAGGGCAAAATAGACATTTCATATTTGATGTTAACAGCCACTTAACACCGTTAGAAGTGAGGGGGCAATAGTAATTTCATAAAGAAAGATGTTCGATTAGTAATAAAACCAAAGTATAAGGAGGCAATAGCAATTATCCCTTTATTTTATCTTGATGCATGAATATTTGTTCTCTCCCCATCAACTGTGGGTTAACTAATCTCACTCTAATGTACATTACGTTCTGTATTTTAATTTTGCACAACTAGCATAAAACAAAGAACTAGAAACTAGGACATGGTCAAGTCAGAGAAAATTTTCTATCATAATACTATGAAAATAAATTACAAAACGATCTTCTGCAACTATGTGGTTGGAATCCACCAGTTAATAGTCAGGGAACGAAATTTCACAATGTTAATCTCCAATGATCTTGTGAAAGTGTAATATAGAAAGCCATACTTCATATTCCCATCAGAAACGTGGAAACTTTTTTAGTACCTGTTGAAGATCCAACTTCAATTAAATGGCCAAAACATTGTTGACGTGAGTTTATGAATGCTATTAATTACCATTGCCAAGGATACCAATTGGTTCCAAGGATATCTGTCACATCCACCCAATTGGTACCCTATCTAGCATACTTGAGTGTGTGATCCACAGCCCCAAAGACCAGTATCGAGGAAATCAACCTACCACATTTACAATAATATCATCAGGAACAAAACTAAATCAGTGTTAAACTACATTAAGTAAAGATCGAGAAAAGATTCAAAAGAATAACAATATAATCAGAATGCAGAAAAATGATACCAATAGAATAATCAAAAGTAGAGTGTAGCGGAAAATCACTCCATAGAAACAGCGGAAATGCAGATCGAAATTAAAAAGAAAGATTACAACCTATTCCCAAAATAAAAGGAATAGAAAAAGGTAATCAAAACTAAACTAATGTTTCTTCAAGTCTATAGAGAACACTTCTAAAAGTAAAGGTCTTTGTATCCAAATAACGCTATACAAGCACATGAGTTCGAATAATCTTGATACAATACTCTATCACCACGATGTTTTTCAGCGTCGTAGTCACTGTAGCCAGCACCTTGGGTGTAGTATGAGTCATCTGAGGCAAACTCATATGTTGCTCCGTCATAGTTGTCAACACCTGCAGATAGATCTAACAAAGATGTTTGCAAAAAGGAATGAGTTGAAAAGAACTCAGCAAGGCCCTTTATTCTATATTAACATAAAGAAGCATGATAGCAAATCATAAAGGATGCAATATGATATGAAACAGACATGCATGTATGATTCTAACTCTATGTATGCTGGTCTCTATTGCCGGACACGCTTTAAGTCATAGCACCATACTCCTCTGGGTTGGTCTCAAATCACTCTCACTCAACCATCTCGGTATCTTGGGTTCTCCGGTGAAAATTGGGTCCTGCATCCTTCTCGGACATTCCATGGCTGGGGTTTAGGTCACCGCTCTCTCACATCACCATTGGTCTGAGTATTGGCGCATGTCAAGATTAAACTTAGCCCAATGCAAGTCTTCTACTTAGTTATATCACCTCAGAGTTAGATACTTTCATTCCTCACCTCTCGCGATCCTTCTTGGTATCTTTCTCACTAGAGTCAACGTATCCTATGGCTACAACCAACTTGGACTACAGACTCATGAACCCTATTGGTCATCCACAAATAGTAAATGGGAAGCTCTCATGTCCTCTCACGGGTTGGTTACCCGTCTTGAGCGCCCACAAACCCCCATTGCTGCCACGGGTTACTCGGTGTCAATTAGGGGTGTAAACGGATTGGATTCGGGATAGAGGTAATACCATATTCACATCCTATTATATTTGAACGGATTTGGATAATATCCTATCGGTTTTCGGACGAATTCAGTTGGATTCGGATGATAATCAGATAATTATTTTCTTAAGTAGATTCTTCTAAATGTCCATGTATATAGATTGAATAGAGGTTTTCGACTACCTGTTGACATCATTACCATTTTATTTGTGAAGCTAGGTTTGAAATTTAAGAATTTAGCAACTCTGGTAGTTATTTTAGTAGAAAATCTATAAAAATAGTCACATATCTCAAGTAAAAAACTATAAAATCAAGAAAAGTAAATCCAAATGATAACTTAATTAGATAATTTTATCGGATGGATAATAATCGGTAAGAAAGGTGTAAAATCCAGTCCTATCCTAACCCTGACCGTGACCCGGATCCATTGTTGTTTATAGGTCCGAAGACCCGAAGTGGTGGTAGAAGAGACTTGTGGACCCTTTTGATTGATAATTTTGAGTCGGAGTCCGAGCCCATGGACATTGACGATGATACCCCTTACTTGAGTACATTGTCGGTGTTTAGTGAAAATCACCACATCAAAGAAGAGTGAATCAGTTGAAGTACCTAATGGACTCCCGTGCACAATCTGAAGGTATTTCCCGAAACTAGACTTCTTGATTGACTTATAGGAGAAAACCCCACTCAATTTGACCCTGTATAGCCCTCCAAGTCCCTGTCCGAAGTTTCTGAACTAATTCTAGATTTTCTGTTGAAACCTGTTTTGGTCGATCCTCTTTGGTCGATGCCATCGACCAAAACCATCGACCAAAGTTTCCCAAACTTGAAGTTAATGATTCTTTGGAATATTCCCTATCCTATTTAGACTAGCCTCGTGTTTTGAGCCCTATTCTAATCATTATCACTCCTGAGAACGTGGGGAGAGCTTCCCAAAGCACCTCCTAGGCATTGGTGAAGAAGATTCCACTCAAATCATTGTCAATCATTGTTCCTTGTCTCCATCAACAACTACAAGGTATGATTCATCACTCTCACTCTCTATTCTATTCTTTTCTACTCTTTTATACTCCTTTATACTCCTTTTATTGCTGTTGAGACCTTGGAGATGGTGCTGCAACCTTGCAACCATCACTCCAAGTGCTCACTCTTGCTTAACCTATGATCCTCTCCCTTGTCCATTGATGCTATGCTCTCATTTCAAGCCTAGCATATACATTCCTTGATTTTCTCCTTAACTTCATGCTTTCTTGTTTGAAACTGTGTGCTATGTATATGTTTACTACTAGCATATGATCCTAATCAAATCCCTATAAGTTCCCCTAGCTAATGCATGCCTTTCCAATGCAAATGCAATTGATTTCAATCCATGCCATGATTCTTGTCTATTGAACTTAGTAGTCTAATTTGGGGCTTTCTATTTAGACCATTGGATTGTGTTAATTTCTTGATTTGTAGTGTTCTTATATTGTTCTTAAGCATCCCTTCAAGTTCCGGATTGATCTGAGCCCCAGAAGACCGAATTCGGACCAAAACCCCCAAAATCCAATATGTAGCCCAAGACTATTTTGGTCGATCACCCTTGGTCAATGCCATCAACCAAGAGCATCGACCAAACTTGTTGCTGACAGCAACTTCAACTAGTTTTGACCCGTTCAACATCCGATCTTCCCGATTTCTTTTCTAATCTCTTATTTATGTTTGTTTAGGGTCTTAACACTACTATTGGATCGTTCTTTGGTAACTCTTGAATCGTCATCAACTCAACTTAAGGTAAGGATGGTTATCACTATAAATACATAGGCTATGTACTTATGTCATGATGCTCATAACTAAATGAACATAGCCTCTTAATTGCTTTTGAATATCATAGGACTGCTATACATGTTTTAGAACAGTAGTATTGTGATTTCATATACTCTTGTTATAATGATTTAATATTCTTGCTACTTGTATATATGATGGATCATTTCAATATTATGATTTAACTTCTATCATGATGATGTATCTAATATATGCGATATGATGGACTTGAGTATGTGATTGCTTAGGTATAACTTGGGATTGGGGAGTGTCCTATTGACGCTTCTGTCCTTGGCATCGGAGGGAATAGTATGGGATGTTCTCCGAAGGTGCCTATCGACATTATCCCGGGTTATTGGATGACATGCATAGGATTGTCTAGTTGGGTGGCTAGGATTGTCCTTGTCGTATCAGACCCGAATTGGAAGGGCATTGAGACCAAACGACCCGTGATAGTGTATGGTTTGATGGGCACTCAAGACCGGTAACCAACCCGTGAGAGGACATAAACCATACTACGGATACCCGAAAGGGACCATTTATTTGTAGGGTTGCAAATAGCTAGACTTGGGCTCACGGGCGCTCAAGACCGGTAACCAACCTGTGAGAGGACGTGAGAGCTTCCCGTCTATTATTTGTGGATGACCAATAGGGTTGATGAGTCCGTAGTCTGGGACTATGCTGACTCTAGTGTGAAGGATACCGGAAAGGATCGCCCTGGGCGAGGAATGGACGTATCTGGATCTGACATGATATGACTGAGTAGATGACTTGCATTGGGCTAGGCTTTACCTTGACATGCACCAATACTTAGACCAAATGGTGATGTGAAAGAGCGGTGACTGAAACCCCAACCATGGATTTGTCCGAGAGGGATGCAGGACCCAATTCCCACCGACTTGAGTGATTGAGACCTACCCAAAGAAGTATGGTGCTATGGCTTAAAGCATGTCTACCATAGAGACTAGCATTCATAGAGTTAGAATCATACTTGCATCATATGTTTCATATCATTTTGCATCATGTTATGATTGGTACTTATATGGTTATGAATTATGGAATAATTGCCTTGTTGAGTTCTTTTGAACTCATTCCTTTTGTGCAAATGTTGTTAGACTTTTCCGCAGGTGTTGAAGACTCCGATGGCATACCCTACAAGACGGACTATGATCCCTCATACTACCCTTCGGGTGGTAGCTACGGTGAAGATCAGAGTTACACGGCGTACCAGGGTTAGCCCCACTGTGGTGAGGGAGTGGCCGTGTTGGGCTTTCTTCATCCATACTTATGAAGAGATAATCATTAAGATAAAAGAAACCCTTGCGTAGTGCCCCCATTTCCCTGAATTTTTGTTAAACATTTGGGATATGTAATTAACTTTTCTTGAGTTACTCTTTAGATATGGGATTGTAACTTAACTTGATTTTACTACTTTTCCGTTGCCTTTGAGAGAGTGACTTTCGCTCATTTTGTCTTTCTTATAATCAATCTTATATACTTGGTATTATTTATTTCCGCACTCTGATTATCTGTTCTTATTTTAATCATGATATCTGTTATTTATTGCTTTTACCTTGATTATCATTGTTCATGATTGTGTTATCGCATATGTGGGAGGCATGGTCCCTCGATGCTTGATCCTTGAATTGTGGATCACATTCCCGGGTATGCCAAATAGGGTACCGGCTGGGTGGATGTGACAAAAGGGGTATACCATATCCGTATCCTATTAGTAATCGGACAGATTCGGATACTGCTAAACGGATGAGAATGCAAATTCGGGAGCGGATTTCGGTTATCCATTTACACCCCTTGTCACATCCACCTAGCCGGTACCCCATCGGGCATACCCGGGTCTGTGATCCACAGTCCCAAAGATCAAGTATCGAGCAACCATGCCTCCCACGTACGTGATAACACAATCGTGAACAATAATAATCAAGGTAAAAGCATATAATAAAGAATCATGAATAAGATAAAAAAGATAATCAGAGTGCGGAATAAAGATGATACCAAGTGTATAGATATAATTTAAAAGGGATAGAGAGTGATCAGAAGTCACTTCCTCACATGGCAGCGGAAAGTAGATAATTCAGTTAACTTACAAAATCAACATCTAAGGAGTATATCAAAGAAAGTTAAGTTATAGATCCGGTCTAAAAGAAGAATTCAAAAAGTAACATTAACAAATGTTTTCTCAGTCACATAAAACACATCCTCATAACTATAGAAATTCAAAGTCTATCACAACTGCTCCAGCACCAGTGTCGGGCTAATCCTGGTGCGTATCATAGTCCTCTTCGGTACCCTCACAATAATCTTCATAGTAGCCACTACCCTGAGGGTAGTATGGCTCATCATAGGGCGCTTCAAAGGACGTGCCATCGGTCTCTTCGAAACCTATGGAATAGTCTAACAAAGAAAATGCACAAAAAGGAATGAGTTCAAAAGAACTCAGCAAGGTAGTTAATCCATAATACATAAACCATATGATACAAGTCATAACATGATGTGAATGATATGAGACAGATGATGCAGATATGATTCTAACTCTACATATGCTAGTCTCTATGGTAGACATGCTTTAAGTCATAGCACCATACTTCCTTGGGTAGGTCTCAAATCACTCTTCCCTCAACCATCCAAGTATCTTGGGTTCTCCAGTGGGACTTGGGTCCTGCATCCCTCTCGAACAATTCCATGGTTGGGGTTTCGATCACCGCTCTCTCACATCACCATTGGTGAAAGAATTGGCGCATGTCACGGTAAAGCCTAGCCCAATGCAAGTCATCTACTCAGTCATACCATGTAAAATCCAGATACGTCCATTCCTCGCCCGGGCGATCCTTTCCGGTATCCTTCACACTAGAGTCACGGATATTACTCACCATACTCATCAACCCCATTGGTCATCCACAAATAGTAGACGGGAAGCTCTCACGTCCTCTCACGGATATGACTCACCGATCTTCGAGCTCCCGTGTGCCCAAGTCTGACTATTTGCAACCCTACCAACAATGGCCCCTTTCGGGTATCCGTAATATGATCTATGTCCTCTCACGGGTTGGCTACCGGTCTTGAGTACCCATCAAACCATACTACTAGCACGGGTCGTTCGGTCTCAATACCCTTCCGATTCGGGTCTGATATGACAAGGACATCCTAGTCATACATCTAGACAAGTCCTATGTATGTCATCCAATAATTCGGGAAAGCGTCAATGGACACCTTCGGAGAACATCCCATACTATTCCCTCTGATGTCCAAGGACATAAATGTCAGTAGGACATTCCTCAATCCCAAATTATACTTATCCAATCACATTCTCAATTCATCATATCACACATACATGATACATCATCATATTAAAAGTCATATCATAACATTGCATGATTCAAGTGTATATGTAAATAACAATAATTAAAGAGACATGATATACAAGAGTAATTAAACATGTTACTATTGTTAAACGACAACTACAGTAGTCATACGATGTCTAAATAAAATTGATAAGCTAAGCATATCAAGTCGTCAATCATCATTGAATAAACACATAGTCCATGTCATATGGGTATAACTGTCCTTACCTTAATCGAATCGGGAAATATAGCAAGTACCACTTAGAATAGTCCCCAACTTAGTGCTTGAACCCTAGACAACATATATGCAACATTAGAGAAGGAAACAATCAAATCGGATATCAAACGGAGCAAAACGAGCAAGTGTTGAGTTGCTGTCCTTCTTTGGTAGATTGACTGGTCAACTAACTCAGTCGACCAAGCAGTCTACCAAGATGAACAGTAAAGGGCAGCATAGTGAATTTGGGCCCGAAACCGATCTTCCGGGGCTCGGATCCATCCGAAACTTGGAGGAATTGATCATAGCAGTGTAAGAATACTATACAATGAATATTATCATGATCCAATGGTCCAATTAGGAATACCCAAATTAAAACCCTATGTTCTATATGCTAAACATCAATAATTGAAATGGAATTTGTTGCAATGGTAAGGAATGATGGAGAATCAGCTAAGAAAGTGATAAGAACTATACTAGAATCATAAACCAATAGTAAATCAGACTTAGGATACATCTACACGTCAATTTAGACCAATAAGACAAGTTGGAAAGACAAGAATCATAGAAATGCAATGCTATTGATTGTATTGGAAGCATAGCATAGCAAGAATAAAATAAAAACAATGGAGATGAAAGGGAAACACATGACCAAGTGTCTGCAAGGTTGCAGCACTTTAGCCATGGTCTCAATAGAAAGAAAGAGTAGAGGAATGAGTAGAATAGAGAATGAGAGAGAGAATTCAAAGCTTGAGGAAGCAATGGAGATGGGAGGCAATGGTTGAGAACAAGATCCTTCACCAACTTCAAGAAATGCCTTAGGGAAGCTCACTCCTCGTGCTCTGGAGTGCCAATGATTAGGTTAGGCTTTTATTCACGAATTCCCATAGAGTAGGTGTTGAGAAAACTCTCACATACGCAGCAGAATATAACCAAGAAATAAAGAAATAAAGAATTAACAAGACACCACAGCTTTTTTACTTGGTTTGGTCTTTCGACCTATGTCCAAGGATGAGTTAATAAACTCATCAGTCATGCAATATTAAATAGTCTAAGGAAGGAGATTACAACACTAAGATAGCTACCCAAGAAGAAAATAGACTCAATCAGAGCATTTGCACCTGATTACACAACAGCCTTTTCTCCTCTTCAAGGAAACCAAGAACACCAACAGCAAGGCGTTAATCAGTCCTTCAGAAGCAAGATAGCTTCAAACCATCCACGCTTTAACAATCCTTGAACCAGCAGCAAGAAGAAGCACCGATCGAATGAATACGCATATGCCAAACCCCCAAAAGATAAAACAAATACATATTGCTGTAAAGACCAAAATGCCCTTAAAACTAATACATAAGACATCATAGTCCAACTCCCTTTGAAAAGACATAAATACCCCTGTTTACATACAACAGTAGGCTTAAAATAATAAAGAATTTTGTGATTTTCGGATTTATTAATCTGCTGGTCGACTGGTCACTCAACCAAGCCTAAACAGCAACTTTAGTCAAGGAATTGAAAGGCCAGACTGATCCAAATTGAGTTGGGTTTTCTCCTACAAGTCAATCAACAAGTCTAGATTAGATAAATACCTTCGGAACGAGATTGGAAGTGCATCGCGTACTTCAACTACGCTCCCCCCTTCTAGGTGCAGTTTTTCATTGAACACTGACAGTGCATCCAAGTAAGGGGCATCACTATCAATATCCATAGGCTCTGAGTCATACACCAAATCTTCAACTAAGAGGGCCCACAAGTCTCTTCTTCCACTACTCCGGGTCTTTGGACCTACAAACACCAATGGATCCAGTCCAGGTCCAGGGTTAGGATAGGGCTGGATTTCACACCCCTAGTCTCAATACCCTTTTGTCGGGTCTAATATAACAGGGATATCCTAGCCAAACACTTCTAAACACGACCTAGGTATGTCAACCAATCATCCGGGAAAGAGTCAAGGGGCACCATAGGAAATGTCCCATATCACTTCCACTGATGTCCAAAGACAGAAACGTCAAAAGAAAATTCCCCATTCCCAAATTATACTTAAGCAATCGCATTCCCAAATCAATCATTCACATACACAATTGATAATCCAATTCGCAGAAAGAAAATCATTCATTCATGATCAATTCAATAAAAGAATTACATGAACAAGACCTACTGTAGTTGAAGAAATTATAGCAACAATCTAATTATAAGAAAGCTAAGACAACAATAGTATGATCATGCAAATCGGAATCATAAACAAGTAATCATGCACTTTATATAGGTTATTAGAGAATCAACCATCCTTGCCTTAAATAGCTTTGAAGAATTCTTGAGGAACAAAGAGGATAGGTCCAAGGTTAGCAAATAAACCCTAAACAAGCATAGTTCAATCATTAGGAACAAACCCTCAAAGATCGGAAGTCAAATGGATCAAGACAGACCAAGAAAACAACTACTTTTAGCTTGAGCTAATTGGCTGGGTCGATTGGTCCAGTCGATCCAATGAACGGTACGAAGCAAAAAACTAAATTTTCAACCGAAACTCAACTTCTGGGATTCAAAACACTCCAAAAATTAAAGGGGACCTTAAGAACAATAGTCTAAGATTAACTAGCATAGTTTAGACATCAACATTGATCAAAAGAATGGAATTCTAATTTAATCAAAAACTAGGTTTTCAGAGAAAACAGTCCGTGAATTCTATGAAGAGGTTAAAGAAAATGAGATTTCACTCTAGAAGAATAACAACAATAAATCATAGCTAGGAACTAACATAAGACTACATCTAACATGCTTTAGAAATCAAAACAATAGAAGGATCACACATTCATGAAGATTTCACAATATCTCTTCTTAAACTCATATTGTGTAGATCATAGAAGCATTGGAGTGAAGGTGTTTGCAAGGTTACAAAACCATCTTCATAATCACAGAGATGAGAAGAAATCAATATGAGAGTAGATTAATGAATAGTATGAGCGATTACTAACCTTAATGAAGAATGATCGCCAAAAGACTTGAGAGTTCGCGAAGGATCTTCCGCAATTCGAAGGAATAGGTTTGAGAGAGGCTACCCACGTTATCCAGAGGCTTTAGAAACAAGTGTGGCTGAAAACCACGTTGTCCCATTAAATAGAGCCTCAAAACCCTACAAATCAGAAGTTCACAACCAAGCCCCTGTCACTGTGGGTCGATTGGCCCAGTCGACCCAGGCTAACACCAAGCCCAGATCAGGGAATTGAAGCTTCAAACCTCAAGATTTTCAATGGGGCTTCTCCCAACCCAACAAATAACTCACCTGGCATTGAGGGATGCCTTCAAACCATGTCTAACTAGGCTTCAAGTCCAACCAAGCTCTTCTTCTCTAAGGTGTAGTTCTTCTCCAACTCTGACAAGGTTTCCAAGTGTGGAACTCCATCATCAATCTCCATGGTTTCTGAGTCAAACATCATGTTGAGATGACCTATAATTGCTTTCTACCTTCACCTCGGGTCTTTGGACCTACAAACAAAAGGGTTTCCGGGTTAGGGTTAGGGCTGGATTTCGCAATATTTGTATCCAACTTCAAATATGAAATAGCCAAAACACAATCGACTTGAGTTATGAATACTATTAATTTACTATTGCCAAGGATACCAATTGGTTCCAAGGATATTTGTGGATAAATAGTTTGAAAATGATGGAGGTCGATGCAATGTTGTCGAACCCACTCTTTGCGGAGCCCACACTTCTAATTACATTATTGGGATAATTACTGTTGTCCCCCTGTAGTTTGATTTTATTACTAATAAAACCTTGTTCTTTATGAAATTACTGTTGCCCCCCCCCCCCTTCCTTATAATGGTGTTAAGTAGCCGTTAAGTTTGAATATGTAATGTCTAATTTGCCCTTCATTAATCAAAAGATGATGCTACCCCATTTATAAATTTAAAATTAAAATTATTTTCCAAACTTCATTTAGAATTAATGAAATGACAAATCCAATTCGATTTGGTTTCCACCTTCACTAAACTTCATTTGTTTTGTTCTTTATTTTGAATTAAAGAAATGAGCAAAATCCAAATCCGATTTGGTTTCCAACCTTCACTAAACTTCATTTATTTTGAATTAAAGAAATGAGCAGAATCCAAATCCGATTTGGTTTCCCACCTTCACTAAACTTCATTTATTTTGAAAATATTTTCAATTTGAATTGAATTGGATTTTCCTTCCTCTTCCGTTTCTATTTGAGTTTTATTTAATCATTTTTTCTTTATTTGGTGGTTTTTTTTTTTTAGAACAAAACGTATTATAGTATTTTTTTTTCCTCCACAGTTAATTAAGAACACTACTGTAACTTGACAAAAGGGTAAATAAGTAAAGAGATAAGTATAAGGGTATTTTGGAGTTTTTAAGAAAATATAAAGATGTCACATCATTAGTAAATTAACGGAACTTAGCAGTAGGGGGCAATAGTAATTGTAGACAAAATTAAAGGTTGGATTAGTAATTTTGAAAAATACACGGCATACGGCATACAGTAATAATAAAATCAAAATACAGAGGGACAATAGTAATTATCCCTACATTATTATATTTTTCTTAACCTAGCAAAGCAACAATTGAGAAATAGAGAAGTAAAGAAAATATCATATTAAAGCATTGGGTCTTAAAGGATAATTATACAAAGTCATGACAAAAAAAATGCAATAGAAGTTTTCTTTAAAAAATTAATCCATGGGAGAACACATCATACGTTCATGTTTCATTAAGAAATTACACGCCGTCTGTGGGAATCGAACCCACGACCACGTGGTTAAAAGCCACGCGCTCTACCAGCTGAGCTAAGACGGCTGCAGTGAACATTTTGTTCTTATATTTAAATCAGTATTTGTTTTATACGACTTTTAATTATTGGGAAGCTTCGTTAATTCTTCCATCGAAGTCTCATACAATGGAATTTCTTTGACGTGTTCATTTCCTCCAACCCTTATCAGCTTATCCGAAGAAATTTTCTTGAAAACAACAAAATGAAGCATACGGTGGGTGGGTAAGAGCTAGATTCATCATCTTCACAGAGCTGAAGACCGTCAAAAAAAAGAACACTAAAACAGCAAAAATTGGCAATTAGATCAGCTCGAGAGAAAATTCCCACACAACCCAGAAGAGCTCAAGTGAGAGAGGAAGAGAGTATGAAAGGTTATGCCATCGCTCTTGTTTCTTGTGGTGCAATTCTTGCATCAGTTTTAGGGTTGTACCTATTGATTTTTCTTTGCAAGAGAAGTCCAAAGCTGTCTTCCAAGTTCTGCTCATCTACCTGTCTATGGCAATGTTAAGCAAAGTCGGGGAACTAACAGTCGGAGCACCGAAGGTGCTGGCATGGTTCTTGTGGTGGATGCCAGTGCTTTAGCCACTGCTGATGTAGGAGGAGGTGACGACGGCGATTCGACTACTGACTGTGGAGGTAGTTATCATGGGGGTGGAGGAGGCGGTGGTCATCATGGTGATGGCGGCGGTGGTGGTGGCCGTCACGGTGGAACCGGTGGAGGCGGTTATCATGGTGGTGGTGATCATGGTGGAGGTGGCTATCACGGTGGCGGTGGCGGAGGTGGAGGCAGAGGATTTGATGGTGGTGGCAGCTCTGGCTTTTAACTGAAAATTATCAAATTCAAATAAGAAAACTATGATACAAAGAAAATTGTACCGAACCCATCGGATTGGGTTCACTGTCCACATCCTGGTCAGACCATGACTGGGACCTACCAAAACCTAATGAATCAATCATGAGGGCGCCGTATTCCAGTTACCAATCCGGTATGGCCTCCCGAACTTTGCGGTAGATGAAGCTGACTTGTAGAAGGGTTCTATTAGTAAAGCGGTGAAGGAATCATGCTAAGACTAGGTAACTGGTTGCATCCCCGAGTATCTAGGGAAAAACCCTCAGATCGGACGGCCACCGAAGGAGATCGAGAATTCATTCGACGGACGGAGATCAGAGGTAAAATCTATATAAACCAAGAACATACAACCTATCAAGTATCTGAATCGTTTCCCAATTACGTATTCACTATTCTTTTGCTCTGCGATTAGCCAGAGCCTTTGTGATTAGTCTAGTTATTGACTTAAGCTTCGGAGGTGGCCTCCCGACCCCACGGTCGGACCACGTCTAACTCTTTCTTCCAGGATTACGTCAAGGAGTCCGGCGGCTTAACAAAATTTGGACGCATCATCTGGCGCCGTCTGTGGGAAATGCTTCGAGAAGTCATGGTGACTAGATCAACACCAGTAGCAACAGCTTTATGAGAAATAAATGTTCGTCCTCAGGTAGGAGATATTTCGAAGTTAGACCTAAAGGAAGCAGACTCCCAGAGGTCCAGGAGGAAGGAAGGGAAGAAAATCAAGACTCTCTCAATCCTCTCCAACAACAAATGGAGCAGTTACAGATTCAAATCTTGGAGATGCAATAAACACTCCGTGTGTTGGCAAGACAGGTGGTTGCACCTCAAGCACCCGATCAAATAGAGGCGAGAGGACGTGCACGAGAGGCAGTCTTGGTTCCACCGTTAATTCAGGTACCAACACTTTCTCATCATGTAGATGGACAGCAAGGTGAAGGCCAGAATTATGGTCAAAACTATCAAAAAGATTGTCAAGATCGAATCCGAGAAGTGAGAGCCGGCGAACCACCCAGAAGAGATGATCGGCACGATAGGCCGCAGGCAAGCCAAATGGGAACAATGATGAGGCAGCAAAGGGGAGTCCGCACCCACTCACCAACCTCAAGACATTTGGGAAGAGGAACTATATGGACGGAAGATGGACGATCGCTACATATTGGCCGAGAGCTCGCCAATATAAACCAAAGATTGGGGCAACTCTCTCAAGGAAGAAAGGCCGATGATATTTATTCGGTCATCCGAAAGACTCCTTTCACCGATGCTATCACTCTGTTCGATTTTCCACACAATTTCAGGCTCCCAACTTTTACGGCTTTTTATGGTTCGAGAGACCCCACAGCCCATATTAGCTACTATCAACAAACAATGATGGTGGCTGGAAACTCTGACGAGATCCTCTGCCGAGTTTTTGCTATTTCCTTGACCCAGGGCGGCACAAAAGTGGTTCTCAAACCTTCCTTCGGGAAGAATCAACGGTTTCGAGAACCTCGCTCGTAAGTTTATCGGACGTTTCCAGAGTGGTATCCAGATCAAGAAAACGGAGGAGACACTCTTTACTATCAAGCAAGGAAGGAATGAATCAATCCGGGAATACCTGAAGAGATTCAATAAAGTTACTATGGAAATAGGTTACTTGGATGATCAAGTGGCAAAAACAGCCCTCTTTACAGGGTTAACCAACCGAAAGCTGCTGGAGTATTTACTTCAGGACATGTCGACCACTTATGCTGAATTAGTACAACAATGCCAAAAACAAGCGGAGGTGGTAGAGATACTTGATGCCCGACAAGGAGATGGTACACAACAAGAAGAACCTAAGGCAGCAACCAAATAAACAAAAGTCCCCGAAAGAAGTCAGAAGCAGAAGCAGCCTGATCGAGATCGGGCTAGAAAGCCACGTTCGACCTGGAGAAGGCGATCTCCAGACCAAGACGAGTACACACCATTAAATACTCCTCGGTTGGAGATACTAATGCAGATAAAGAATCAAGATATTTTAAGATGGCCATCCAAGATTGTTACAAAGACAGGAGAAAAGAACATGGAGAAATACTGCCGCTTCCACAAAGACTACGGACACTACACCAATGATTGTAGGCACCTCAAGGCGGATATCGAAAGGCTAATCAATCAGGGACATCTCACAAACTTTCTGAAAGTCAGGGAGGATGAAAAGAGAACGACCAATGAAAAAAGGGGTCGTTCGCCAAGCAGGGAACATCGAGTCGAAGCGCCAAAGTCTAAAAAAGGAAAGGAAGTGGTGGGACCTAGCAGGTCCCCAATTCTTACAATATTTGGGGGACCCGGACCTAAATCCTTACGAAAGTTGAAAGCAAAATCGAAATTCGTGGGATCGAGAGAAGCTCAGAAAAGAAAGAAAATGGAAGAAGTACCTATCACTTTCAGTGAAGAGGACGAGCGAGGCGTTTGCATGCCTCATGACGATGCGATTGTCATCAAAGTAGAAGTTGGACGAAGAGAGGTGCACAGGGTCCTGGTTGACACAGGATCTTCGGTTGATCTCTTATCTTATGAAGCTTTTGAGAAGCTGAATCTCGAAGAAGGGCTGATGAAACCATCCTCGACGCATCTCTATAGATTTGCTAGTTCATCTGCCATAGCCAAAGGATCAGTTCAATTGGATCTCTCAGTAGGAAATTTCCCAAAAGAATCAACCATTCAAGCAAATTTCTTGGTGGTTCAGGATCTTCCCGCTTATAACATGATCTTGGGGAGACCCTCGTTAACAAAGTTGGGCGTTGTGGTCTCGCCAAAACATATGAAGATAAAGTTTCCCACTGACACTGGAATCGGGCAAGTAATTTCAGATCAGAGACTCTCCCGACAGTGTTATGTGGCATACCTCAAAGACAAGGTAGGACCTGAAAAAGCCACGGCCTTACCTATTGAGGTAAGGGATGATCGAGACCAAGACACCATGTAGAGGCCCGAACCCGTGGAGAGATTGGAATGTATATACTTGCAACCAGGAGATGAAGTGAAGTTTACTCATATCGGATCCGAACAACTTGAGCCCTTCAAAGAAGAAAACATAGATGTGTTCACTTGGTCAAGAAATGACATGCCAGGAATTGATTGAGCTGTGGCCGAACACAGGCTATGGATTAATCCTAACTTCAAGCCTGTAATCCAGAGAAGATGAAACTTCTCGATTGAGAAGCACAAAGCTATCAGAGGGGAGGTCGAAAAGATGGAGAAGTCTGGTTTTATTGAGCCCATTAAGTGTCCAACATGGTTGGCCAACATGGTAATGGTAAAGAAGTCCAACGGAAAATGGAGAATGTGTACTGACTACACAGACTCAACAAAGCTTGCCCGAAGGACTGTTATCCTCTGCCATGGATAGATCTTTTGATTGATGCTACTGCTGGGTATGAAACGTTAAGTTTCATGGACGCTTATTCCGGGTATAACCAAATCCTGATGAATAAGGAAGACGGAAGATTCACGGCATTCATGACCCATCGGGAGAGCTATTTCTATAAAGTCATGCCGTTTGCTTTGAAGAATGCGGAAACTACATATCAAAGAGTCGTAAACAAGTTTTTTAGCGATCTGACCAGGAAGAACATGGAAGCATATGTAGATGGTATGCTGGTAAAAAGTCTCCTAAGGATAGGCCACATTGAGGATCTTCGGGAAGTATTTTCCGTCTTGAGAAAATATCAGATGAGGCTGAATCCAGAAAAGTGTGCCTTTGGGGTATCTTCAGGGAAATTCCTGGGGTTTATGGTTTCCCAAAGAGGAATCGCGGAAAACCCTGCCAAAATACAAGCATTGATCGGCATGGATCACCCAAAGACCGTTCGAGATATACAATGCTTGACCGGACGAATTGCTGGCTCGACCCGATTCATCTCACAATCGGGGGAAAGATGTTTACCTTTCTTCAAAGCATTGAAGGACCTGAGGGGAAGTAAAGAGGCCCATTGGAACGATGAATGTCAGAAGGCGTTCGATGAATTAAAAAGAAGACTCGGGCAGCCACCACTACTTTCTCGGCCTGAGAAAGGCGAAACCTTACAAAATAGCAACATCACAGTTGGTAGTAAGTGCAGTCCTCATTCGGGAGAAAGAGAGAAAACAGTGGCCTATTTACTATGTAAGCCATGTACTCTTGGATCCCGAAACAAGATATTCTGCGATCGAGAAGCAGGAGTTGGCCCTCATGATAGCAGCCTAAAAGTTAAGACCTTATTTCCAAGCTCATCCGATTGAGGTGCTGACCAATTTCCCCTTGAAGAAGGTACTTTTTAAACCAGATTTATCGGGAAGAATGGTTGCATGGTTGGTCGAGTTAGGAGAATTCCAGGTGGATTTCAGGCCTCGAACAGCTATAAAGGCACAAACCTTGGCCGATTTCATAGTAGAATCCGTAATCCCAAACGAAGGGGAAGAAGAACCTACCTTGCCCAGTATGTGGCACATTTATGTCGATGGTTCTAGCAACAAATTTGGTTCGGGAGCAGGCGTTTTGTTAAAGAGTTCGGGAGGATTTTTTATTCGATATGCTTTGAGATTCGGGTTCCAGGCAAGTAACAATGAAGCCGAGTATGAAGCTCTCATTGCAGGGCTCAGACTAGCAAAGGCTTTAGTAGTGGCCGAAGCAACAATATACAGTGACTCCCAACTCATCGTCAATAAAATAGAAGGGGAGTACGGAGTAAAATAGCCACGCCTATAGAAATACCAAGAACTGATCCAAACCCTAAGAAAGGATTTCAAAGATATTAAAGTATGCCAAATACCTCGAAAGGAGAATTCGGTAGCGAACAAACTCTCAAAATTGGTGAACGCTAAAGAAAAAACATTAGAACCGTCCGTCTACATTGTGGAGTTGAGTCTCCCGAGTGCGAAGGTCAAAATCGTCTCGTACATTGAAAGCGAAAGATGTTGGATGGATCCCATCATTGAATACATTCGGGATGATAAACTCCCCGAAGATCTGAAAGAAGCCCGATCAATTAGGGTTCATGCGGTGAGATTCACCATCCAACACGGAAGGTTATATCGACAATCCTTTGCGGGACCCTTGCTTAGGTGTGTTGGACCAGAGGGGGCCAAAACCGCATTGGCCGAGGTTCATGAAGGTATCTGCGGCGCACATATGGGTGGACATGCTCTAGCACATAAAATCCTTCGTCTCGAATTATATTGGCCCAAATTACAAGAAGATTCCTTCAAGTACGTTCGGGCGTGCAACCAATGCCAGATACACTCGAACGTGCCCAAGCAACCTGCCACAATTCTTACGTCAATTTTGAACCCTATTCCCTTCGCAATGTGGGGAATTGATTTAATGGGAAAGTTTCCACAAGCAGCAAGGCGAAAAGAGTACTTGATCATAGCGATCGATTATTTCACAAAGTGGGTAGAAGCAGCTCCATTGGCGTCAATCAAAGAAAAACAAATGAAAAAGTTAGTACGGGTGTCAATCATCTATAGATTCGGGATTCCTAAGGTACTAGTTACCGACCATGGAACTCAGTTCAATAATCCTCAGTTCGAACTCTTCTGCAATACCTATATGATAGACCACCGAATGTCATCGGTGGCATATCATCAAAGTAACGGTCAAGTAGAAGTTACAAACCGAACGTTACTAGACGGAATCAGGAAGAAACTCGAGACCAACAAGGCCTTGTGGACAAAAGAACTTCAAAATGTCCTATGGGCATACCGAACAACAGTCCGAACTCCCACTGGTGAAACTCCATTCAGGCTAACTTATGGTTCAGAAGCACTAGCACCAGTCGAGGTAATGGCGGGAACCATTCGGGAACGAGAATTTGAAGAACAAGTGAACCAAAAAGGTATGTTAGACAGTCTCGAGTTATTAGATGAAGTTCGTGCGCGAGCAATAGCTCGAACTCAACAGTATCATCAAAGGATAGCCTCTCACTACAACGCTCGAGTCAAGTACCGGCAGTTTCGCGTAGGGGATTTGGTTCTGAGGAACACTCTGGCTTCAGACCCACTTCATCAGAGAAAGCTAGACCCCACATGGGAAGGACCTTATATGGTCATGAAGCAAGTAGGTTTGGGAGCTTACAAGCTAAAGGATTTGGAGACCGACCACGCAATGGACCGATCGTGGAACTCAAAGCATCTGAAAAAATATTTTTCTTGAAGTCAAGACAAAAAAATTTTCTTTTATCAATTTTGATCTATTTGGATCTATAATTACTTAATGCAGAATACTGGTTTTTTCATCCAAATCTTTTGATTGGGGGCCATATATAGCAGAGTACATTTAGAATCAAAAGGCTTTGGGTAACACCAAATAGACCTTCGATCATTAAGGCATCGGGTAAATGCCTTCGGGTAATACCGTATGAGACCTTCGAACATCCCGAAATATTCCCCGAAACTTTTGAGTAAAGGCATTAGGTAGCACCGAATGAGTTCTTCAAAAGCCGAAAAAATCTCTAAGGAAATTTTTCTGGTCTAAGGCATCGGGTAAAACCGAGTGGGTCCTTCGAAAGCCTCGATGAAAATTATGAGGAATTTTCTAAGGTCAAGGGCATCGGATAAATTCCGAACAGAACCTTAAAAGCCTGGTAAGTTTAAGAACTCTAAGGTAAAGGCATCGGGTAGCAACAAATGGGTCCTTCAAAAGCCGAAAAAATCTCTAAGGAATTTTTTCTGGTCAAAGGCATCGGGTAAGACCGAATGAGACCTTCAAAAATCACGAAAGTCCTAAAGAATTTTTGGGGATTGGGTATATCAGATGTACACCGAGTATAACTTTTGAATCCTAAGAAAGAATTTCTTAGACACTATCGTGAATCTAATGTTTCGGATAAACCGAACACTACTTACAAAAGCTTATCGAGCGAATCGAAAATGGTTCTATTCGACCAAGCTAAATTCCCGAAAGATAAAAGAATGTGTTATAGTCAAACAATGGTTAAACACAAAAGGTCTTTTATTCATACAAAGGACAACAGAGGCCAAACTATACAACGTTCGGGATATACAAAGTATTCTAATATCTTGGACAAGGAACATTTCAGCAACAAAAATTACATTCGGGAGATGATATGATATCTTGGACAAGGAACATTTCTACAAAAAGAACAAGAGCCTAACCAACAACCAAGAGCATCCCGAACCCAACATATAGCTTTTCCAGGATCCTTATCCTTTGACTAATGAAGAAACTTCATCTTCGGTCGCTGAGATAAGAAGGAAAAGAAAATCTGGCAACAAGGTTCAGGCTCGATCTCCCGCGGTTCTTTGGATCGTTGTGGAAGAATGATTGACGCCTTCGGGATTGACATTTTGAGCATCATCTTCTTCCTTGTTTTCTGCAATCTCCTCTGTTGATGGAGTTGCATGAGGTGAATCATCAAGATACAACGTAAAATCCGGATTAGGAGTAGGCATATCTTCTACATCTTCGGCCTAGTTGGAAGGGGGAAGCTGCAGTTTCGCAAAGACTTCGGGATGACAGAGAAGTTGATAAGGAGCCGTGTCAAAGTTCAGATTCCTCCTCAAAATTTATTCGAACGCCTCATTCTGACCATCCCGATAAGCATGATTATTCAAAATATCCAACAGATTACGAAAAGGCTTACTGCCTAAGTACTTGCGGATGCAAGCTTTCCGGGTTTCAGCAGGGATACAATCAAGATTGGGAGGAACCATTTGCTTCCGCAACTCTTCAACTCTGGCTTCGGAATTATTCAGTTCTCCCAAAAGATTAACAACCCTTCGCTCGAAACCACGGATTTGTCCATTGGCAACATCAAGAGCTTGAGAAAGACGGAGGATTTCAGTGTTTCTTACCTTGACTTCTTCCCAAAGCCTTTCCCGAAGGCGATGAATCTCCCGATCCTTGGCCGAAGACTCCGCCCGAAGCTTGGAAAGATAAAAATGCATCCTCCCGATCCGATAAGACGCCTCCACTTGCTTGTGGAAAGTATCGACAGAACTCCTGTAAACAAAAAGCCAAAAGTTTTGTTCGGGATCGGGTGTACAACAAAATATGGAAAGATGGTAAGAAAAACTTACATTACCAATGACCTCACAAAAGCGCTATCAGGAATAGAATCGAAAGCTCTGCTTTTTGCCGGTGTTTGGGCAAGGGTGCACCACTCTAAAGCTCTGTCATAATTATCCATCACACGGTCAGACCTTCGTAGCCTCTAGAGGAGGTCTGTAAACCTCCTCAATAGAATCAATGGGCCTCTTGGATGTAGAGGAAGAAGCATCATTGTCCATGGCTTCAGATTTAGTTTTTGGAACGCGCTCTGCAGACACTCCGACAAACAGGAACACCAGTCAAGACCATTTATAAACCAAGCAGAAGATGAACTCACTCAGTTTATCAACAAACAACAAATTTTCCACTTCGTCTGCAGAATTTGGCCTCTAAAGAATAGGGTTTACAACGTCAAAAAGGTCAGGGATGAAGAAATGAATGACGAAGAGGACACAAAGGGTTTAAATAGATTTTTTCACAAGAAACAAGACGATTCATATACAATGAATCTATGGAGAGAAAGAAGTGATGGTTCAAATCTTGCAAAATGAACGTAGGAGATCAAACGACATTTCAAATTTTGAAAAAGTTTCGAAATCATGGCATCTATCCACGTGGCAATTTCAGCGCAGATTACGAAACGGCTAGTTGAGAAGGAAACCGTCATTCCTAGTATTTAAAGCTATGCGACATTTACAGTTCCCAACAAAAACCATTATGACAGTTAAGGAAGACAAAAAACCTTTAGGGAAACTAAAGGTACAAAGAAAGTGATCGGGAAAGAGACGTTGGTTACAGCCGAACATATAATGGAAAGCTTGATTAGTAATGGTCCTGCGTGCTTCGGAAATCCTTGATTTTTGAATGGGGGACTGATATACAATGCAATCAATTCAAAAAACAGGCTTCGATAAGCATACAAAAGGCAATCAGACATCCGAAGAAGAGCAAAGTTAAAAGCAAAATTTCCATTAAGATCAAATAACCCGAATGGGAGGATCTACCCTTACAAAAAAAAGAAGAAGAAGAGCATCTACAAGTTTGCGGAAGAATGAGGGACTTCGTCAACAGTGGCTTCGAGATTTTGTTCTTCAAGGTTTTTCACTTGAGGTTGAACATTATCTGCCACAACTTCTTGTTCGGTGGGCGCCGGAGGCTCATCATCCAAAAGCTAATTAATGATCGGGCTGGTTGGGTTGACAGGAGGCGGATTGTCCTTCTCTGCAACCCAATCAGGAGTAGGTTGTTGAAGCTCCTCAAAAGTCTCCTAAAAAATTATATCCTTATACTCATGGATCGGGAAGGAAGGATCGACCGTCAGAATGCTCTTCCATACCTCATTGATACTCCGATAAGCTACCAGGTTATACCGATTAAGCAAATCGTTGAACGGGGCACTATTCAGATACTTCAGGACACAGGCCTTCCGAACTTCTAGTTGCAGATCTTCAGGACCCCGAGGCAAAACAGTGGCTCCTGGCTTATCTTTCAACTCTTCTTTCTCCCAAATGAGTTCTTGAATTTTGGACTATGAGACCATTGCATTGCTTTTCAGCTCTCCCAACTCCATTCTCATATCTTCCATTCGGGCCTTGGCAATGACAAGTTCCCCTGCAGAAACGCGAAGTTGGTCTCTTTCCTTCTCCAGCTTGGAAATTTCCCCTAATCTTTTTTCCCCAATCTCTTCGCTACGCTTGGACTTCTGCGCAAAGACGGCCGACCCTCATATTTGCTTCCATCTCACGATGGAAGACCTCAGTAAGAACCCTGTATGAACAATACAAAGATAAGTCAGCAAATTACGGAATGGTTCGGCTAAAAGGAAGAATAACAAATCAGGACATACCTAATGTTAGAGCTCACTAGCTCATCATCGGACATCTCGCTCAGGGCTTTCAAATCACAAGGAGTTCGAGCATTAACGGCCCAGTCAATGGAAGCATTGGTATCCAAGAGAACCAGGTCCCGAAGATTCACCTTCCATTTGGGAACATAGATTTCCCCTTGATCGACTTTGCTCCTCTTAGAAGCAACGTCATCGGTCAGCTCCCTTCTCCTCTTGACAAGAGCAGCATTGTCGTCATGAGTGGACTCTTCGACCACTACCGGATCCTTCCCTTTGGTAGCACGATCTTGTCTTGTCCTCAAAAGCCCCTTCGGGGAAGTTACCCCCTTCGGAACAGCCACGGATGAAGCCCTCTTCGGAGACGAAGCACCTTCGGGAGTATCTTTTTGCCCCTTTCGAGGAACTCTCTCCTCGGCCTCGGTCAAACCTTGTTGATCCAGAGATTTAACGGCATTACGATTGAACTTGGGGGCACTGCACGACAATAGAAAATTGCAGTTATTATAAGAATGATAAATACAAATGAAAAGAGCAAAACTTTTGAGCACTCACCATAGCTCAAACCCCAGTAGCGGAGGACTGCTTCATACTCCTTGGCATATCCATGAATTTTGGAATGCCAGGAAATGGTTTTAATGGCCCGAATCGCCTCTTTATCGCGATCGGAGGCAATCGAAAGACGGTTGATTTGGGTATAGGAATCCTGAATGTTCCATTTCATCGGGAATCCAGGGTGAGAGTCGGGAATCCTACAAAAAACAAATTTCTCTTGCCACCCCTTATTATTGGAGGGACAAGTACCTTCTGCAAGGATTCCCCCTTCCCATTTCAGTTCGACTCTCGAATGCTTGGAAAAGAATACCCATCCGGGGGGATTCGACTTGTTCAGAATGTGAAAGTGGCGAAAAACACCCAAGGAGGGGGTTAACCTGAGATCATGACAGAGCCCCAAGTAACCAATGATAAGTCTCCAGCTATTCGGGAGAAGCATGCCCGGACAAATACCCCAATGAGTGAGAATTTCAGCAATAACGAGGAATTGAACGGGATCCGAACCCCACTCTTGAAAGAATCGTCATAGAGGGAGAACTCTCCAGGGGGATTAGAGTTAACCCTTTCATTTCATCCGGAACACGAAGAAAACTAGAAAACAAGAATCGAGTAATCAGAGTAAAATTTAGTGAGGTCTTCTAGACAAACGGAAGATTTGTAATTTGAGGGCCCGGTAGAAGGTCTTTTCGACGACCGAGAACTCCCAACCGCTGGTTTCTTAGTAGCTTTCCTCCTCTTTGAGGAAACTCCTCGAGTCAATGGGGCATTACCGGGAGGATCTCTGAGGACAACAGGGGCAGATTGAGCCCAGTTTTCGGTCACCCTATGGCCCCGATCACCAGAAAGCTCAATAGAAATGGTGGGAGATCTCTAGTCGCAGAATCTTTCCCCCGAAACTAAACGATCGACAGAGTCACGGTCGATAGAATCATCATTTGAAGTCCGACCACTACCCATACTGGGATGAAAAGTGAGAAACAAGAAGAAGTTGAAGCGAAAAAGGGAAAACAAAAGTAAGGAGAAAGAACTTACTTGTGATCCTAGGAAAGCTAGAGAAACAAAGCTTGATTACAGGCTGAAATTGAAAAAATGCAAGGCAAAAGCTCTTCTGAAGAAATACAAGGAAGTGAAAAGATGAAACGAGGAAGAAAGAATCTTTTATAGATTCAAAATACAAACAAATAGGCAAATGTAATTGGTGGATAGAGGCACGCACCAATTCAAAGGAGGAAAATCGAACGCTCAAGATTGCAAACCATCAACAGCCTATAATCCTTGACGGTTCGAAAACCCTCGCCATGATGATAAAAACTTGGGCCACGACGGTTTGGACGACAAGACATGATGTGCGCACTTCCCCGATTGCCACATTGCACATTAAGCATGAGCAACGAAGTGTCAGAACGTTTCAACGACACCTTGATGGAGAGAGATGTCAGGGGCATTAATTGCAAAGATATTTTAACTGGAAAAGACATCCCGAACTCGCTCACATTCGGTAAAGGCACTAATCCATACCAAGCATTCCACATTGTTGCTCGAACGCTTGGCCTGTGGGGCAAATGATACAAAGAAAATTGTACCTAACCCATCGGACCGGGTTCACTGTCCACATCCCGGTCAGACCATGACTAGGACCTACCAAAACCTAATGAATCAATCAAGAGGGCGCCATATTCCAGTTACCAATCCTGTATGGCCTCCTGAACTTTGCGGTAGATGAAGCTGACTTGTAGAAGGCCTCTATTAGTAAAGCGGTGAAGGAATAATGCTAAGACTAGGTGTCACATCCACCCAGGGGTACCCTATCTGGATTACCCGGGGGAGTGATTCACGGTCCCGTCGATCAAGTTTAGGAACAATCATAGTCATTTAGCACAATAATATAATCAAAAGTAAGAACAAATCTTTGTATTCAAATAATTTAATAATAAAAGTCAAGAAAGGATCTCAGAAGGATCACAAAGAACATCAGAGTGTGGAAATGATACAAATAGGATAAATAGTCAAAGTGTGACAAGGATGGGGGAACCCATCCTATAATAATAGTGGAAGGTAGATCGACAAAAAAAAAAAAAAAGGATTTCAACCGGTTCCCAAAGTGACAAGGGAACAAACTAAACTACGGTCTCAATGAATTAAATAAAAGGTTAAAAAGGGAATGAGACGATATCCCATCCCTAACACATAAGTGCAAAACCGAACTACTCTAGATAAGTCCCAATCTCGGACTACTAGTCTTTATCAACGTGTTCACCGTAGCCAGTATGGTACGAGTCACCAACTTGGTCTTCAGAGTGTTGACCGTCATAGTCAACAGTAATAGTACCTGCAGAAAAGTCTAACAAAATATGTTGCAAAAAGAAGTGAGTTCAAAAGAACTCAGAAGACAGTTTATTCCATAAAACATAAGCCATATGATACAAACCATAACATGATGCAATGTGATATGAAACACATAACGCAAGTATGATTCTAACTCAATGAATGCTAGTCTCTAAGGTAGACATGCTTTAAGTCATAGCACCATACTTCTTTAGGTAAGTCTTAGTCACTATACACCGGGGGGAATTGGGTCCTGCATCCCTCTCGGACAATCCATGGATGGGGTTTCGGTCACCGCTCTCTCACATCACCATTTGGTCTAAGTATTGGCGCATGTCAAGGTAAAGCCTAGCCCAATGCAAGTCATCTACTTAGTCATATCATGTCAGATCCAGATACGTCCATTCCTCCCATCCCAGGATCATTTCCGGTATCCTTCACACTAGAGTCACGGATATTACCCACCAGACTCACCAACCCTATTGGTCATCCACAAATAGTAGACGAGAAGCTCTCACGTCCTCTCACGGATATGACCCACCGATTCGAGGGCCTGTGAGCCCAAGTCTATCCATTTGCAACCCTACCAATAAATGGCCCCTTTCGGGTATCCGTAGTATGGTTTATGTCCTCTCACGGGTTGGTTACCGGTCTTGAGTGCCCATCAAACCATACCCTACCACGGGTCATTCGGTCTCAATGTCCTTCCGATTCGGGTCTGATACGACAGGGACATCCTAGCCAAACACCACTAGACAAACCCTATATATGTCATCCAATAATCCGGAAAAGTGTCGATGGGAACCTTCAGAGAACATCCCATACTATTCCCTCTATCCAAGGACAGAAGCGTCAATGAGACACTTCCCAATTCCAAATTATACCTAAGCAATCACATGCTCAAGTCCATCATACCATAGATAATTCATACATCATCATAATAGAAGTTAAGTCGTAACATTGAAATGATTCATCATATATATAAGTAACAAGAATGGCTAATCATTATAACAAGAACATATATAAACACAATGTTACTGTTCTAAAGCATGTTCAACAGTCCTATGATATCCAAAAGAAATAAAGAAACTATGTTCGCTAAGTTATAAGTATCAAGGCATAAGCACATAGCCTATGTATTTATAGCGATAACCATCCTTACCTTCAATTGAGTTGATGATGATCCAAGAGTCACAAAAGAATGATCCAATAATAGTGTTAAGACCCTTAACAAACATAAATGAAAGATTAGAGAAGAAATCGGAAAAATCGGAGGTCGAACGGGTCAAAACTGGGTGAAGTTGTAGTCAACAACATGTTTGGTTGATGCTCTTGGTCGATGGGATCGACCAAGACAGTCTCAGGCTGCATATTGGATTTTGGGGATTTTGGTCCTAAATCGGTCTTCCAGGGCTCGGATCGATCCGAAACTTGGAGGGATGATTAATAACAATGTAAGAACACTACCTAGCAAGTATTATCATAAACCAATGGCTTAAATGAAAACCCCCAATTTGAGTGTTAAGACCCTATATTCTAAAGACAAGAATCCTAGCATTAATGAGAAATTGATGTAATTGAAAGGGAAGCTAGAGAATTAGTTGGGGAATGGGTTAGGAACAAGATTACAATCATTTGCAAGCCAGAAAATTAGACTAATCATACTCCACATTTCAGTCTAATATAGGAAATCAAGTTGCTAAGCAAGGAATCATGGTAATGCATATGCAAGGATCAAGATGCAAGTGAGGCATAGCAAGAATGAAGGAAAATCGATGTAAATGGGAAGAGACATTCATGGCAAGGTGTTTGTAAGGTTGCAGCACCTTGGCCATGGTCTCATCAGTAAAAAGAAGAAGAGAAGTGAGTAGGATAGAGAGCAAGAGAGAGAATCATACCTTAGAATATGATAATGGAGTCAAGAGACAATGATTGCAATGATTGGGGGCAAGAATCCTTCACAAACATCAAGAGAGTGCCTTGGGAAGCTCCACTCTCATTCTCGGTGGTCTTAATGAGTGTAATAGGGCTCAAAACACAAGGCTAGCATATATAGATGAGAGAATATTCCAAAAAGCATCTTTTACTCGAATGGGCAGCCTTGGTCAGCCTTGGTCGATGGCATCGACCAAGGAGGATCGACCAAAGACAGTTCAGCAGAAAAATCAGTATTAGTTCAGCAACTTCGGATAGGGATTCGGAAGGCTATACAGGGTCAAATTGAGTGGGGTTTGCTTCTATAAGTCAATCAAGAAGTCTAGTTTCGGGAAATATCTTCGGATTGTGCACGGGAGTCCATTAGGTACTTTAAATAGTTCACCCTTCTTCGATGCGTAGGTTTTCACCAAACACTAACAATGTACTCAAGTAAGGGCACCATCGTCAATGTCCATGGGTTTCAGGTCAAACACCATGTCTTCCATAAAGAGGGCCCACAAGAACTTCTTCCTTCACTTTGGGACATTGAATTTACCTTAAGAAAAGGTCGGACATGATTTCCTAAGGCTTTCAAAGATAATAATACTGAAATTAAGGTCCGACTTTAAGGTCTAACATCAAACAAGTCTTTCTTTATCTCAAAACAAATAGGGTGTCCTAGTTAGGTTTGGGCTGGATTTCACAATCTCACCCCCTTAAAATAATTTCGTCCTCCAAATTTGGAGAGTAGTTGCTTTTTGAAAGAGATGGAGATACATCGCTTTTACCTTTACTTTCTTCTCCCAATATCCACGGAAACAAGTAACAATAAGTTTTTTGGGAACTTCCCATATGAATGGTTTTCTCCATCTTGGTCATGCATTCTCATTGTCGAAGCTTGAATTTGCTGCAGCTTATCATAGATTATAAGAGGTACCAAATGTGCTTCTGCCATTTGCTTTTTACTGCACTGGGATGCCCATCAAGGCATCAGCTGATAAACTTGCACTGGAGATGAAGTTGTATGGAAATCCACCTGCTTTTCCTACCATAGAAGATCTCAGTATTAGTTCTGAAATGGAACCAGAGGAGGCAAATCAAGGCGGACAGACTTAATTTACCTGATAAATTTAAGAGCAACAAGTCCAAGGCAGCTTCAAATTCAGGTGGACAGATCGATGTTTCAGTGGCAAATCATGCATGGAGGAGGAGTACGTACGTCGGCCTTTCTAGTGAAATTTTAAAAGGAAGAAGATCCAGCGTCTTCGAACGGTCCAATGGATCAGATATGATTAGAAGTTTGAAACAACGAAATGATCAACGTACGATCAAGATCTGGCCACGTAGGCCACAAAGACTTTCAGCTAGTCTACGTTGAGGTAATATCAGGTACTCCGGAATGACCATCTCAATCTGAGATGCACTCGGAGGAAACTTGGTTGAGCGCTATCCAACAAGATGCTCTCAAATGGAATCTGATTGGAAAATTCAATTAGACAACAATAGCAAAACAGAAACCTGGAGAGAAAAAATTCGAAGAATGGCTTACAACATTAAGCAATTCACTCCGCCAATATCCAAATCTAAAAACCCTGAGGATGACGAACTTTGTTGAATACCAGATCGAAATAGGACAAGAAGCAAAGCTAGAGGTTGGATGCTCTTGCTGAGACCTTCGTCGACTGCAAATTGATGATCTGCACCATGGTTTTCAATGTTTAGGGTTTGTGAAACAGAAATATATATATAGTGCAAGAAAGAAGAAGAGCCAAAGATGGATGAAAGAGATTAGAGAGGAGGCTAGGGTTACCTGAGGTATGGAGTTGCATGGATGTCTACCGAGAGAGATTTACTGTTTGTTCATTCTTTGGCGAAAATATATACCAAATCAGTTTGTCAAAAACAATTTTTTTTTTTAAATTAATTTTGTTCTCACTACACATAAAAAACGAAAATGATTTATGTTTCTGGATTGTTATAACACCACCTCAATATCCAAACAGCACACAATATAGCTATGTTGCTTGCCTACAATTTTTACGTATTGACCAGTCATGTATACATGCTTGTTTTCTTTTGTTCAAAACACAAGTTTACATATATCAAACCCTAGAAAATTCCTTCCATCTTGCACTTGGAAGAAAATTTGCAATTAAATGATCTATGTCTTTCTATTGATTTTGAGCACAATATGCTACTAAACAATATTATAATTAACCATTGTCGAAGAGTTGGCTCAATTGCAATAACTACATCCTCTTAATAAAGAGGACAAAGTTTGACTCTCCGTGTTCATTTTCTCTTATTAGATTTTTAGAAAAATTATAACATCTCATACCCAATTAAATTAGGCCTATAAATTTCTGTTGATGGACAAGTTACTTAAAACTGAGTTTGTAGTTAAGGAGTCTTTGTTTACTAAAACTATAATAGTCTCATACGGCATTGTTAAAAAAACTAGCGATTGAGATTATGGCCGTTAATTAGATTCCTAAAATGCTACATGTCACAATCCATCCGAGGACTATGTGAGGAGATACTTTTACTTTTTGAGGGGGGGTCAAATGTGAGGAGATACTTGCATGACAACAAATATAAATTCTAGGTTGCTAGATGACTAAAGAAAATAAATCACAAAAAA
This sequence comes from Hakea prostrata, assembly GCF_041222555.1. NCBI lineage: Eukaryota > Viridiplantae > Streptophyta > Magnoliopsida > Proteales > Proteaceae > Hakea > Hakea prostrata. The sequence goes on from NC_142604.1 coordinate 22,780,021, forward strand.
GAGAATGATAGAAAAGTTATAAGAAGGAAGTGATTAATTGACAAACACGGTACATCATAGAATAAGAATAAAAATATTAAATTTATTTTAAGATAACAAATTAACAGATGCAACAAGTTTAGAAATAAGAAATGACAGAGAAACAATAGCTTCATTGTTTACAATTTCAATTTTTAACCATAGTAGCTATTATCAACTTCTTTTATGATCAGAAATTTTAAACAAATTAAACCAGATTTTATGGGTTTTTTCCAATGGCCCATCCACAAAACTGCTGGAATTGAGCAATGGCTGAGAAAGGAGGAGTCCCGGCTGGCTGTTGTTGAGCTCAGATTTACATAGCCTGGCCAGAGTTGCAATCTTACTAAATTGTGAGAAATATTTAACAAAGACAAACCTTACTCTCTGGTCAAGCCATGAATGGATCAAAATTTTAAAATGCAATCTTGGGTTCCAAATGTAAAGCCCAAATCAATGAAAAGAAGCCCATTAAGATATCTTGGCTACTTAGATTGATTAAGCCCTAACTATAGTATTTTGAGAGGTCTCCATATGAATCTTCTTTTTTCCTTTTTAGGGAAGGAAGGCTTGTATTAAATAGATAATGTACAATCGATATTACAATGTTCTATTGGAATCATCCTCCACTATTAAAGAGAGACCCTCTAGAAGGGTCTCAACTTTGAACCCAACTTCTCCTAAATACCACCCCGAAAATGCTAGCCAAATAATCGGCCCCTCTATTCAATTCTCTTAGGGCTTGTTTGGTTACATGAATTAAAAGATTTAAAATCTCTGGATTCACAGATGAGAGATTTATATCCGTTTGGCTGTATGAATCGTTAGATTCATGAAATTTAGAAATTCACATTTTTACACTAAATATGTGAACCTGCAGATTTATGGGTATGAGATGAAATCTAGAGATTTTACCCCTACTATAAGAGCGTTATACATTTGAAACATGACTTCACAAACGTTTTTTCATGATGATGAATCTCTAGAGTTCATTCCAAAGATTAAGACTAACCAAACAGTTAATTTTATGTACCATGACTTTATAGATTTGAAATCTCCAAACTCAAACAATCAAACAGGCCCTTACATTATGGTGAAAAATGCAATATCAAGCACACGTCCTAGCTCCAGATCTCATGAACCAAATCTAATACAAACCAGGTGATATGAACTAGATCTTATGAAGGAAATAGGCGATAATTTGCATGCACTACATGGTGAAAACTTCGTTAACATCACCCATGGATGTAACATATCACATTAGTGTGTAAATTACGTCCTCTTTAATTTTTTTTATTTTTAATTTTTTTTTATTTTCCGAAGTTTTCAAAAATCTGACAGAAAAACGAATTAGCTGGATTAATGTGAGTGGATCAAGAAAAGAGTATACATTGAAAGAATTTTCATCATATTGCCACCACCAGGAGAGAGTAATGAAGTAGAGTTTTGTATTTTGATTATCTTTTCACTTTTTCTTTTTCTTTTCCTTGCCTTTTCATAATTTAAATTATTGATTATTGACAATGGTGAGTATACATGATAAGTCAAATTTTAATTATAACAAGCACATAAATTTATAGTAAAAGAAATAATGAGAAACACACACAGGAGATGCTTGATGCTTCCAAGTTCTATCAAACTCAATCAACCCTTATCATCATAAATCATTGCAGTTTTCTATATCTTTTCATTTTTTTATAGGACCACTTGTACGTATGATCAGTTGGAACATCTGACAAACATGTCCCAACCCTAGAGCCATCCATATCGTTTCCCTAACTAGTTATTTGTCTGTTTCATTGAGCTCCCATGTTCAGTTCTGAGAACCCATCCAGGTTCCAGTGAGTTCCATGGTTTTAAATACTTCTGAGCTCCTACTTTGTTCTCACTTGCTGCAAAAATTGATGGATCAAATTGTTTCTCTCTCTGTCTCTGCTTGTGTGTGTCTATTCTATTATAGACTCATAAGATGAGAAAGAACTGGTGGTGGACTGTCATGTACTGCAAATCTGGTTCATAAGATGAGAAAGAACTGGTGGTGGACTGTCATGTACTGCAAATCTGGTTCATAAGATGAGAAAGAATTGGTGGTGGACTGTCATGTACTGCAAATCTGGTTCAGAATGATCTCTCTCTCTCTCTCTTATCTTGACTCTTGAGATGAGAAAGCACCAGTAGTGACTGTCATGTACTGATGATCTAGGTCAAAATGAAGTGCTCTCTAGACAGACCCATCATGTTCATGGTTTGATGAAAATCAAGAACTCCACTACTGGATGGATAACAATTATCTTAGAAACACAGGAATTACTTGTTATCTTGTGGAAGGTTGTTGAAGTAATAAGACCCCACAATATTCCTCTATTGGTATATCAACTCCTTCGAACCCTTATCTCATACCTAATGGATCATCACTACAAATATATGTATTTCATGTCATATCCTTGTAGCCACGTATCAATCATATCCTCCACAAGAGGAACAAAATATAAAACAGTATCTTTCTTTCATCACGCGATAAAGGTTTATAAACCCTAATAGGGTTTTAGTATATGTTATTCGAAATAGCTTTCCGCATGCATCTAATACTCTCCCCTTTCCCTGAAACTCATCAAGACCATAGGAAAACTCGACTCAGAACCTTTCTTTCACCAGACGATGAAGGTTCACAAACCCTAATAAGGTTTTAGTATACATATTATACCAAATTTTCCTCCATTTTCAATGTGTCTAACCTGTGATTCTTTCTCAGATGACAATCCCACTAAACAATTCTTCTTCTAAGTGGGCAAGTGGTAGCATTGAGCATGAGAAACACATTTTTATTTTCAAGCTAAGTGGCACATTCCAAGACGGAAGGAATGGAATCATTCGTGGCTAAATCGACCTAATCACAAGACCAATTTGAATTCCTAACAGTGAAATCTTGAGTTAATTTTTTCTTCTTCTTTGAACCCAAAATGGATATGATAGAATTCACAAGGCATCATACACGAATAAAGTGAAAGTATGAAAAGAAAAATGAAATTGAGTGGGAGTGCCCATATGGTCAACATAAATAATCATCTTCATCATCCTCATATCTATAATAAAATTATCACAAAATGTGGCTAGAGAGAATCAAACTCATTTTATATATATAACTAAAGTATATACTATGGAAACTAAAATTCCTTTCCAACCTCTATAATCATCAAAAGGAAACTTTTCCACAGTGTGAGAGGGAAAGGTAGGTGGGCATGCACTAATATCCCTATGGTGCTTATGATTCATAAGATTTGGAATCATAGATATTATTCTTCGCATCCATGCCAAATTGCCAAGAGACTTCCTTTGTGGTAGATATCTCAAAGAAGCCTAACTTCAACTGCATTGACTACCTAATAAATCTAATTGGCTTGACAACATCATAACATCGTATAACTTTTTCTTGGTCGGACGGTGAGGGATCCTATAATAAATGAAAAACGAGATCTCAAACTCAAAATCTTAAAGGCTAGGCTAGATTTACTGTACTAGTTCTTGAATTGATCTCATCATCATTGCATCTCATATATAAGGAGAAAAGTTCTTTATATAGGATCGAACGAAAGCCATTTACGCATGCACAAGAACTAATGGTAGCGTTCACTAAAACATCAATAAGGGTAAAAAAAAAAAAGTCTTTTTACCTCCTCTAATAGGTCTCTTTTATGGGCCTACACTCCTATAAAACCATTTTTTCCATTTACATGCGTGTGTCTTGTATGATTGCATGGGTAGTTAGGTAGGAACCATCCATCAAGTGGGCTTACCATGCCAGGGCCATGACATGACCCCATTCAACCATAAAGGTGAAGAGATAACATCGAAGGCTCACATCTTACAAAATTACAAACCCTTCTCAATTTTTTTTAAGTTCTCTTGATATTGCACAGACAAGAACTAAATCTTATGAGCTGGATAATGAGATACAAGGGACCCAAAACATTAAAGTGTTAATTAATGAATTTTGTATTTAATGGATTTTCTTTTTCTTGTCTCTATCTCCTTTGAAATGTCATTGGACACCATAACTAGTTGCTAATTAATGGTGGCTTTCATTCAATCAGTCAATTGAATTGATAATAATAATAGAAATTTGTTCTTCTACCACCACAACCAACCTTCTATTGAGAAGTGAAAGAGCATTATCACAACTTGATAAGGGTTTGATAAAAGTTTACCATTGTTAAAAACTCTAGAAGTCACTACCTTCAATGGACTAGTAATATGAGTATCTGATCCAAGAGCAGTGATGATCCACAGGTGATCAAAGGGTTTGACATGAATGCCAGTCTAAAATTGACAGGAAATTTATATTTCACTCTACTCATCTTTACTTTAATTTGATTTTCACTGTAATGGGGTTCACGAGACGATCAAGCATGTATTGGGGTTCATGAGACGATCAAGCATATCCATCGTACACATGATCACTTTCTATGTACATAGAATCGCTCGTATTGAATTTGTTTGTTTTTTCACTTAAATCATTTAATTTGATGTTCATACGAAGATTGAGCTTGTCTACTTCTACCATCATGAGTCAATTTGATGTGGGTGCACTACATCAACGCTGATGCACTCTCGTGGTCAACAATTGACCACAATCTTTGTATACCAAAATTTGAGTTTCAAATTTAAGGTTGACTATTGACCTCTAGATCAACATCAACACTGATATGATGTGTAAAACACAAGCTCTAACAATAAACAAACCAAATTCATCACAATAATTTGAAAAGAAAATATTAAACTAAAGTCTTCGGTGTCTTGATGAGAAATATATACATATTTTAATTTTTAAGGGTCAATTTAGTGAGAAAAAAAGACCAATACCTCGTAATATGAGATCAAAAATTTGAATCTTCTTATATTCAAGATGAAACCCTACCATATGAGATTAAATTATATAAAAAAAATTATCCTAAAAACATAGGCAAAACACATAAACTGACCTAGAAAATAACATTTTCTTGTTTTAAAGGTATAACCCCTATAAGAAAGATTAACTTCTTTCCTTCTCCTTTTTCTCCCCCACTCCCAGAAGTCTGAAAAGCTACTTGCAAAGGAATCTGCTTTAATCAAAAGTGATTCAACTTTGGCCTCTCCCTCTCCCTCTCCCTCTCCCTCTCCAAATTTTGATTTTAATGGCTTGTGGAAAAAAGAATCCTCTACTTCAAGGGGTCCATTTGAGATTATGATGTCGGCCAACTAGGAACATGAGCTTAATCCTTTTCTTATCCAAGTCGGCCACTCAAAAGACTCTTTTTAATCCTCATGATTTAAACTCTAATTGATAGAAATAGAGAATGATGTACATACACATTGGTTATTATGTTTCATTCTCTCTTTTCTTTTCTTGACCCTCATATATTTTTAATAATTTAATTAATCGTGTTCTAAACATAGTTTTGAGATACTAAATTTTCACCATTAGTGGATTTTAATGAGCAAGTCAACTAAAATTATCTTAGATAATTTTGTCATCTTTTCCTTGAAATTTCGAGTAGATGGCTATGGTGAATCTTTCAAATCAATTTCAACATAGCTCAAAAGTCTCTCATCCACAAGGCACATCAAAGAATAGTCCATTCATGTTTGGTCTGTATTATGGTCATTCACATATCATTTAACCCTACATGTCGATTTATAGTTTTCTCTTTTTCCGTCCTTATCAAACATAATTAGACAGATGCGACACACTTCAATGCAAACGATAAAGACATATGTTAATCTCTAATTCACTAACTTCTTTAATCTAACCTTAGGGACAAGGTGACACCATCTTTCTCTCTCTCTCTTTCTCCCTTGTAAATGAGATTACCTCAATACAACTGTTTTGGGTTTTATTTTTCTTTCATATGTTGCCTAGAGAACATGAAGCCTTTAACTCTTCTATTAATTTACAATCTAATGTCATCCAGGAAAATTTATTTTAATTAAGATAAGTTAAATAAGGTTATCTTGGGGGAACATTTAAGCAAAATGTTCCCTATAAAGGGTGAGAATTGTCCCCCAAAGCAAAAGAATTAACTTACACAGAGATGCTAACACTGTAGGGTTATTATTGTTTTAGTCTTACTTTTTAAGTAAAGAATGGAGTATCTGCATCAAATCAATTTAAATTTCATAACAAGTAGAATCAATAGGCATCCAGTTGGCTAGGATGGAAGATACATGAATTCCATTGTGGATTGACCTCAAAGAAACATTTTATGTTTTGCAATTATTTGGTTTGATTTTTACATGTTATTTCAATGAAAGAAATTAAATTAAATTAAATTAAATTTTCCAAATGATTGAGGAGTTGTTTCAGAATATCTTCTCTGTTTGATTTTATTTCTATTCTTTAATGAATGATCTTGCCTCCTTATATAAAATGTACTTAACATGATGTTAGCATTTCTTTTTCGCTTTAATATAAATGATCTTTTAGCAAGAAAACAAAAATATAACATAAAATGATATACCTGAAAAAATACAATATTTACTGAGGAAAATAATTATTAAAATTTCTCTCTATATCTATATATTTTTCATCTGTTTGTTTTACTATCAAGTTGGGCCAAGTTTCAAAATCCTAATTCTGACTCTCAATACCTTAGTTAGTCTTATTCTATCTTTGTTGGTCGACCCAAGAGAGATCATGTCAAATACTCAACCTTGACCTGACCACAAAATAGTTATATTCATAATTTCATATTGTTGTCTTATATTTATCAAAAAATATCATATCAGGTGAAACGACTAAATCATGACTCTTTTTCAAGGTCAGAATTTTAAATCCAAACAATATTGGAATCCAGAACCAAGATTACAATATCACACAATACAATAATGGTACTAGCCGATATATATATATACCGTATTGAATACAACTGATATGATATATAGTGATTGGTTTCTCTTTTTTTTTTTTTATTTTAAAAGGTACATATTGAATTACATTAAAATGTATCCGTATTTATTAGGGATACCCTAGCCACCACTTCATCTCAAGCATCAAAGAGTTCCACTGCTATTAAAAGTTCTACAGCTTGATCAAACACCAGTTACTATATTCAAAAAGAATTCTACAATTGGTACTCATAAAGACTCTAGTCAAAAGTCTTAGAACTACAACTACTAGAGTCCTAGAACACTGAGAAGAAGGACTCTCTTTATATATAAAACCTTGTACTAACTCCTTGTAAAATTAATGTGAATGATATACTTGTTCCTTCTCACACGCACTCTCTCTCTCTCTCTCTCTCTCTCTCTCTCTCTCTCTCTCTCTCTCTCTTCAACTATCATTATTCTAACAGTATTGGATACAACTGATATTATATATATTGATTGGTCTCTTTTTTTTTAAAGGTACATATTGAATTACATTAAAATGTATTAACTAATACGATACAATACTCATATACGAGATTTATGTCTCTCAAATTACTTAATCAATATGATACTTATACTAATACTAAGATGTTCATACCATTAGTACCAAACTTGCACCCTGGTGAGTAAACATACTTTTCCATACTATTGGAAATTTGGGATACCAAGTTTGACCCAAAATTCCTCCCTGGAAAAGAGAAAAGGTAGCATGGGGACCTGCTCAGTGGTCCATTAAATAGAAATAAAAATTAATATTATAAGCATAGCTACTTTGACTAGGAACTAATTATTTAATTCCACTTATATGCATTACAGCTTTCATGGTTATTAATAGAAGAATATGTAGTAGAGGATCTGAATGCTATAAATAATTAGTTTGGGTTTGCAATGCACATGGGAACCTAGTGACTTGCATATATATATAAAGGATCATCAAAGCTGGTAATTAATATTCTAATAATTTTATTATTAATTATTGGAATCCAGCCAGCCTTCATGTTCTCAAAGAGAATGATTTCAATTAATAAAATGCTAAATTTCTACTTCTTCATGTGGCCATGGCGTGCATCTGTTGCTTAATTAATTTTCAAATTGTCTTAGGGTAGGCTTTTTTGGATCTTGTAAGCAATTGAATGATTTTAAGAATTATAATAATTAATGTTGATAATACATTATTTAAAGGGTGTAATTTAATTCTTTTTAAGTAATAAGTTATAAGTTTCTTTCTATGATTCTTTTCTTTTTATTAAGTATTTGTTTTGGTTTGTTTTATCAAGTATTTGTTTTGCTTTTAAACCATATAGATAGACTGATCAAATGAGGCCCTTCCTAACCCTAACTCAGGGTTGGAAAACCTCAACCTAGACCTAACCCCATCAAGCTCAGCTAGGCCCAATACCATCTTGATTGGCCCTAATTAGATTCAATTAGACCAGGTTGGCCCTGATGAATCTTATTTATCCTACAATTTATTTTTTTATTTTATTTTATTAATTTTCATCCTTTGCCTTAAAAAAATGTGAAGTCGCGTTTTTTTATCTCCCAATATATAGATAATCAATCATAATTCAAAAAATATAAGGGAACGGAGAGAAAGCATACTAGAATCGTCAGAATCACCAAAATCATAACAGAAGTAGTAGCACAAACAAAATTTTAGTAGAAGGCTAAGAATATGATTGCACTAACCCGATCAAGTTACGCATGATGCTTCCACCCAAGCACAACCTAGCTTCTCCCAGGGCTTGAAATTTTCAATCCTAACTCACCCTCAAGTCAAAGAAAACCTAAAAGTCAATGCAGGGTTGGTAGAGTGGTAAGATTTATATTTCTCACTGGAGAGGTCATGGGTTAATTCGACCCTTGCGGATGACAAAGCTCCCCTCGAAGATGTAATCAAGGTGCGCGCAAGCTGGCCCGAATGAACCTCAAACACCAAAAAAAAAAACTTAAGTAAGTCAAGCTAAGACAGATTCATACCATCTGGTACAAACTTACATTCCTATAATAAAAAGTTTCAATGAATTAAATATTCCTAGAAACACTATTATTGACCAGTACTGGTGGAGGGCAGAACTTATAGATATAACATAAAATCATGTTACCAAAGGGATTCCACTAATTATGTAGTTGTTACAGTGTTGTCTTAGTTTTGTATAGCAAGATCCTAAGCTAAGCTTATTATATCATTTCATAAAATGGAAGAGAAAGATAAGACATAGAGGATTCTAATAGTCTTTGACTCAATTTTTCGCTCCATTCATGTATCTCCAAGCCAAATTATAACTTAAGATGTGGCAAAAGACCGACATCTCATTAATAAGAGGTCAATAGTTGAAATCTCCTTCATGACAGGTATCATTCTCTTAATGTATTAGTTATCTGTTCCTTGTCTCTATTGGAATAGTCGAAGTGTGCATAAACTAGTCTAGAAACCTTACAAAAAAAAATAATAATAATAAAAAAGGTTACATTTTAAAAAACATAACAAAATAAATTAAAAAAAAAATAAAAAGGGAATATGCTTTAATATCTGTTTTAGCCTTTTAGGTAGCAAATCTAGGCCACTAGGAACTTAGAATCAATCAAAATGACATATTTGATTAAATTAAATAATGATTCTGAGCAGCAACATTAGCTGGTCTGACCATCCTGTAGCATTGATTTGTGATGAATGCATCATCATGAGTTGTTCATTAACAAGTATGCCTAATGACAAACTAACTACCCTCTTGGGTTTTATTGTTAGCCAGATATAGCCAATTTGCATTATTGTTAGTTTATTAATCATAGAGTGTCTTGCTCTATGTGTATATGCACTTACAAAACTTAGCTAGCCATCAATTTCGAAGAGGCCGTAAGATAGAAAAAAAGAAAAGGTCTTAAATTTTGTTTGTTTCCAAAAATTTAACCAATGTGTAGCCCAGTTTAGCAAATGACCTAATCGAGTAAATGCCAAGAATGAAAAGTAGTTCACATCCGCCAAGGCCAGGTAGTATCTCAAAGGTTGACCAAAGCGAGATAAGGAAGCCATTGGGGGTAATTTAGTCCCAATTGCACCAAGTCAATTTCCTGACTTATAGAGCTCAAGTGGCTATATAGCAACCATAATGTGCCTTTAGTCAACCCATTTCAAAATTTGTTGCCAAATCCACCAGAACCCTCTAATAGGGGTCTGTACTACTGAATTGGGACTCCTTTAAACAAAGGGACATTCCATTCAAGGGCAAGGTGACTGACTTGATTTTCGGCCACAGGAAGGGCAATATGTTGTTTTAGTTGACCAAGAGGATTAATACGGTTGATCCAATACCAGACTAACTCGGCCTATAGACCGATGATGAAGCCGGTATATAAGAAACCTTACCCTAAATATTTTAACCAAATTGGTGTGGGTCAAAACTATAAAGACCATATGTTTACTATTTCTCAAGAGAGGATAACATGTATAAGGTAGAGCATACTGTACAACTCATAGTGCAATGTGGCATACTGTAGTAGACAACATTATGAATTAAGGCTATTTTTGAACTCTTTGATTGGGACTGCCTTAGCTTGGTATTATAATTTACCCATTGATTCTATATTTAAGTTGGTAGGACATGGAAGACAAGTTCCATGCCTAAATCTATGTGGTCGTACCTCCGGTCCATATAAGCAACTTGACACACCTTCAGCAAACTCCGATTGAATCAATACAAAGGCTTATCTCATGGTTTAGACCCCTGAGGTGCAGGCGCACCTTGGCATTATGGCATTAGCTTTGGGCAGTTTAAACCTACACTGCGAAAATGATTTGCCGACCAATGATTCACTGACTTAGGACAACTTTTTTCCCAAGCTATGAGTTATGAACATCTTTTGAAAGACGAGGAATAGAGAAAGACCCCCTCTACTAGGACTTATTACAGAAGTTAGTGACTGAGTGAAGTTCTTGGGTTTCAAAACCACAACTGCTTTAATATGCACTATGAAGTCAGTTTGGCTAGTCTTGTGGGTGAAACATTTGCTTTAGCAAATACTTATTACCACCATTGGATAAGAACAAGCATTCTGAGTTGTGCTAGGCCACTAAACAAAATTTTTCATTTGACACGACCAAAACTAAGTTAGTCTTTGATCACCTATCAAAGGAGGGTCAAATTCATATTAGCGAGGGGCATAAGATCCCCTTGGCCTCAGAGTTGAAGGAAGACAGTATAATAAGTGCCATAATTATTATACACACACCATTAATTAATGCTTTGTTTTGCTAAAGCCTTACAGAAGGCAATTGTAGAAGGAAAGTTGAAGTTCCCTGACAAAGGAGAAGGTGTAATGCTTGTGGACGAGGATCCTTTTCCAATAGTGAATATGATCAGCACAAGGTTCAAGGGAAATGGAAAGCCAAAACCTCTAGTACAGTTGACAGTGGCAAAGTCAGCAAAGAGGCTTGAGCAGAGATAATACAATTATAGAGACTAAAGAGAACTCCAAAATGGTGATTTCTTCATAATAACAGATGGTCGTGAGTCAACTAGAACTTGCGACATTTGCGAAAGGTGATTTTCAACCAACCACAAATTCAAGTAGGGAATCTACGGGAGTGGTGAATACCTATTGGATCAAGAACTCCCATTATCCTTGACTAGAACTATGCAAAGAAGAGGTTGAAAAAAAACATAAATGGAAGCCCAAATGAAGGACAAAGTGAAAGTGAAGCTCCCAAGTCTAAACTTGAAGATGGAGATCCCTACAAGTGAGAGTATTGAGATGGGTCGACCATAGCTGAAAACAACGTGTTGGGACCTCGATAATACTGAGGTGGCCTAAGATCTCGCCCCAAATCCTGGCTCAAACTGTGATGCATGTTAGTTGAACTATGAATAAATAAAGACCTTCTCCACAGGTCTAGACTTTTGGAGCAACAACAACGCTTCATTCTATAAGTAGTGTGAGAGCAAGTGGTCATAGGTTTGAGTCTCCCCAGTGGCATTATTTTGGGAAGGGGGATTTTTGGGACCTCAACTATACTGAGGTGGTCCAAAGATCTTCCCTCATATCCCGGCTCAAGTTTGAGTCTTCCCAATGGCGTGAATTGGAAGGGGATTGTTGGGACCTCAACAATACTGAGGAGGCCCAAGATCTCGCCCTAGATCCTAGCTTGATCCATGACACACACTGGCTGAACTATAAGTAAATAAAGTTGCACCTTCTCCACAAGTTCGGACTTTTGGAGTAACAAAAAGCGCATGATCCTACAAACCGATTAGCGAACTGGATCATGTCTGTTGAGAATGAAAGCCTCGTTTGGTCTCTTAGGTTGGTGAAAAGAGCAAAGGAATCTGTATCTTTCATCATTGGTGGGAATGAAAGTAAGCTTTTTACTGTATAAAGTCCCAAATATCTCACATGGAACTGTTGACTATATAGGATAAAAATCTAGGGGGTTAGCTCTTAACCAAAGCTGCAAAAATCAAGAGGGGCCTCCTCATTGATGGAATTTAGTTTCTCCTATCTCATTGTGCACTCCATACAAGGCTGAGAGGACAACTGCTACCATGTCAATGGTTTAATCCATTAGCCAATGCATTGGCAAGTCTTAGGTAAGCCTTTGTGACTTTGCCAGCACAAGTGCAAATAAAGGGTCCATAAATCTAAGCAAGAAGAAAAGCAAAAAATTCTAATTGAGTAACAAGGCTAGATGATTTCTTGGTGAAATTGAGATCGTAGTCTTGGTCAAAACCTCTTGAGGCATTGTTGGATTTTTCACCTTGTGAACCGAGACCCAAGAGTGCCCCCATATCTAGAAGGGAGTGTGTTAGCAACCCAAATCAGAAATGGAAAGACTTGATCAAACACAATCAAAAGCTAAGGGCAGTTATAAGTAAGGGTCTCTTAAGGGGAATAGAAATTGTTGAGAGTCTTGGAATAACCTTAATTTTTCTAAGAGGGGTCTCCAAGAAATTTCATAGATTCTAGTAACCTAGGCATCCCACCAATCACTTGGTGAAGCGCAAAAGCAACCTAATGGCTTTTGGATTCGTAGTGTTCCAGATGGTTTGCTAACGCCTAAACATCCTCTTCCATGTGGTGAGGAAGTTAGATAGAGAAGGAACAAAATGAGACTAGGGACCCAAAGTGTTTAGAGAATCAATTTTGGACAATACCTTTATAACTACAAAGGAGGAACCAAGAGCCACCTTTCCTTCTTGAGATGTTCCTCAATATTCGGAGCTTGGGTATTCTTGGCCATGGTTGTTGTGAAATCCCACAAAATCCTAGTCCAGAAATCCATAGTTCACATCCGCCAAGGCCAGGTAGTATCTCAACGGTCGACCGAAGCGAGATAAGGAAGCAGTAGATATAGGTGGTTCTATGATAGTTTTTCTTCCCAAAATCCCTATATTCTTATCCTTATCGTAGTTATAGATAGTTCCTTCAAGTCGTTACATTGTATTTGTATCATCTATGAATAATCATCTCGTTGTAATCAAAATACACAATTAAATCAACACAACTATGAATTTCTTCTATTTTTTTCTCTTAATTTCTTCTTCTTCTTCTTTTTTTTTCACCATTCCATGAGTTTGTTTTCTTCTCCAAAAAGACTTAATTGGAAGCCCTCGATACGCCGAGGCAAGGGAGACCCATTGTAAGCCTGATTCAGTTACCTTTAATCAGCCTAAGACTCTTGCATGCCTGCGCATCCAAACTTGTTGAACTCATTTATGAGGAAACATTTCTGGCATGCCATATGGGACCTTAGCAATTAAAATGGTAACTAGGCAAATGGCAAGGATAGAAGAAGAGTATAATTCTTCTCCAAATGGATCAGACAGAGTGAGCCCTGACAAATTAGTTCATGAGGGCTCTGTTGCGAACATGTTACTGGAAGACATGTTTAGAGCAATGTGCCAAGGACTGCAATAATTGCAAATCGGCAAACAACTTCGGAGCAAGCAAGCCATGGTGGTCAACGACCACAACAAGCAGCTGAAGCAAGACTCAAGTGTACACAGTAGTCCCTGCCACAATCCCAATCAGCAAATATGGCTGCAGCCTCAAACAGGCCAGAGATCTGAGGCACTGGGAACCAATCTAGATTAGAGTACCCTATGGTGTTCAACAATCAAGTGGCAGAATCTTACAAACAACCAAATCAGGTAAATAATTCAATGTATCCACCAAGATTAGCCATTGGGGGTAATGTAGTCCCAATTGCACCAAGTCAATTTCCTGACTTACAGAGCTCAAGTGGCTATATAGCAACCATAATGTGCCTTTAGTGAACCCATTTCAAAATTTCTGGCCAAATCCACCAGAACCCTCTAATAGGGGTCTGTACTACTGAATTGGGACCCCTTTAAACAAAGGGACATTCCATTCAAGGGCAAGGTGACTGACTTTATTTTCGGCCACAGGAAGGGCAATATGTTGTTTTAGTTGACCAAGAGGATTAATACGGTTGATCCAATACCAGACTAACTCAGCCTATAGACTGATGATGAAGCCGGTATATAAGAAACCTTACCCTAAATATTTTAACCAAATTGGCGTGGGTCAAAACTATAAAGTCCCTAGGTTTACTATTTCTCAAGAGAGGATAACATGTATAAGGTAGAGCATACTGTACAACTCATAGTGCAATGTGGCATATCGCAGTACACAACATCATGAATTAAAGCTATTTCTGTACTCTTTGATTGGGACTTCCTTAGCCTGGTATTATAATTTACCCATTGATTCTGTATTTAAGTTGGTAGGACATGGAAGACAAGTTCCATCCCATAGTTACACTCACATCCATTGTCACATCCACCCAGCCGGTACCCTACCTGGCATACCCAGGTGTGTGATCCACAGCCCCGAGGATCAAGTATCGAGGAACCAACCTCCCACATATACAATAACATAATCATGAACAAGACAAAATCAATATAATATCATGTAAACAATGAGATCAAGGTATGAATAAGAGAGACAATATAATTAGAGTGCGGAAGTAAATGATACCAATGCATAAAAATAATAAGAGTGTAGAGAGTGAGCGAAAATCACTCCCTGAATCGCAGCGGAAAAAGTAATTCGAATAACAGTTATGGATTACAATCCAAGTCTCAAAAGAGAGAAATAAAAGGATAAACATCTAAACTAATGTTTATTCAGTCTTATACAAAATATCCTCGTAAACATAAGCAAAAGACAAGAGACATGGCCGAATCCACTCCCGATAAGTGCTAGTCCTAGTAGACAGCATAATCCAACTAGGGATCTTCAACGTAGTCTTTGTGATCACCAGCACCTTGATGGTAGTGTGCTTCATCAAAGGGTGCTTCATAGAATTGGCCATCAATCTCCTTGGTTCCTGCAGGATAGTCTAACAAAACATTTGCACAAAAGGAGTGAGTTCAAAAGAACTCAGCAAGGCAAGTTATTCCACAATAACATAAATAACATAATCCAAAACATAGCATGATGCAAGATGATATGAAACAGACGATGCATGTATGAATCTAAATCTATGTATACTAGTCTCTATGGTAGACATGCTTTAAGTCATAGCACCATACTTTCTTGGGTAAGTCCAGTCACTCGGCTTCAGTAGGTAATGGGTCCTGCGTCCCTCGGGACAATCCATGGCTGGGGTTTAAGTCACTACTCTCTCACATCACCATTTGGTATAAGTATTGGCGCATGTCATGGTAAAGCCTAGCCCAATGCAAGTCATCTACTCAGTCGTATCAAGTCAAATCCAGATAGTTCCCCTATGGCTACAACTAACTCGGTTTCGTATCCTTCATACTAGAGTCAGCGTATCCTATGGCTACAAACAACTCGGATTACGGACTCATCAACCCTATTGGTAATCCATAAATAATAGATGGGAAGCTCTCACGTCCTCTCACGGATCATTTCACTGGTCTTGAGCGCCCGTGAGCCCAAGTCTAGCTATTTGCAACCCTACCAATAAATGGCCTCTAACGAGTATCCGCAATGTGATCTATGTCCTCTCACGGATATGACTCACCAGTCTTGAGCGCCCACAAATCCACATTGCTACCACGGGTCATTCGGTCTCAATACCCTTCCGATTTGGGTCTGATACAACAAGGACAACCTAGCCAACACCACTAGCCAAGTCCTATGTATGACATCCAATAATCGGGGAAAGCGTCAATGGGCATCATCGGAAACATCCCATACTATTCTCTCTGATGTCCAAGGACAGAAATGTCAATAGGACATTCCTCAATCTCAAATCATACCTATCCAATCACATTCCCAATTCCATCGTATCATACACAAATGATATTTCATCATATAGAAAGATATATTATACCATGATCAATCACATATGTAATTAACAAGAATGAATAATCATGATAACAAAAGAATAAATAAACATGATACTACTATCTTGAAGTACATACAGCAATCATATGATGTTAAGAATACAACAAAGAAGGTGAGTCTACTAAGTTTCCAACATAGAGGCAAGATTCACATAATCTATGTAATTATGGTAACAACCGTCCTTACCTTAAATCGAATTGAAGATAATCCAAAGATCAAATAGAATGGTCCCAAGGTTAGTACTTGCACCCTAGACAATCATAGATGCAATATCAGAAGAAGAATCAAGCAAATCGGAGGTCAAACGGATCAAATTGGACAAATACAGCAAAGCTGTAATCAGCTAGTTGACTGGCTGGTTGACTGACTCAGTCGACCAAGCAGTCGACCAAGTGAACAGTAACGGGGCTGAAATGAGATTTTTTATCCGAAACCTAGCTTCCGGGACTCGGATCACTCCGAAATTTGGAGGGAATGTTAGGAACAGTAAATGAAAACTATAGCAAAGATTTAACATCAATCAATGGTCAAATTAAGAATCCCCAATTTGAAACCCTAGCTTCTAAATGCTAAACATCATGTTCTTCAATGAAGTCAATTGCAAATGCAAGGAAAATCAGGGAATCAATTAAGGGAATGATGAACAATAGATTAGAATCAATTACTAAATGAAATCAGCCTTAGCTTACTATAGAAATCAGTTTAGGAGATGAAATCATGTTGCTTTGAAGAAAATCATGAGAATGCAAGGTTAAAAATCAATATAGGGAGCATAGCATGGATAGAATGAGAGGGGTTTATACAAATGCAAGGAGAGAACACAAGAAGAGGTGGTTGCAAGGTTGCAGCACCATCTTCATAGTCTCAACAACAAGAATGAGATGAGATGAGAGTAGATTAGAGAGAGAATGAGAGATTACATACATTGGAGATGATCTTGGAAATGAGAGACAAGGAATATTGTAAGAATACTTCACCACTACAAAGGAGTGGTCTCAAGAGGCTCTCTCCACGTTCTTAGGAGGTTCTAGGAATAGAATAGGGTTCTAACTACGAGGTTCACTTAAGTAGGACATAAAATAATCCAAAAATCAGAATTTTCGTATTTAATAACCAGCTGGTCGATTGACCCAGTCGACCAAGCAGTCGACCAAGCAAGAACAGTAACTTCAGACAAGGAAATGGAAGGCCAGATCAACTCAAATTCACTTGGGTTTTCTCCTACAACTCAATCAACTAGTCTAGGATCAGAGAATTACCTTTGAACCAAGTCTGGAAGTGCATTAGGTACGTCAACTAATCTCCCCCTCTTTAAGGTGCAGCTTCTTAACAAACACTGACAATGCATCCAAGTAAGGGGCACCATCATCAATGTCCATAGGTTCAGAATCAAACACCATGTCTTCTACTGAGAGAGCCCACAAATCTCTCCTTCCTCCACTTCGAGTCTTCGGACCTACAAACATCAAGGATTCCGGGTCAGGGTTAGGGTTAGGCTAGGGCTGGATTTCACATCCATGGCCATCATGTCCTAAGTCACATGTTCTAACTATTTATCCTTAATCATTCCCATATTTTTATACTACAAATATAATTGAAAGTTGAATCATTAACATGTAAATGCAATACCATGCCCAATGACATATTCATCCCCATGATACCATATCCATTTCATACCCCCATCATACACGAATACAAATCACATTAAAATTCAATGCCAATGCCATGCTAATCAAGATATAATTTATAGCATTAGAATACTGAGGCAAAATCCTAGGGTCTTGCACAATCCCCTCACCTTGGTTTTGAAGTTCAAATATTTGATTTGGAATGCAACTCTATATGTGGCCTTCTCAATCTAGTATTTCAGCCCCTAGACATGTTACACAAGCGTTAGTAGGCATGCTCAAACTTTCCCCCTTGCCCTACACCTCAGAAAATCTCTAATAGCATCAATTGATCGATATAGCCCATGAGAGTACCAGTCGATAGGTGATCAACTGGTTAGGTTTGTTGTTAAAACTAAATCCTAGATTTGGCACTTTTGCTTCTTAAGATCTAATGTGATTTCCTTTCATCTACAACACTATTTCCAATTTCTAAACATATTTATCATCACGATTAAATAGAAGTCCATAAGTTTGCATGATTAGATTATCATTTCTAGCATTTTACCACCTACATGTGAGTTGAGGTTACAACTGCCACAACATTTGAGGTTCATTAGATTCCTTTCTATGCTTGGGTCATTGGATTTTGTAGTTAGAATCCAACAGTTGCTACATCAATGGTATAGGATTGTAAAGGGCAGCAAAAACTACAATGTTACTTGTTGAATCCCAACAGCTCTTAGAGACCAGCAAGATTCAACCCATTTGACTCCTCGCCTCCTCCACTCTTCCCTTCCAAAATGCCTAAAATTAGAATGGAAGGTTTAGGTAGGGTTTAGGATAATCTTTGAAGATGTAAGTAGGGTATTTTAGGTCCTTTAAACACGCTAAACTCTACCAATTGGCCGGGTGGGGTAGTTGGTGTCACATCCACCCAGCCGGTACCCCATCGGGCATACTCGGGTATGTGATCCACAGCCCCGAGGATCAAGTATCGAGCAACCATCCCTCCCACATACGCGATAACACAATCATGAACAATAATAATCAAGGTAAAAACATATGATAAAAGAATCATGGATAAGATAAAAAGATAATCAGAGTGCGGAATGAAATGATACCAAAGTATATATAATCCAAAAGGAGAGAGAGTGGGCGGAAAGTCACTCCCTCAATGGCAGCGGAAAGTAGATCATTCAAGTTAAGGTTACAATTCCAAAATTTAAAGAGTATATCCATGAAAGTTAAATTACAAATCCAAGTTCCAAAATAACAACATAAAACCTAGGCTAAGGTTTCCTCGGTCTTATACAATACGTCCTCATAAACATAGATGTAAGAAACCCATCACGGCCGCTCCCACACCAGTACCGGACTAATCCTGGTATGAAGTATGATCCTCTTCAGTACCCTCACCGTGATCTTCATAGTAGCTACTACCTTGAGGGTAGTATGACTCATCATAGGGGGCCTCATAGGACGTGCCATCAGTTTCTTCAAAACCTATAGAATAGTCTAACAAAACAATTGCATAAAAAGGAATGAGTTCAAAAGAACTCAGCAAGGTAGTTATTCCATAATACACAAGTCATATGATACAAAACATAACATGATGCGAAATGATATGAGACAGATGATGCAAATATGATTCTAACTCTACATATGCTAGTCTCTATGGTAGACATGCTTTAAGTCATAGCACCATACTTCTTTGGGTAGGTCTCAATCACTCAAGCCGAGGAATTGGGTCCTGCATCCCTCGAGACAAATCCATGGCTGGGGTTTAAGTCACCACTCTCTCACATCACCATTTGGTCTAAGTATTGGCGCATGTCACAGTAAAGCCTAGCCCAATGCAAGTCATCTACTCAGTCATATCATTTCAGATCCAGATATGTCCATCCCTCGCCCCTGGCGATCCTTTCCGGTATCCTTCACACTAGAGTCAGCATAGTCCCGGACTATGGACTCCACAAATAGTAAACGGGAAGCTCTCACGTCCTCTCACGAGTTGGCTACCGGTCTTGAGCGCCCATGAGCCCAAGATTAGCTATTTGCAACCCTACCAATAAATGGCCCCTTTCAGGTATCCATAGTATGATTTATGTCCTCTGGGTTGGTTACCGATCTTGAGTGCCCATCAAACTATACTACTACCACGGGTCGTTTGGTCTCAATACCCTTCCAATTCGGGTCTGATACAACAAGGGCATCCTAGCCATACATCTAGACAAGTCCTATGTATGTCATCCAATAATTCAAGAAAGTGTCGATGGGCACCTTCGGAGAACATCCCATACTATTCCCTCCGATATCCAAAGACAGAAGTGTCGGAAGGACATTCCTCAATCCCAAATCATACTTAAGCAATCACATGCTCAATTCCATCACATCATACATGATTGACATTTCATCATATAAAAGAGATACAATGTAACACGATTGATCACATATGTCATTATCAAAATAAGTAAGCATGGTAACTCAAAATGGTATATAGCATGGTATTACTGTTATGAAAGGTATACAGCAGTCATATGATGTCTAACATATTACTAGGAAAGTAAATCTACCACATTTCAAACATAGCGGCGAGATTCACATAATTCATGTAATTATGACCATAATCGTCCTTACCTTAATCGAATTGGAAATTATACCAAGTGTCACTAGAATAGTCCCCCAACTCAGTGCTTATACCCTAGACAACATATGTGCAACATTAGAGAAGGAAACAATCAAATCGGAGATCAAACGGAGCAAATCGAGCAATTATAGAGTTGTTGTTCTCAGCTGGTCGACTGGCTGATTGACTGACTCAGTTGACCAAGATGAACAAGAATGGACAACATAGTGATTTTGGTCCGAAACCGATCTTTCGGGGCTCGGATTGATCCGAAACTTGGAGGGAATGATTGTAACAGTATAAGGACACTATACAACAAGTATTAGCATGATCTAATGGTCCAATTAGGAATACCCAAATTGAAACTCTATGCTTTATATGCTAAACATCAAGAATTGAATTGGAAATTGTTGCCATGGCAAGGAATGATGGGGAATTAGCTAAGCAAGTGATAAGAACTAAATAAGAATCATAAACCAACAATAAATCAGACCTAGCATACATCTACACATCAGTTTAGATCAATAAGACAAGTTGAAATGAAAAGAATCATAGAAATGCAATGCTAGTGATTGAAATGGAAGCATAGCATAGCAAGAATGGAAAGAAACTAATGGATATGAAAGGGGAAACACATGACCAAGTGTTTGCAAGGTTGCAGCACTTTAGTCATGGTCTCAATAGCAAGAAAGAGTAGAGGAATGAGTAGAATAGAGGATGAGAGAGAGAAATCATACCTTGAGGAAGCAATGGAGGTGGAATGCAATGATTGAGACCAAGAATCTTCACCAACTTCAAGAAATGGCCAAGGGAAGCTCACTCCTCGTTCTCTGGAATCCCAATGATTAGAATAAGGTTCTATTCACGAGGTCCCAATAAGTAGGCTTAAAATAATCAAGAAATTTGTGATTTTCGTATTTAATAATCTGCTGATCGACTGATTGGTCGACTAGGCCAGTCAACCAAGCAGTCGACCAAGCCATGACATCAACTTCAGATAGGGAGATGGAAGGCTAGATTGATCCAAAATGAGTTGGGTTTTCTCCTACAAGTCAATCAACAAGTCTAGATTAGAGAAATATGAAACAAGATCGGAAGTGCATCAAGTACTTCAACTAAGCTTCCCCTCTTCTAGGTGCAGTTTCTCACTGAACACTGACAGTGTATTCAAGTAAGGGGCATCACTGTCAATATCCATAGGCTTTGAGTCATACACCAAACCTTCAACTACGAGGGCCCACAAGTCTCTTCTTCCACCATTCCGGGTCTTCAGACCTACAAACATCAAAGGATCCCGATCGGGTCAAGGTTAGGATAGGGCTGGGTTTCACAGTTGGTCAGCCAACCAATCAATTGATCAACCATCCCCTTTTTTAGAAAGTAGCAGGGTTTTGCCTCTGCTCATTAATTGGCCCATAATTCCCTTGATACTAACCACATGACTTAATTATTTTTACATTGTGTTTTAGACTTAAAGGACTTCATTTCACATGAAGAATTCAATGTCCAACTCTAACTCTATCCTGGCTAGGAATTTAGATATGATGTGACAATAGTATGTTCGAATTCTTAACATTACTAGATCATCAGCCTCAATGATGTACATCCCTTTGAAGTATGTAATTCATTGACCCTTTCTCCCCTCGAATTCAATCATGGTTACATTTGTGGGGTCTCCTTCATTCATAGAGTTTAGTTTCCAATCTAATGTTATCCACTCAAATGGTCCACAACATATGCTAGTTTGACCTTTGGACCCAGGTTCTACAACATAGCATTGGGTGAGAAATCTAGGTGGAGTATAATTGAGCATGGCTACATTTACTTTCCCTAGCCTAGTACAATTTAAAAGTCCTAATGTTACTTGCACAACACAAAAGCATAATCTAAAAGGGAGAAAATTAGTAATAAATACAATTAATTACTTCATTATCTATCTATCTATATATATATATATATATATATATATCTATTTAATTCTAAATAAGCCCTTATAATTTTAAATAATTACATATAAGACCCTCCACTTTTAATATTTACAACAAGACTAGTAGGACACATAATAATTAATACCAACCACTTAAGGTCCATTTTAAGCTTATTAAGAAGCCTAAGTTCACATAATCAATTTCTAAAAAATGCGACTAAACATATGATTAGTATTTATGCTTTATAATAAACTAATTCAAGACGGCTAAAATTGTTGTTTTTATGTGAAAAAGGAAAGAACAAAGAAAGAGAGAGAGAGAGAGAGAGAGAGAGAGAGAGAGAGAGAGAGAGAGAGAGAGAGAGAGAGAGGGTTTAACGTGGGTTTAATGTGTTTTGGTTGGGATGTCCAACTTACATCCACAATGGTAAAGGTACTGCTATTTTCTGTATTATTCTATAACTAAGATGTTCATAGTTTATATAGAGATGCTCCAAGAGTATTCTACTGTGTTACTGTGAAATCCCTCATTACCCTAACCCAGAAATCCATATTGTAGGTCTGAAAATCCAGAGTGCAGGAAAAAGGCAAACTGTGGGCCATCCAAATTGAACCCATTGGATTTGACTTTGAACAAATGGAAGTAGATGGAGATGATGCTAAGCTAGAAACTTTGTCAGATTTCTGAAGAAAATCTAACCTAAATGTTGACGGGCTTGGTAGATGGATCAAAAGTACAGTAATGACACAAGTGGAAAGTCCCAAAAAACCAAATAAGACCTTTTTATAACTTGGAAAAGTACCCAAGATGAAGTTAGGGCTTTCAGAGCACTAAAATGAAGTTTTTATCAAAAGGGCCAGGTTGGCAGCTTGCCTTGGTTGCCCCAGGCGACCAAGCCTGCCTCAGGGCAAAATTGGCACTTTTGGGAAATTAGGTTTTCAAGCCCTATTTAATTATTTTTCGTTATAAAATGTGTCATTATGTCCTAAGGCCGTCAGAGACACTCTAGAGAACCCTCTCCAAGGTGAAGGAAGGTTTGAGAGCATCCGTGAAGTTTTCCGTCCGACGATTCTTCTTCTACAAGGTTAGCATTCACTATCTTCTTTCTAGCTCTTTTTTCTCTACCTACTGTAGAGACTTTGAAGAAGGTCTAAATCTATTGTAATGACCTATTCTTCTATTCTCTTAGTTCTAGAGTGAATCTCCAGTCACTCTAGCTCTTCCGTGAACTTCACAGTATGATTTCGGTAAAGACCTAGTATAAATCTATATGATTTTTTATTCTTGTTGATTAGTCTGATTTCTAACCATATTAGATCATATTCTATGATGTTTTCAGACCTTATCCTACTATTTTCTTTACCCCTAAAGTGAATCTCCATTCACTCCAGTCTATCCGTGAATCTGCAGTTTGATTTTGAATGAAACCTACTAGAGGACTCGTTAGGTTTTTATTCATTTGGCCATGATTAATGCTTAAACCATACTAGATAATGTCCTACCTTGATTTCAGAGTTTTCTAGTTAATTTCGGAGTGATTTGGACCCAAACGATGAGTTTTCGATCGATTTTAGGATTTGTTGTCCATACATAACAGCCTTGATTGATTGGCTTGGCAGCCTCAGGCAACCAACCATGCTGCTAATGACAAAATGCCTTGTTTTCCCCTCTTTTCATCTTCGAACCTTTAGGGTTTGTTCCTAACACTGAATCATCATATTGTTAGGACTTTTTTGGCAAATTTGAACTCATCTTTTGGTCTACTCTTCTAGGGTTTCAAGTTGACAGCTAGGTGAGGACATTCACTTACATATAACCTAAGTTACATTCTTACTTGCAATAGGACTTGAATGCATGTTCTATATTGTTGTTTAGGACTTAAACATGATTGCTATGCCTTTGTGATTTCAGAATGTTATTAGTAATGATGTTATGCGTATTTTATAAGTATGTGAATGATTGGAATGTGAATTAATTATGATATGATGATGTGATTGGAATCATATTGTAATGTGAATGCTTAGGTTGTGATTGTGGAATAGGGAATGCCAATTGGGTGTTTCTGTCATGGGACATCAGTGGAGGTGGTATGGGATACAATCCTATGATGCCCCTTGGCGCCTTCCATGATTATTAGATGTCATATCTAGGATGTCTAGAAGTGTTTGGTTAGAAACTCCGTCATATCACACGTTATTGGCATGGGTATTGAGGGCAAGTAACCCGTGGCAACAATGGGGATTGTGGGCACTCAAAACCGGTAGCCAACCCATGAGAGGACACAATCACATTGTGGGGGTCATTCATTGGTAGGGTCACATTATAATAAGCTTGGGCTCATGGGTGCTTAAGACTGGTAGACAACCCATGAGAGGATATGAAAGTTTCCCGTTTATTATATGTGGATGACCAATAGGGTTAATAGTCTGTAGTCCGAATTTGTTGGTTCCATAGGATACGATAACTCTAGGGGGAAAGATACCGGAACCGATTGTAAGAGGCATGAGGGGAAGTATCCGACCCTAAGTATATGTGACTCAATAGATATTTGCACTGGACTAGGTATAACCTTGACACGCACCAGTACTCATACCAAATGGTGTGGTGAGAGAGCGGTGACCTAAAACCCAGCCATGGTGATAGTCCAAGAGGAATGCTTGTAACCCCTTGCCCGGATCCTAAAAGAAGTAGCCAGTCCGTGAGGGATCAGAGTGATAGAGACCTTCCTTGAGGAGGCTGGTATTCTATCTTAATGCGTGTCCGCCATTAGAGACTATCATTTGTTAGAGTTAGTTGCATACTTTCATATTGTCTCATATCATATTGCATCATGCTTTGTCCTTGAATTGGATTGTAATTGTTATTGTATGTGAGCTATTCACTGAGTTATTTTGAGCTCACCCTTTGGGGACAATATTTGATTTAGACTTTACTACAAGTGTTGATGACATCGAGACTCAGGAGTACGAGACCCCAATGAATGATCCATACGGTATACAAAGTGTTGGCTATCACAAATATCACGGTGAAGAATATTCGTGTGTCGACTGTGCATACCAAGATTAGTCCAACTCTGGAGTTGGTCTACCCCCTCTTGGATATGGAGATTTTTTAATATAGACATTACCTTTTTGATAAGAAACATACTATGTGTATTACTTAAAACAATTTTGAGACTTCTTTATTTCTTTCAGTTGTAATACTTTAGTTTGACTATTCTTCCGCACTTTGACTATTTAAATAAAGAGATTACTTCCGCACACTTTTACTCTGATTATTTTGGTATCACTTCCGTACTCTGATATTGTTTTGAGATCCTTTTGAGATCCATACTTTGATTATTCTTTTAGTTGCATTAATACAATGATTATTTCTTGCTCATGATTGTACTATTGTGTTATGTGGGAGGATGATTGTTGGGATTTGATCTTCAGAATTGTAGATCACACCTCCAGGTATTGCAATTAGGATAGAATAAGAGTTCCTATTCGTGAAGGAGTCCAACAGTTGAAGCATTTTGTTTGTGATAAAACTTTGATAAGGATCACCATGTTTGGTTGAGTCATCGAAGTGCAAGTCTTCATATTTACTTCTTGTAATTTGCAATGGGAGAGTCCATGTGAGACTCTTTGTAGTTCACTAGACGGACCCATTTTATTACCCACAAAGTATTTCTACTTTGAAAAACATCAGAAACGGTTTTTTAGTTGTTTCTTAAGGTATAAACACTTTTTTATGCGTTTGATAAAACTTGCTTCTAGAAGCAAAAACATTATCCCTAGAGTCTACTAAAGGTCTTATGTTTAGAATGTCAAATTCCATGAATACCCCTCTATAAACTCTTTCACTTAAAGCTAACCCTCACCCAACTTATGTTTCAAAAGTACATGAAACAAAACAGTTTTATCAAATGGTTTTCAACCCATTTTATTTTGTTTCTCGAAGCAAGAAATATTAGAAACTACTTTTTGGTGCATTATCAAATGAGTCCTTAAATGTAACATCAATTTCCCAACCACGGGCACCAGGTTTATAAATTGATCATTTACTTGGATCTCATTTTAAATATAACCCACATCCAGCAATGGATACTTTGTTAGATTATATGGTCACTTGTAGGTCATATTTTTATTCTTAGAATGTCAACTTAAATTAAAAAAATACACACACAAATGTCTATTCACACTTGAACCCTATTCCCATTTGACTAAGCATACAAACAATAATAACTACAAAATAAGAAACTGTTAGCCACTAGTTACAACTACTAATATAGTAATAATGCAAAGTTACTTTACATCTAAATTCTTCATCTTCCCACCTTATAAAGAAACTGTTAGCCACTCCAAGAAGAGTTGCAACTTATGATTCTCTTGGTCTTTGTGGTTGATGTGGTAATTGTTTCTTTCATCTATCACGAATATTTATAGTTAGCATTCGAATAACTCCCCTAGCAGATTAAGAATTTTAGAAGGGAAAAGTTTTACTACACTATGACCATGAAGGGTTTTGTGACAACATAAAATTAGGGGGGAGGGGGTGGACAAATTAGACATTTTACAAGTTATGATGATGTAATTGTTTATGAAATCAAAATAACCACAAGAGCACAATATCGTCTAGCTAATGGATTGAACATATGGAGATATACCACTAAGAATTACTCTCTTAGAGTAACGCCAGAGTGTAATTAATTAACTAAACTATAAAATCTTAAACATACATCTAACAAAATTGAATTGGAAATAAAAATAAGAATGCCTAATCATTCATCATCTAACATAAAAATGTTCATAAGTAAATAAAGACATGAATAACTAGATCATGATGCACAAGAAAAAAATAATAATAAAAAAAAAAGGGAAGTGATCCAAGTGTCAGCCCAAGATCGAAGGAAGGGAAGTGCAGCTAAGATGTGTTTGATCATGGAACATTTTTCATAGCTTAAAGATCATTGATCAAGGAAAGGGATATAAAACAAAAAATGCAGAAATGAAATAACTGAATAATAAATGAAAAAGGAACCTTAACCAAAGAGAGCCACGAAGGTTATAGGCATCTTTGATCAAGGACCCAAGAGAAAATAGAAATAGTAATAAAATGCGGAAAAGTAAATTCTAAATTAAAAACAAGAAGGATATACAGTAACATGAATGGAGGGGAGGAGAGAAGACTATTAAAGAAGGTAAGGTTTCATTGAAATCTCCAATAACGAAGAAAAAACACAATCGATTATAAAGTCAACCAACCCTAATAACCGAATCTGGACTCAATCATTATTTGAAGTTGCTAGACCTAGAGAAAGATGAATCCCACGAATAAACTTAAAGTTGAATGAAACTTAAGCTAATGGTTACACTTGCATAAATAAAAGATGTAAGCAACTACAAGAACTAATTGCATTAAAGAAATTATAAGCAAAATTGAAACCTAAAATTAAATTTGATAAGTGAAACCCACAAACCGCAAACAAGGATGTAAGAAAATTGATTCAGAATATTGAGAGATTGACCTAACTTTTACCTTGAGCATAAATTGATTTTTAATAATGTCTCCGTCACTGACCTTCTCGAAACCCATGATAATATTGTTAGAAAACACGTTTGGGCTAAGTCATGTCGATGACACTTGTCCTTAAGACTGTAGTTGCTCCCTATGGTGCAACCGAAAAAATGCAAATCGGCCTCCAAGATAAAATAGCCCCTAGTTCCCCCAATATTGGACCCCTTCAAGTGCTACAAGGTTGTGCTCAACCTATTATAAAATATTAATTATAATAGTATTATTTTTTCAAACTCTACAGAGAACAAAAATACAAGAATAATCCAATTGTGTTGATGACATGAAGAGAATTTTTTCAAAAAAACTTGATAGAAATAAACTCTACTCTTCTCTTCATTCAACATATAGAAGAGACCTTAGGAGACCTCTATTTATACATAAAGAATAAGGAGGTTAAACAAATGAAAAGAAGAATTAATATAAAGAACTAAAATACTAATATTTCAATATAGTATATAAGATGATTCCTCTAAGTTTGAAGAAATAAGATCTCTGTAAAGGAGACTCAATGAATTAAACAAATAAATGAAGTTAAAGTATTTAAATTGATTAAATAAATTAAATGAATAAACTCAAACTGTTAAATAAATATTTTGAATCTTAATATTTTAGAATAAAATTAACAATTCCCCCAAAAGATTCAAAAAATCAGTAAAATACAAAATAGATTGAGCACATTAGAATGATAAGACACATCATTGCAGATGTCTTTCGACTTGAATCTACACTAGGTCTGATACACCACACTATAGAGTACGGGTGAAGTCAGACCTCTTGAACCTTTCCTTATTGTTGTAGTTGACTGACTTACCATCCATATCCTACCACCCAACGCTATAGCCACTCTTTTTTATGTACTGGACATTATAGGTCATGTCCCTAATCTTGGATTAAACATGAATGTTTAGAGAATTTGTCGTAAAAATTCCCATAGGAGGCGGCCTAACCCCTACATCCACTAAGGTCAACTTATAGTGTGCACCACATTTAACATAATCTCATGTGTTGAGCCTTGCTGATTAAAACTCATATGACTCTTCTCTTTTCATTGTGGTGAGTACTATCATTTACATCTAATCCGGAATAGGCCTAGTGTGATAGTAATAATCAAGTCATCCAGTGGTTTCGTTTATACCCTTTAAACCTAATTCCAAGGATCTCCTATCATATAGGTCGGGAGTACATCACTTTGACTTAATTCCTCTATGTATCTCTTAAATAATTTTGGTGGACTAAGACTTTGTAAGCATATTAGCTACATTCCTCTCTAATTTTACAAATTCAATTGCAATGGTACCATTATTTGTATATTCTCTCACCAAGTTATGTTTAAGGTGTATATGTCTTTTCTTACCATTATACATTTTTCTCTTTGCCTTCGCAATTGTTGCCTAACTATCACAATGTAGATTATGGAGGGCACAGGATTAGGCCATAATGATATATCGGCAACTAAGTTCTTAAACCATTCAGCTTCAGCTCTAGCTTTTTTCAAAGCTATAAATTCAGCTTCTATGCTGGAACTTGTTCCATAGATTTGTTCAATTGATTCAAAAAAAAAAAAAAACACTCTACCACCTAAAGTGAATAAATATTCACTAGTAACTAAAATTTTATTGGAGTTAGCTATTCAATTAGCATCACAATATCCATCAAGCATAGGAGGGTTACCACAATGCAAACCATAATTCATAGTACCCCTTAAATTCCTTAACAATCTTTCCAAGGCATGCCAATATTCTGTTCTTGGATTCCTGGTGTGTTGACTTAGCTTTCCAACTATAAGAGCAATATCTAGTCTTGTATAATTCATCAAATAAGAAACTGAACCAATAATTTGAGAATGACATTTTTGTAAAACTGGTTCTCCCTTATTTCTTTGTAAATTACTTCCAAGAGCTAAAGGTATTTTCACAGTTTTATTTTCAAAATAACCATATTTTTTAAGAATATTTTCAACTTAATGTGCTTCAGATAGAGTTATTTCATTTTCTCTCCTAATAACCTTGATTCCCAAATCACATCAACTTCTCCCATGTCTTTATTATTAAAATGAGATATTAGGATCGACTTTGGTAGATTTTACTAAATTAAGACAAGTACCCATTATCAACATATCATCAACATATAAAATAAGAAAAACATATTTGTTATTATGGAACTTACTATAAACACACCTATCATAATCATTCACTCAAAAATTACTTGAAGTTCAAATTTTTTCAAACTTTTCATGCCACTGCTTAGGTATTTGTTTTAAGCCATATAAAAATCGCATAAGCTTACAAACTTTATGCTCTTATCCAAGAATGACTTAACCTTCAGGTTGCTTGATATATATAGATTTCTTCTTCTAAATCTTCATTCAAAAATGTTATCTTTACATCTATTTGATGTATGATAAGTTTATAGTTGCAATTCGAGCAATATGAGAAAAAAATATTGAAGAAATCTATATCTTTCTTCTACTTGAAGCCTTTGAGTACCAATCTAGCCTTGAATTTTTCAGATGATCCATTAGGCTTTAATTTCTTCCTAAATACCCACTTGGTATTTAGAACCTTAGTTTCCGGTGGAAGATCAATAATTCCCAAGTATGGTTGGCAATTATAACGTCTAACTCACTCTTGATTGCTTCTTTGCAAAATGCAAAATTTGGAGATGTCATTGCCTGTTGGTATCTAACTAGATCCCTTTCGATCATATATGTAAACATACTATCATCTAAATTAGGTTCTCTTCTTTATCTTTTACTCCTCCTTAGTTGATCTTCACCACTAAGTTCACTGGAACTTGGTCTAATTACCTTTTCTGTTGAAACATCACTGTTTGTTAAAGATGTATCAACACTTGGTAAATCCTTTCTCATTGGGAAAATATGTTCAAAAGAAATCGACATCTCTAGTTTCTATGATAGTGTTTGCTTTAAATA
The DNA here is from genome assembly GCF_041222555.1 of Hakea prostrata. NCBI lineage: Eukaryota > Viridiplantae > Streptophyta > Magnoliopsida > Proteales > Proteaceae > Hakea > Hakea prostrata. The sequence goes on from NC_142604.1 coordinate 22,810,936, forward strand.
TGCCATCTAGAGATATGATTATCATGAATCTATATACAATACTACGATGAGCATATCCACTGAAACACAATCACAAGTTTTGGGTCCCAATTTACTTTTCTTGGGTTCAGGTATCCCAAATTTAGTCAAACATGCCATAGCTCAAATGATATAGAGTTAGTCTTCTTATGGGAAATCCTACTCAGGACAAAAAATAAGCTAACAATATATGGCTAAGTTCAAAGGTAATCCTGAGCTAATAAGCATGGAGTCCATCATTTCCTTCAGGTATCTACTTCTTCTTCTTTTTTTGGCAACTCCATTTGATTAAGGTTGATATGGTGTCGTTATCTCATGAATGATCCCATTCTCTTTACAAAATTTTAAAGATACTGGATACCATATTTGTCCATCTGTCTGTTCTAAGCCTTTTATTTTCTTTCCCAAATGATTTTCAACATCTACATTGTAGGACAAGAAGGCTTGCTCTGCTTCATCTTTGGTACGAAGAAAGTATATTTAGTATACCTAGAGCAATCATCTATAAAGGTAACAAAATACCTTTTACCACCTCTTGACTCATGTTATTTGAAGTCATCTATGTCACTATGAACCAACTCCAATAATTCATTTTTCTTTTCCACATAAATATAAGGTTTTTAGTAAATTTTGCGCCTCAACACAAACTAGACAATTCTCATCATATGGTGATACTAGGTTGCCATCTATCATACCTAACTTTCATAACTTATTTATGTATGATGCATTGCATTGTCCTAATCTACCATGCCACACATCATAAGAAACAATCAAATAAACAGAACTACTAGATATTTCATTAATAATATTAGCAATATTCAATACAAATAATCCACCTGAATTGTACCCTTTACTAACAGATAACAATAACTTTATCTGCCTCAAAAGATCATTTGAACCCTGCCTTTATGAGAAGAGATCCAGACATAAGATTCTGTCAAATGTCAAGAACATGCAATACATCCTTGAGAACAAGGACTTTTTCGGAAGTTCACTTAAATTGAGCTTGCCCTTTGCCAATGAAATGAGATGATTGGGAATTTCCCATATACACTTGTTCACCTATTTCAATCGTTGAATAATTGAAAAAGGCATTTCGATCTCCACAGATAGGCTTGGTGGCACCTATCTATGATCCATTCCTTTGGTTTTTTAGCAAAGTTTACCTCATTTGCCATGGCAAAGAAAATCTCAGTCTCAACGAGGTTAACCTTTGTTTTGTTTTTCCATTTCCAACATTCTCTCTTGTAATACCCGGGTTTGCCACATACAAAACAATTTCCCTTTCTTTTCTTGAAGGATGTCCCTTTCTTGGATTTTAAACCTTTATTAAATTATTCGTGCTTTTTGGACTTTACCAAATTAGTCTCGATTGAAATTCACTGGCCCTTTTGGTCTTGTCCTTCTCCTGGTTCTTTTCTTTAATTTTAATCCGAAGCAAAATTTGGTCCAAGGTCCAATCCTTCCTTTTGTGCTTCATAGTCATTTTGAAGTCACTCCAGGATTATGGTAAATTCTCTAAAAGAGAACCAGCGACAAAGTCATCTAAAAAGATCATTCCTTCTTTGGCTAGGTTTGCCACCAGGACTTGCATACTTGGGCATATATGCTCTTGCCATCCTTTATCACAAATTCTAAATAATTTGCAACAATATATTTCTTATTTCCAACATCTTTCGAGGCATATTTCTTATCCAATGCAGTCCAAATAGATTGAGCACTATTATAGGATGCATAGACATGGTAATGTTCATTGGACATGAATTCAAGATACAATTTTTGCATTGATAATCTGCCAAAATCCAAGCTTGCTTATGGGCCTTAAGGATGAGGTCATCACTTTTGGCTGGTAAGGATGAGATCAAGGCAAATGAGACAGATAATTGTTCAAGAACGAATGACATCCTCTATCTCCATCTCTTGTAATTTGGACCGTCAAATTATTCAATTTTTCAAGGTCAGAGATGATCTTTAGGTTTTCCATGGCTGACACAATATAATTGGTCATATCAAAAGGATATTGCTCTTTTAATATGCTGAGTCTACAATCTTAAGATTTGTAGGAAAATTGATTCAGAATATTGACAAATTGACCTAACTTTCACCTTGAGGAGAAACTGATTTTTTGCTAATGTCTCGTTCACCGACCTTCTTGAAACTTGTGACAAACAAGTTTGCGTTGAGTCGTGTCAGATGACACTATCCTTAAGACCATAAATGCCCCCTATGGTGCAACAGAAAAAATGCAAATCAGCCTCCAAGATAAAGTAGCCCCTAGCTTCCCCAATAATCATGCGCTTAACTAGTGGACCCCTTCAAGTGCTACAAGGTTATGCTCAACCTATTATAAAATACTAATTATAACAATATTATTTGTACAAACTCAACAAAGAACAAAAACACAAGAATAACCCAATTGTGTTGATGACATGAAGAAAAATTTTTCAAAAGACTTGATAGAAAGAAACTCTATTCTTCTCTTCATTCACCATACAAAAAAGGCCTTAGGAAACCTCTATTTATACATGAAGAATAAGGAGGTAAAATAAATGAAAACAAGAATTAATATAAAGGATTGAAATATTAATATTTCAATAGACAATATAAGATGATTTCTCTAATTTTAAGAGAAATAAAATCTCCGTAAAAGATACTAAATGAACTGAACAAATAAATGAAGTTAAAGTATTTAAATTGATTAAATAACTTAAATGAATAAAGTCAAACTGTTAAATAAATATTTTGAATCTTAATATTTTAAGATAAAACTAACAATTATATAATAATGATTTGAAGGAGAGCAAAGAAAAAATAAGAAAATGAAAAAAATATAGAAATGCTACACATCATTGGAATGAGATTGAAGAATTAAGGAAATAGTGAGAAGAAGAAAAAAATAATTAACTAAGGAGGTTGGAATCTTGCAAAAAAAAGAAAGAAGAAAGGAACTTTTTAGTTTTTAAAGAGAGAGAGAGAGAGAGAGAGAGAGAGAGAGAGAGAGAGAGAGAGAGAGAGAGGGAGAAATTAAAATGGAAAAAGAGAGAGTGAGGGAAGAGCATAGGAGAAAATGGAGAGAGAGAGAGAGAGAGAAAGGTAAAAGTATTATAAAAGGAAAAAACGAAGATTGCGATATCTTGTAGGTAAGACTAGGGGAGCACAGAGAAATCGAAAGTAAAGAGCAAATTACACGGCACCTACTATATTTAGGGTGAAACTAGTGACCATCTACTATTATCTTGTAAATTACATGGCACCAACATGCAAATTACAAGTTACCCATTTACTGTTAAAATGGGTTATAAAATTATTCAAATATCCTTACTTTTATTTAAAGCATTTTTGAATTTCAAATTACTTAAATGCCGTCTAGGCAGGGAAATGATAATAATGCCCCCATATCGATTCACCAAATGACACTAATACTCTCACTATAAATTTAGTGATTCAAAAGCTAAAGTTAAATCACGAAAATGCCCTCCCTTAAAATAAAATAGTAGAAACAATTGAGAAGTCAAGTTCTTAATCATTCTACTAACCCTCCATTGGTTACAATTCATAAGTTAAACTTGACCTATTTATGTACAAAATTATACATATTGTATTTGTACCTGATGATCTAAAATATCTTGTAAGCTCCCAAGAAATTTTAAAGCCTGAAAATAATAACAAAAAATTCAATGTACATCTAAGTGTATAAATACATGTTTTATGTCCTAAGATTTCACACATAAATGTGTTTATCACTAGTAATTTGAGTGTTGAATGGATGCTAATAGGCAATTCTTAAAAAGTTAAAAATTCATATTGTTGCTTCCTTCTACCAGTTTTAGAATTATATTTTCTTTGGTTGTCCCTTTTATCTTATTCCTATAAGATTTTAAAAAAATTGGATTATAAACGAATTTTCGAAAATAACTTGAAAGACACAAATCATAGTACTGTTTTTCTAAGAATATATTACTATATCCTAAGGAGATATCATTATCTTTGGTTAATTTTTTTGTACACACCTGGAATGAATCTAGCATAACAACAAAACTCAAATCTTATCCGAGCTTGACGGGATCAACTACACAATTCCCTAACAAAACTAAGTAAAATAAGAGAGAAAAAACTAAGTTTGATACAGAGAAGAGAACAACTGGGCAAAAGAATCCCCAATGAAGAATAGAATCGAAGACAAGAAATACATATAAAACTGATGGGTGAAACATTAGTAAGAGAGAGGGGAAAAAAAAAAGCATAACCCAGCATATGAGGAGAATCTTAACTAACACTATTTGTGTGTCATTATAAAAGACAAAAATATTGAAATTACAAACTATATGATATCTTGAGGAGTATCAACATGAAATCCCAAAGGTTCAATTCTAGATTATTATTATAGTTTCACTTAGATGTAAACATTAGAAGTTAAGTCATTTTTAATTCAATGTTATTTAGATTAAATTTGGCTAGACTCCATACTACCCTAAAAGCCACAATACACTAATCACAGCAGTTTTAAGACGAAAAGAATATATAAGATTAGAAAAGGAAGAGATGGGAGATGGGGGTAAGAAAGAAAGCTATTCATTTCCGTTGTTCTTTGACTAACCGGCAAGTATAAGGTTACTAGTTGAAGAGTAAGAGAATAAGGTAGATGATAAATAAAAATAGTAGAAAATATAACCTTAAAGGATTAGTTTAGTTGGTAAAAGATCAACAATTCATCAAATGGGGGATCAAGGGTTGAATCTTCTTAGGGCATTCTATTGTATATTTAAATAAACCCTGTCCATGAAACACCAAAACAATCATAATTCCATATTATCACCTTTTTATTTGTTAAAAATGTCTACCACAAGGTAAGATCATGCTAGGCAAGTCAGCTCAAACAATTAATGATCATGATCTTCCTTTACCTAATTCAGAGTCATTTTAACCCAACTCGAATTGATTCTAAGAGAAGCTGACAAAATTGAACTCCTATACAGGAGAATTAGGCTTACTCTCTCTCAAACGCCTTACAAGGGAGAGAAGGAAGAAGAGTTCAGGCTGACAATGAATATCTCATCAATAATTAGAATCAGCTTTCTGTCAAAGGAGAAGAACAATGTATTCTATTAATGCTTTTGAACTATACAATGGGAGATGAAACCCACATGAAACCCACTAAAATTTTCACAATCTAATTTTTTCAATATTTGCAGGTAAGCTCTATCATTATTGTATGTAGAAAATGGTAGGAGAACCCCCATTGTTTTTCAGACAAGGAGGTAGTTGAGACTCTCTCATCAATGGAGTAATATGGTAGGGTTCCCACTTCCCAGGTGTTGTTTATGGATGGGAAAAAAGAAGAAAAAAAATGTCTCCCCTCATTGGGTGTTCCTGTTTGACAAACACGGCTTCATGGGCAATCTCGCTTCTTTTATCTTTGGGTTTCGTTGGGATCATCATTTTGTTCTCGTTTAAGTTGTCTGTTTCTTACGTTTGTTGTACATTCGCAAAATATGCATTCCCTAATCTATTTGTATGCTCAAATCCCGGAATTGACAGAAGCATTTGAAAAGAAAAGAAGAAAAAAAAAGTACAGCATAGAACCACCAATGGCCAAACCCCACGTGTCCTCTTTTCCGGCGCCGGGAATTGTATTCCCATTAAACCAGCCGGGAAAGTTGCTGCTCTTGTCTAAGATGCCACAGCCTCTCTCTCTCCTCCTTCCATATGCTTTAAGTTTCATTGCTTAGGACTTACCGAAAAAAAAAACAAAAAAGTCAAGTTGGTTAGGTACGGGGTTTTGTCCTTCCATTGGGTTCTGTTTGGTTTTGGTCAAAGGCTGACAAAATGCACTTTGCCTTGCTAAATCAATATTTCCGGGAAAGTTAATGGTTTAGGTGAAATTTTAACTATTTTTACTTTTTTGGTCGGCAATAAAATAGGTGGTATGATTTTTATTTTTTTTTTTGGTAAAGAACTTCATTTATAGAAGAACATTGCGAGCTACAACCGAGGAGTCCAATTCTATAAGAGAAAGGATCCAAGGAGTGGAATTAGGCCAAACTATCTCGCTTGAAGAAGATAGCGCCTTCCGGGATAGGGCGTCCGCACATGCGTTACTCTCCCTAAAAACATGTTAGGCTTTACATTCAATGAACTTGGATTTTAGATAGAGAATATCATCCAAGACCGTGAGGTTGCTCAATGGGCCCTGAGTGTCTTGTGCCTTAATTGCCTTGATCAACACGGCACAGTCAGATTCTAGGATCACAAAATCATATCCTTCTCCTAATGTGTAGAGCATTCCATCTCTTAATACCATGGCTTCTGCTTCAAGAGGAGTCTGGGCCTAGGACGGTTTAGAGACCGCCAGCTTACATTGCCTTTCAAAATCCCTAATAATGAAGCCCAAGCCACACTTGCCTTTATTTCCTTTCATAGCAGCATCGGAATTCAATTTCACCCAACCACAATCAGAAGGCCTCCACTCCGATCTTTTCTCCCTTTGTTGTATCTGGATTCCCCTCACAAGTGGTTTGTTGGCTTCTATGAAATTTCCAAATTGTGATACCGCTCTATCAATGGCCTCCACTGGCGAGATGATCTTCTTCTTAAATATGAGATCATTCCTTAAAATCCAAATCTGCCATATTAGAAAGGCCGCCAAACTGGAAACTTGATCCAAATCTTTTAATAGGTGGTATGATATAGCAATAGATTTTCGCATGATTCACTTTAGGATATTCAAATTACTTTTAAAAAAATATATATATATATATATATATATATATATATACTTACTCTGGATGTGGATGTTACAAATGTCGTATATGCAAAGATTGAATCATAACCTCTTTATTAAGAAGTATAAATCTTTACCATTCTACCAACCGTGTATTGGTTATTTATACTTATTCATAGAGAAAAAATGAACCAAAGGTTTTGTGTTAGCAAAGTCCATGTGGACAATTTCCCTACTTAGTTTTACCTCCAACAATTTTTATTAGAGTTTTTTACATGTAACTTGCTTAAGTGGGGGGTAAAACTCTTGTTGCTTCACTTAAGGGGTTTGGCTCATGAGGACCGTGGGGGCTGATTAAGGGCAGCCTGCCTCACCCTTTCAAAACAGGGGTTATCAATGTTTGAATTTGGTTGATTCCCAAGGTAATATTGCTTCTTCTTCCTCTCCTTTTTTTGTTGGACACGTATTTGGAATATCCCAACTTTGCCCAAAATAAAACATTTCTTATGGAGAGCCTCCCATTAAGCATTAGCAATCGGAAACTCTCTATTTCATAGGCGAAGCTCCCATACTCCTTTGTGTCTCATTTGTGGTAGGGATGTTGAGCATGTTAGGCATGTCTTGTTTCATTATTCTCATGCTAAAGAATGTTGGGCATTATCCCCTCTTAGATTGGATGTTTCTGATTTTCATGGTAGCTCACTTCATGATTGGATCAATTTCATATCTATTAGGTTTAAAGCTTATGGAAATCTGAAATATTTGGATCAGATTTGGAGTTCCCTAATGTGGTGTATTTGGAAGAATAGGAACTCATTTATCTTTAACAGTATTAATCCTTCCATAGTGCATACTCTCACTACTTTTAATGCTTTATGTGCAGAGGTTCAAGAATATTGTGGCACTACTTCTTATAGGGATGAGAGGCCCACTGTTCGAGTGGAGAGAATTGATAATGAAACAGATTTTTTTAATTTATTTGTAGATGGTTCTTGGGATACTAGAACGGATTATGGCGGGAGAGGATGTATCCTTTGGCACTCACAGGGTTTTTTTGTGGCTTGCCAGTGTGTGGGTAGCAAAGGTGCTTCAGCTGCGCTTATGGAATTGGAAGCTTTTAGGGACGGCCTCTTTCTAGCGAAGTCTTTGGGGATTTCCAAAATCCATGTTCACTCAGATTTCTTGCCTGCTGTTCAGGCCCTACATGGAGTTATAAACTCGCTTGATTGGATGTGTTTAAGTCTCATCTCTGAGATTTCTCATCTTGTTTTAGACTTTCATTTTGTTAAGTTCTCTTATATTTCTAGGTCTTGCAATCTTTTAGCTGATTGCTTGGCTAGAGGAGCAAATCAGTTTAGACTTTTTTGGCAATGGTGGGGTATCCCACCTTGTTTTGTTATCTCCCCCTCCCTTATGTCTTTAGGTCCTTTGTCTCTTAACTTGTTTTCTTAATGAAATTTTCATATTGTTGACCAAAAAAAAAAAAAAAAAGGGGGTTTGGCTCCTTTCCTTGGAGGATATCTCCTAAGGAGTGCCCAGTGAAGTCTAGAAACCACCCACCACCACACCCCCACCCTTGTCGGCCACCACCACCTCCACCTTCCCCTTGCCAGAAATCACCCATTGTTGCGTCTAGAACTTCTTCGAGGGCCGGATCCTGAGATGATCACCTTAAGAGCCCTCCTGCCAAGATGGAATAGCTGAGATGCCTGCACTTATAAAGAAAACAAGAACGGACTAGCCATGTTTTGGCCGGGGAACCGCCTCCGACGCCCAAGTCAGCCTAGGCAACAATCAGAATTCTTGAGAAAGTTGACGTAATGAATAATTCATAAGATGAATCTCGTACCTTTCTCCTTGTAGGATGTGGGTTTATATAGAAGATACCTAGAGGAGGCGCTTCCTCGAATCTAGCATAGTTAGTTGAAGAGTGGGTGAGATATCTTCGGAATAGTGACCCCTTCTTTGGCAGGCCAGATAGAGCCGTTACTTGCTTGTTTATCTTCCCAATTCTCGGAACGGATATGTTGAGTAGTTATTCGTAACTAACTCTTTTGACATAGTCTAGAAAGTCTTACTTCAAGCGTGGCTCTCTAGGGAAGAGTACGCACCTTTTCGAGTGGGGGTGTGTGTCTCTCCCGAGGGGGTCTTCTTGACTTGTGAAGGAGTGGACACACCAGCCCGAGCGGGGGTGTGTATTGCTCCCGAGGGGGTCTTCCTAACTTGTGAAGGAGTGGACACACCAGCTCAAGAGGGGGTGTGTATTGCTCCCGAGGGGGTCTTCCTGACTTGTGAAGGAGTTGACACACCAGCCCGAGCGGGGATGTGTATTGCTCCCGAGGGGGTCTTCCTGACTTGTGAAAGAGTTGACACACCAGCCCGAGCAAGGGTGTGTATTGCTCCCGAGGGGTCTTCTCGGGATTCCTGCTCTCCACAACACCATAAATTTCCTCTACCAAAACCCTCAAGAACTCTCTTTATGGAAGTGACATTTTTCACCTTATTACAGTTTATGAACACAGAGTAACTAACTGGATCTCCAAGTAAGAACCACTTGTATAGGTAATAAGTTGTTCTCTTCTTGAAGAAGGAAACCGAGAGGTAGATAGATGTTGGGGAGTTGGATAACCAAGAGGGAGAGTAAAGAGCTCCAATGGGAACAATTGAGGAGCAATAGAGATCTCAAGACATGGTGGTGGGCCAAACTAATTTGAAGACACGAACGAGGAGGAAAGCTAAGGATGAGGAAAAGGCCATGTGAAGCATGGTGAGAGAGATGTCGAATGGTCAGTTGTACATCTTCTTGTCTATGATGTTCTTGGTGTACGTGATTATAGCAAAACTCAGGAAGATCCATATGGTCATGTATGCATAAGAAAGCATGACGTCCTTTACCACACGGTCACAATCTCACTCAGAGAACCTCCCTTCCCCCATTTCTTTCCTTCCCTATAATAGGTACAAGAAGAAGAAAAAGAATCACAAGACCCTAACCTAGAGGCCTAAGCCTCTGAGATGGATTGCCTTTCATTGGCCAAAGGTATAGATCACCTAAAACCAAAGTTTCGACAGGGAGAAGGTGAGGGCGGTGGTTTGATGGCTTCCGGTGGTGGTGGGTGGTTTACAATAAGGTGTATGAAGAAGACGGTTGAAGGGGAAATCCCTTTACCGACCTAAGGGTTGGGAATGAATTGAGACACAAGGGTAATTACAACGAGAATGGTGGGGTTAGTTTAGTCATTACACATTGTACATTGGTAATTTCATCATTTAGCATTTAAAATCTAATTCTTTAACATTGATTAACTGAGAGTGTTATGTTGTGCTCCATGTAATATTGGAGAAAGTCACATGTAATTTTTCCTACTTAAGTGAGGCAACAAGAGTTTCACCATAGTTAAGTGGGTTCCATCAAATGTTGGGCACCACAAGCACCACCACATCAATGCCACTACCCTAGCAAGATCCCTTTGAATAACATTTAATGGTGGGTAGTGGATGAGTTTCACCCCCACTTAAGTGTGTCACTCTTTCCGCAACCTCTTTCTTTATTCAATTTAGCCATTACATTTTTATATATGTTCTTCAATATCTTTCCTCCTCTTTCTTCAATTCAGCCATTAATAATGGGAATGACATTATTTTAATGTGTGAAAATGGATTTTACAAGGCTTCATGATGGATCTTCTTCTCTCCCAATGTGATTACCTACTATGGAGAAAAAGATGAGAAGAATTTGAAATTTGTGAGAAATTTCAGGAATTTATTAGAGGTAGTTTTTAATTGGATCTTAATATTGATTGTTGGATGATTTATCTCCATGTGTCACAATCCTAATGGTAAATTGAAGAGGATGGGGATCCTTGTTGAAATCGCGCCTTTCTTTTTTGCCTTTGTGAGTAGTGCCATTGATGTGGTGGTGCTTTTGGTGCCTAGAATTGGATGGAGACCATGTGGATTCTATTAAACCCTAGCCACTCAAAACGACCATGTGCACATATAACCAAGTTAAGTGGGGGGAAAAAAAGAACTAATGTTTCTTTAAGACGAACCAAACCATGTTTGGAGCGCTTAGGATTTAGCGGAATCCACGTGGCGTCCATCCAATGTTGGGCACCACAAGTACCACTATGTCAATGCCACTACCCTAGCAAGATCCCTTTCAATAACATGTGAAGGTGGGTAGTGGTTTTGAGGGCTTAGGGAGAAAGGAAACATTGGTGGGTGATTTCGATAGGGGAACGTGGGGGTGGTGGCGGTTTTTTTTTTCTTTCTTTATTTTTGGGGCACCAGGGGGGGGAGGGGGAGGGAGAGAGTGTGGTGGTAAGTTTGGCATGGTGTAGGAAGAAGATGGGTGAAGGGGGAATCCCATCACCCAACAGTTGGTATGAAAAACAAGGGTACCTTAGTAATTTTTTTCTTTTAATTTCACTGGAAGGTGTTTTGGTCATTTGACAATAGGAGTTAGCTGAAGTTGACCACCCACCGTTAAGTTGTGAGTCATGTAATTTTTGCTAGATAAGTGATTCAACCCTAGTTTTGGCCCATTTAAGTGACTCAAATGTTAAAAAAAAAAATTATATTTCTTATTCTTTGAAGGAGGCCTATCAATTTATTCACCAACCTACTACGAATCATCTTCAAGCAGTCAAAAGAATTTTATGATGTGACAAGGATACAATTGGAGCCAATACAATAATCAAACCTAGCAGCTTAACCCTAGTGGTAGCCTAGATTGATGCTAACTAGGCAGCACATCCAAACACACGAAGGTCTACCAGTGGATTTTACATCTATCTAAGAGATATTTTTGTTTCATGGTCGTCTAAGAAACAACTAACTATTTCCCCTTCCAGTGCAGAGGCGAAGTACAAATCATTGGTTGTAACCACTTTTGAGTTATTATAGTTGACCTGCATTCAATGGGATCCAAAAATTGAGATCCCCACACCTCTCCCACTCTATTGTCAAAGCTTATTCACAACACACTTGGTTGCTAACCTAGTTTTTCTTAATCACGTGAAATACGTTGAGGTAGATTACCATTTTGTTCTCTACTTGGTTGCGAACAACAAGATTCATATCAATTTTGTGCGATCCAATTACCAGATTGTAGAGATCTTTACTAAAGGCCTAAGCTCAGCAAAATTCACACTGCATAGGAGCAAATTATTGTGGCTACCACCCTATAGGTTAAAGGGGATTTAAGACCAAGTCAAGTAGGGAATTCTCACATGAAAGATGAGTTAAAATTTTAAAATTCCTTAGAACATTATCTCATTTGTAACAACCTCTTGTATTCATTCCCAACTCTACTCATGTACAACAACTTCAATTATAAAAGAATCACTTGCTTACTCAATTAAGTAAGCAACACAATCCAATACAACTGTCTCTCTTCAGAATATCTTCATGCTTTGCTTGTAATTGTGATCTGCTCTTGCGTTGTTAGAACTCTAGTGTAAATATAAAGTTTTGTAATAAGTTAGATTAGATTTAGATTAGTACAAGACCATCTTATCCTTTACAGATGATTGTGTCTTAAAAGGAAAATATTAATGTAAGTTTAAGGTGTTTCTTGCAGTAGTCATACACTCAAGGAGTTAAAAGCATTATAATTTTTTGTTTTTCTATTAGTGTACCTTTGCCAATCATTTTTAGTATTAGAGGTTCTCAAAATTAGATGGTTATTTTGTGAACATAGCAGATTAAGTTGTCAATCAATCCAAAAAGACAAAGCCAGAAGTACTATATAAGTCAGATTACATTTCTTTTAGGATAGCAACCCTAGAGAGCACAAAAAAATTGGGTAGGGTGTGATGTTATTTCAGAGTTTATATTGGGCCATATGTTTATTAAGACTTTTGCATCCAAGTCTGACCTCTCAGTAAGTGCGAGCTAACTTGGGTGGCTGGGCAGCCACCTATGACGAGCAAGTCAGACTAAGAAACAACCGTGCGAGCTAATCAACTTTCGCCCGAGCTTCATCGACATATGCATGCACTTGGGTGAGACACAAGTACTCCAGGTCCTCTGAACATTTTTCCACTCTTCAATTTTCATACACCACCTTGTCATCATCCCACGATTTGAGGTTGGACCCCCCAAACTCGAGCCTCCTCATGTTCACATAACTTTGTACACGGGTCCATCCTAGGTCAAACCCTAATGCTATCTGACGTCCGAGTCCAGTACTCGGTCTCCATCCTGGTTCGAGACCGAGTCCAGTACTCTGTGCAAAATGGCACAACAAAGGGTAAGTTTGGTATTTATTCTTGGGACACACTTCAGTCTTCAGGTCCATGGATTCCAAGATGATGACTTTCACTCCCTTTGTGATCCCAAGATAAAGAAAACAAACACAACCTTCATCTTTAATATATTTCCTTCTCATATCATCAATTAATTGAAAAAACAAAGAAAAGAAAAGAAAAGAAACGAAACCTCAGCTTTGTATTTTTCCTTTTGGAGACACCAAGAAAAGAGGCTATTTGGGAAAGTGAAGGAAAAAACCGCTTGACCTTTCGCCACATTTTCACATGAATTGGTGTTTTTAGATTGATTCATAGGGTAGAAAGGAGAATAGAACCGTGTGTGTGGGTTTGTGTGTGTGGGTTCGTGCTTTTGTCTTCTGAAGAAAGGTGAAAACAAAAGGGGGTGAGCCGGGAGAGGTTCTTCTGTCTGGGGATGTAGGGCGGGAGAGGGGGCAGTGTTGAAGCATTTGGTCTGCGAAGAGCTTAACAAACCTACCCTTTTTCTTCCTCTCTCTCCTCCTCTCTTTCCCTCCTGTCGGCGACTTTTCCGGCGCCTCATCACCTACACGGGATTTCTCTTCCACCTCCCTTCCGGCGAAGGCTTTCCGGAAAACTCACCAACCCAAAAAGTAGCAGAGCTTTTTCAGCCCATCTGTTCTGTTCTTCGAATCAATTGTCTTTTCCTCTCGACTGGGACGACGGAGAAGTCAATGATTGGGGAAGTTTCTCTTCTCCACTGATTGATCTCGCAACCCATCTCTCTAATTTCCTTTTTTTTCCCATCACAGCTAGGGACAGCTGCTTGAGCTGCTGTTCCGATTCTGGGTTTTCAGTTCCTAGCTCAGGATTGGTTCCTGGTTCTTTCCTCCGTTAAAATTGTGAAATGATCAGTTAACGCTCCTCGAATCTCGCCGGTCAAGTGAGCCGTTGAAGAAGGTTGATAGATTCTTCTGAATCCTTCTCACATAATGAAGTCGCCGGCGAATGTTGCAGCGGCACCGGCGACGGCAAACCCATGCGAAGGTGTTGTCCCATTTTCTTACTTTTTATTCTTTAATTTATTTATGAGTTCTATTTATTTGAATTATCCGATATTTTCGCTACAAAAATGTCAATGATTTACGGCCAATGGCCTTTTGCCACGTGACATAGCAGGAGAGAGAAAGAGCATCAACCCAGAACTATGGCACGCATGCGCCGGACCTCTCGTTACGCTGCCGCCGGTGGGGAGCTTGGTGGTGTACTTTCCTCAAGGTCACAGCGAACAGGTGAGTTTAGGGTTTCTGCTAACGTACGCCGCATTGGAATGACACGTTATCCTCCCCCTCCTCTTTCTGTCTTTGAACTTCTAAGCGAAGTTTGATCCAAGAAAGCTTTGGGAAATTTTTACTCAACCAAAACTGAGACTTTCTTTCACTGTGTGAAGAAGAAAATTTGTTTTAAAAAAATGAATTTTTTTTTTGAATAATGTGCTACCGTGCGCCGTGGTTGCCGAAAGTTGTGGAGGTTCTGAACTTAGGAGTGGACCAATAGCTGCTGCTGAAACAAAAGTAATTTTGCTGCTTTGCGCAGTAGGGATGGACAAGATTTTTCCAATTGTGAAATTACAATTTTGACCTTTTTTGGGGTTAGATTTCTCATATTATTTATTTTTCTTTTTAATTTGTTTTTTCCAAAAATTTCAAGTTTTTTCTTGCAAAATTTTTCAAATATTCTCTGTTTTGATGTTTGCCTCACCAGATCCCATGTATTTTAATTCTTTTTATATTTAATATTTGTACAAATCCAGTGTAAGGTTCTCCCTTGTGAGAATTATCATGCATGAAACATGTTTTGTGATTTTTCTTCTGTATTTGCTATTGATTTAATTTTGTATTCACTTTGAAATGTTGAATGTGTTCTTTTGTGATTATTTTTTTTTTCGGGTACGATGTACTTGTCAAAACTTCTAACAGTTCAAGCTAGTGAATGATGCTAAGATGAATCTGAAAGTTGGAACTAGGGAAGCTTGAAAGCATTCTTGAAATTCTTGTTCTTTTCAAGTATACGAGTCATTGGTCATAAATTTGATTTTGCATCCTCATCTAGTGTCATTTATTGCAAAGATCTGAAGTAAGGCCTATCTGTTTTCAGGTTGCAGCATCAATGCAGAAGGATATTGATGCTCACATCCCAAACTACCCGAATCTGCCATCGAAGCTGATATGCCTCCTTCACAATGTTACATTGCATGTATGGTGCTTATGGTTTTTCTGTTCCTTGAGATAAATATATTTTGATCTCAATGGTTTTATTGAGCTCCATTTATTAATTATTTTATTTAATGGTATTGGGTTTTTTAGGCAGATCTGGAAACAGATGAAGTGTATGCCCAGATGACACTACAGCCTGTTTCCTCTGTAAGTATACATTTCCAAGCTTTCAAGGATTTCTATTTCTAAAATGGACTGTATGTTAGGTATTCCCAAGTCTGCATGTTCTTGTGTTGAAGAATGATAAGAAACCAAATAAATTACATATGAATCATTATGAATCATGAAGATACAACATATCACATTAGCAACAAATGTATTCAGGAGCTGACATGAAAAGTGGAGCCCCAGCAGGATCCTATATATATAGACCAAAGTTTTTGGATTTGTAGGGTATATTCTGAATCTGATCTGATTTGCACCTCTCTCTCTCTCTCTCTCTCTCCCTCTTGCATATTGAGCTGTGTCCATGTACATAACATGTAGGCTTGTCAGCATGTATAAATATTCTACCAATGAAGCACTTAAAGAGTCCTGTGAAGATAAGCTATATCTCTTGCACATTGCTGGTTTAATAGCTTGAGCATGTCAAGGAATATAATCAGCTAAACCAACTGGATGTGATCACAATTCTCTTGTTCTAGTATGTAGCATAGGTCTTGTTTCTATATTCCAACTTTTCTTCTTTGCTTTTTGTTCAGTTATATTCATCAATTTTTTTTCTTATGTGCGAATGCAGTACGACAAGGAGGCATTATTTGCTTCAGATATTGCACTTAAACAAAGTAGACCACAAACAGAGTTCTTCTGTAAGACCTTGACTGCTAGTGATACGAGTACTCATGGAGGTTTCTCTGTGCCCCGTCGTGCAGCCGAGAAAATCTTCCCTCCCCTTGTGAGCAAATCCCAGTATTTAAAGTATTTTCTTTATGAATTTTTATTCTTTTCAGGCTTTTACTCATTCTTTTGTCATTTTTGTAGGATCTCAAGCAGCAACCACCCGCTCAAGAATTGAGAGCCAGGGACTTGCATGATAATGTCTGGACGTTTCGACATATCTACAGAGGTAAGCTGGTTTGCAACTGGCTTCTTTTGCTCATTCTTATCCAATGTTTTCTGTTCCCCTTCATTACCTGGGGAATACTGGAAACCTTATGCTGGGCAAAACTTGCCCATGAGTGCATCTCAGTTTAAAGATTTGTGTTTCTTTCTGTACCCAGGCCAACCCAAAAGACACCTGCTTACAACTGGTTGGAGCTTGTTTGTAAGTGGAAAGAGGCTCTTTGCTGGTGACTCCGTCTTATTTATTAGGTAATCTATGCTCAATAAGTGAAACAAAATATTCTTTAAGCCTTTTGGTTGGTTGGTTGGTTGGTTGGTTCTTGTCATGAGTTTCTGCTTAATTTTGCTTTCTAAAGCATCTAAATCTTTTAGATTAATTTGTGCATTGTTGTGTTGTGCACAGAGATGAAAAGCAGCAGCTTCTCCTGGGTATCAGAAGGGCTAATAGGCAACCCACAAATATATCTTCATCAGTATTATCAAGTGACAGCATGCATATTGGAATCCTAGCAGCTGCTGCTCATGCAGCTGCAAACCACAGTCCATTCACAGTGTTTTACAACCCACGGTATTTTCTATTATTTTGTGTATATAATTATTTTGTTAATCTTCTCGTACTAGTTTTAGAAATTTACTTTAAGCTGTACTGCTCTGAGTTATATGATGGAGACATACATATGTTAGACCGATTAGTTATTTTCTGAAGTAAAATGTTGACTCTTGACTTAATTGTTATCCTGGTTTCTGCAGGGCTAGTCCATCAGAATTTGTGATTCCTTTGGCCAAGTATTACAAAGCTGTTTATGGAAACCATATATCCTTGGGTATGCGATTTCGGATGATGTTTGAAACTGAGGAGTCAGGAACCAGAAGGTAATCTATCTCTCTCTCTCTCTCTCTCTCTCTCTCTCTCTCTCTCTCTCTATATCTGTAATTATGGATTCAGTAGTTTTGGTACTGAAATGTTGTCCTTTTAGGGGCAAAAACCTAAAATTTTCCCTGAAACTTTAGGGAGCGCCTAGTTGTGCATGACACGTTCGAATGATTAGATTGGAGGGGACCCAAAAATGGTAGTTTTGCTTTGGATTGTATGACTTGTTATTTGTCATGTCATCATATTCCCAGATGTTGAAGTGTGATATGGTGCTCCACAAGTGATCAATAGCCCTTAAGTCAGTAGCAAAAATAAATAAAAAAATTGAAGTTTCTAGTAATTCTGGAGCTCCCAGGCAATGACATCGAAATTTGGATGAAATGGCCATGATAATCCCACAGAAACCTGATAATAAACGAAGTTGATCCTTATGAAATCTTCATCAAGTCAAATTCTATCCATTCATTCATGTAGTGGGAATTACTTTGTTGCAGATACATGGGCACAATAACAGGAATCAGTGATCTTGATCCTGTAAGGTGGAAGAACTCACAATGGCGTAATTTGCAGGTAGCTTTATCATCTCTTCTTATGTCTTGCATTTTCTTAAAAATTGTTAGTGTCAGTCATAATCAGACCACTGTTACATTAAGGTTTTTCTTAATCCATTAGTGAAATTTCATTGTTATAATTGTTATCTTCTTAAATAGGTTGGCTGGGATGAGTCCACTGCTGGGGAAAGGCGTAACCGGGTCTCAGTGTGGGAGATTGAACCTGTGGCAGCCCCATTTTTCATTTGTCCGCCACCCTTTCTCAGATCAAAGCGGCCAAGGCAGCCAGGGATGCTAGGTATGTCATGTAAATTGTCAGCTGAAGTTTCATGTTTTAGTGTATGAGGGAGGGAGACTGTTGTGCTTCAAAGTTCAAATATCAACTACCATTTTCTGCGTCGACTAGTACACCTCGTGGGATAAAATTGGACTGAGAAGATAATCATAAAGCTGGAAAAGTTAAAATGTTGGATGCTTTCTTATATCCTGTCTGGTTAATTTCTGACCTTAAAGATACTCATGGGGTCCAACCTGGCTGGGACCATCCTTGCAAGGCATTCATACCTTTTCCAGATGTCCAATTATCAGCAGCAGTTGTCTATATGGTAATCTGTCATAACATGTGAATTTTGTTAACGGATTTCTAACAGACAGTGAGTTGGTTTGGCTTTGCAGATGACGAATCTGATCTAGAAAACCTTTTCAAGAGAACAATGCCTTGGCTTGGTGATGATATCTGCATAAAGGATCCACAATCCCAGGATGTCGTAATGCCTGGCCTGAGCTTAGTCCAGTGGATGAATATGCAACAGAATCCTTCTCTCAGTAATTCATCTTTGCAGCCTGACTACATGCGTACTCTAAGTGGACCTGTTCTCCAGAACTTCGCTGCAGCAGATCTTTCCCGTCAGTTAGGTCTACCTGGGTCACAGATCTTGCAGCAAAACAACTTACAGTTTAATGCTCAAAGGCTGCCTCAGCAAGCACCACAGATGGATCAGATGGCAAAGTTACCAAGCATATTGAACCAATTCGGATCAGATATGCAGCCTCTACAACAACTGGAAGACATTAGTCAGCAACCTAGACAGAACTTGATCAATCAGGGACTTCCATCAAATCAATCTCCAGCATTATTACAGTCTCAAGTTCTTATGCAGAACCATAATGTTCATCAACAACCACCACTCATCCACAATCATCAACTTCATGCAAACCTCCCTCATAATCCCCAAAATCCCCAAGAGCAGCAGCAGCAACAACAGCAACAGCAACAGCAACCACCACCTCTACCACAATTGCCACCACAGCAGCAGCAGCAACAGCAACAGCAACAGATATCAGCACCACTGCAGCTGCAATCGGCTAGCCAAAACCAACAGCAGAACCGAATGGCAGCTCAGTTCTCACAAGTTAACCAACAGTTACAAATGTCAGAACGTCAGATTCAGTTGCAACTGTTACAGAAGCAGCAGTCACTCTTGTTGCAGCAGTCTATGCAGCAACAACCTCCACAGCTAACCCAACTCCAAGAGCAGCAAAGGCAGCTGTTAGAAGGGCCTCAAAATTTTTCGACTGTATCTACCTCAAGCCTGCATTCTCAGCCACAAATGATATCCCAGCAGATCACAAGGCAGAACAGCCAACCAAGTGTTCGGTTCTCTCATCCACTGCAGAATCCACCGCAACCAAAGCTTCAGCAGCAGCAACCAGGCATGCTGGCAGAGTTGCCTGGACAAATGGTACTTCCTTTAGCCCCCACAGCAAATCTTCTCTCAACTGCAGGCAGCAATTTACTAACAGCCACTGGAGGTGGAGCACAGTCAGGCCTTACCGACGATATGCCATCTTGTTCTACGTCGCCTTCTACAAACAATTGCTCTGTAGCCCAACTGGTCACATGCAGTAAAACCCAATGCAGCCAAGCATTGCCAGAAGGAACACCCCACTCTGCAGCAACTGTCATGAATAATTTTACATTGGAAGCCATGGCAGCAGCCCCCAACTTTGTCAAAGAGTTGCAGCAAAAGCCTGATATCAAGCCTTCTGTATCAGCATTGCCTGTATCCAAAAGTCAGGCTCAAGGGGTTGTTCCTTCACAAGCGCATGTTAATACTGCAGCTCAGTTGGACTATTTGGACTCATCATCCTCAGCAACTTCAGTTTGCCTTTCTCAGAATGATGCTTCCTTACAACAGAACTTCCCAATGTCTTCTTTCAATCCCCAGCCGATATTGTTCAGGGACACAAATCAGGATGGGGAAGTTCAGGCAGATCCAAGGAATAATGTTCTGTTTGGGGTGAACATTGATGGTGCAATGGGGATGCCTTCTACTCCTGATCCCTTGCTAGTGAGGTGCATGGAGTCTGGAAAGGATTTTCCAAATAATCTTTCTTCACATGACATGCTTGCTAACTGTGGAAACTCCAAGGATGCTCAGCAGGAGCTGTCGTCTTCAATTATTTCCCAGTCATTTGGGGTTCCGGATATCCCATTCAATTCAATTGATTCAACCATCAATGACAATGGCTTCTTAGGCAGGGGCCCATGGGCTCCTCCACCGCCTCAACTCCAGCGGATGAGAACATTCACCAAGGTTTAATTTTTTTTGCAACACTCACAAATAATAGTTTTTCTTTAACCTCTTTTGGTTACCCAGATCTGACATAATTGCCCTATTTGCAGGTGTACAAGCGTGGAGCTGTAGGAAGATCTATTGATATTGCTCGTTATTCAGGCTATGAAGAACTGAAACAAGATTTGGCACGTAGATTTGGCATAGAAGGCCAGCTTGAAGATCGACACAGAATAGGCTGGAAGCTGGTCTATGTAGACCATGAGAATGATGTTCTGCTAGTTGGGGATGATCCATGGGAGTAAGCACTCTCTCCCTCTCTCTCTCTCTCCCCCTCCACTCTCCCCACCCCCCCCCCCCCCCCAAAAAAAAAAAAAAAAAAAAAAAAAAAGAAGAGCAAATAAAACACACACTAGTCAGTGGTAATAGCCAGATTTGTCAATCCTAAATTTGTTGGGTGAATATCAGTATTTTCATTGGTTGAAGACCAACCACACCAGTTCTGGCCCTTTCTCCTCTACCCACGAGGAAAAAAAAGGAGGGAATAAAAATATTAATTCATCTTAGGAGACAAACTAATCACAACAGTTAGATATTCATATAAGAAATGCTTGGTTTTAATTTTAATTGTGACATTCTGGTGATGTTTGCAGGGAATTTGTTAATTGTGTTCGTAGCATCAAGATATTGTCACCGCAAGAAGTTCAGCAGATGAGTTTGGATGGAGATCTTGACAATGGTGCCCTTCCAAATCAGGCCTGCAGCAGCTCTGATGGTGGTAATGCATGGAGGAGTCGTAACTGTGACCAAAACTCTGCCCACCCTTCAGCAGGATCATTTGACCACTGAATTACTGTTGGAATCAACACAGCACATGAGAATAAAATTTTGGGGTGGATCAGTGCATGATTGTGGTGACAAGCCAGACAGAATTGTTTTATATAGGTTCTCTCAGTGGCTGTCAGGATGTAAAGAGGTCCGTTGTGCAGTGTCTTAGTGTGAGCATAGATTTTGAAGGCAACACATCTGCAGCTAAGGAATGCATGATTATTTGTAGGTAAAGTGGCCCAAGGTTTTTTTTTTGGGGTGTCTGCTAGTTTGAGATTTTCAATAGTTAGTACAGTGCCACTATAGGCGGCGGATATGCCAATAGGTAGTTTTGGTTGTAAGATCAATCTTCCTCCCTTCCAGGTGCACTGCAGGTAGTAGAAGTGCACAATTTGTACTGCTTGGTTTCAAATGTATAAATGTGTAAAAATTGTATTGTACCCTTATCCTTCCTCTATAAAATGCTTTCTTGAAGTTCTTCTCAATGAGAAATGGATATTGGAGAGTCGGCATTTTGGACCTTTGGTTCTCAAGGATGTTATTGTGCTTGCATTATGCCATATGTCAATCAAGCAACGAAGAGGGATTAGGGTTGTAAGATAAACCCAGAAATCCATTGCGTATCAGTCAGTCTGCCCAAAAATTTCTGGAACCAAAACTGGCTAAAAGCCTCACACCCTCTCAGAATCAGTTAGATGTATACCACCTCCAAGTGAGATTGTCAAAAGTAATGTCTGATGTTGAAAAGGTGGGGCAGTTTTGGGATTAGGGTATGGGTGGCATTAGCAGTGACTCAGAAGCCAGAAGAGGCCTTCGAAGTTTGCTTTTACAGGGTTACAAGTGCTATATTTGCCTGTGGCAGAATTCTTGGCTACCAAGGTGTGCTATTCAATAGGCTCAAGTGCAGGGCATCTTGGCACTAGTTTTCTGAGGTTTGCGCTGCAGTAAGCACCAACACCAGAATTTTCAGGTGTCTTCAAAAAAGTATGAACACGCATTAATATTGAAGTTATGTCCGTGTTTTCATGTAACACTGAAACAAGAGAAAGGGAAGAGATAACAAGTTAAAGATCAGTTTATAGGTTTTCCTCATACCTACCCTCTTGGGCACTGTGGAAGTGCACCTATGTCACCATATAAGCGAAGAAAAGACACCAGTATCCTATCCATGGTACCAATGTCAATATCCCCCCGATATCCCATGTCGCTGGGCGTCCCCCCCCCCGACTTTCTTCTCTTTCTCTTTCCCCTTTTCTTTTTCATTTTTTTATTTCTCTCTTTTCTCTCTTTCGGCTTCTCTCTCTTTTGCTTTTTCTTTTTTGTGTCTTCTCTGGGTTCTTCTTTTTTGTTCTTTTTTTTTTTTTTTTTCTCTTCTTTCCGTTTTTTTGCTGCTTTGTGTTGGTGTTTTGTTTATTTTTTTTCTCTTTTTTTTTTCGGTTTTTTTTTTTATTTTTGTGGGTATTTTTTGATTATCTTGTTGATTATTTTTAGTGTTGGTTGTTGTGTGACTTGTGGCTCTCTCTTGGCTCTTTTTTTGACCGTGTTATTTTATTTTTAAAATATCCGATATTATATATCAATTTTGTCTGGTGGGGTGTTTTTTATGGTTTTATGTATTTTTCTGTTGGTTTGTTGCCCTGTGCTTTGCCGTTTTGTTGGCTTTTTTATTTATATCATCTGCATTTCATTTTCATATTGATTGTTTATATGTTTGTATACTTATTATGTTGTTATTTGTTAATGTTATTTATGTCTCTGTTTGGTGAGTCGGGCTTCTTTGTTCCTGCCTGTCTGCTTTGTGCTTTGTGGAGTCTGTGTTTTTTGTCCGTTCTTTCGTGGTTAGGTCCATCCTGGGTTGATTGCTTGCGGCTCCGGTGTAATGTTCTCGGGTTTCGGGTATCAGATCTGAGCACTGATGATGGTGGGGCGTTCTTGTGGATGTTCGTGATGTGGGATGTTGATCTTTGATGTGGATCGGGGGAGGTTTGGCTTCCATCGGGGCGGTTGGCGGCTGGCTCGGTGTCCATCTGGCCTGGGCTCCTTCGTTGGGGGGGTGGTGTTTTGGATGTTTGGTCGTCGGCCCTCTCTCGTTCGCCGTTCTGCCCTCCCGGCCTCTGTTTCCGGTCGCCTGGAGCGATCCTTCATTCGCCCCGTTCTTTGGGTTGGGGTGCTGTCGTGTTTTTACTCCTCCCGCCGCGGGTCCTCTATCGTTGTTGTCTTTGGGCTTTTGGTCCCCCCTGGTTGTGACCACCCTCCTTCGGGGAGTGGTTTTTAGTTGCCCTTTTGGGTCTTTGGTGCCATCATGTCGATGGTGGCCCGCGGTCCATCATCACTTCTGTATCTGTGTTGGGCTGTCTTCTTGTCTGGATGTCTGTCTCCCCGTTTCTGGGTCTCCGGTGTGTCGCGGTTGGTGGGTGTGTGCTTTCGCTGGCTCCACTTGGGCGTGGTGTTGTGGCTTCCCTGTTTCCTTTGTGGACACTTGTCTGCCATTCTTGACCTTGCTGGACATTGTCGCATTGTCCCCGTTGGGTGGCTCCTTCATCTACAATCTCGTTGCTTTGGCTGTGGGGTCTGTGGGTGGTTGGTGCGCCTTCCGCAGTTTGGACATTTGTCGTTGGGCTCAGATGGTCGGGCCTCGTCCTGTTTGATCGGAGTGGTTTGTTGGGTGGTCCGTTAACTTCTCTATTTCATCTTATATTATTATATTTATTTTGAGTTTATGATTATCTTGTATGATTTTATTGTCTATTGACTTATGGTTTGTGATATTCCGCTGGCCTCACTATCATCTGTGATTTCGGGTTGTTCTGTGTGTTGCCTGTCCTATGTGTCTTGTTGGTGGCTCTTCCTTGGGGGCCCCTTGCCCCTTGTTGCTCCCTTGGGTTGGGATGCTTGGCGCCCCTGGGCATCGCTTTCTTGATATTGTCGATGCCGTGGCGCTCATCTGCATCCTCTTCATGGGCCGTGTTATTGGTTGTTGTTTGTGTTGTGCTTGTAGTCTTGTGCTTGTGGGCTTGTAGTTGTGGTTTGGTCTTTGGTGTTGGTACTTTTTGCTTTTTAATTATCGTTTTTCTAAACCCTGTATCATATAGTCACATTTGGGTTGGACCAACCTATTGATGCGTCGTGTCGTTGGGCCGATGAGTGGTCCTCTTTTGCCCTGAGGTGGCTTGGTTTCCGATTAGTGGTTGTTTTTGTTTATTTTAGATAACCATCAATACTTGTTGTATTTTGCGATCATTGTTTAGGTGCTTTGGGTCTTTTGTGAGCTGTGTCGCGGCCTGGTCCGTTGTCTTATATGTTAGTCCTTGGGCTTGATGCATATGTTTTGAGTCTTTTGACTTTTGGTTTCTAACTTTGTTTTTGTGTTGCGCTGAATGGTGGTATCTCTTGGCTGTTCATCCTTGGTTGGGTCGTCTGTCTCGCTTGCTCGCCTCTGTGTGGGGTTGGTACATTCGATGTCCCTCCGGGGGCGTTGGGCCTCTTCCTCGTTTTATTCACTATATTGAGGTTGGCTTTGCGGGGGCTCTGGGCTCTCATCTCGTGTTTTTGATGTTGCGGTGCCGTCCCCTCCTCGGTGTTGCGGGTGGCCTTTGCCCTGGGGGCCGCCCCTGCTCGCTGGTTTGTGGGTGGTTTGCGGGTCCCTGCGGCTGCCGCTGGTGTTGGTGTGGCCCGCCGGGGGCCCTCCCTGCCCTCTCGTGTGCTGTGGGTGTTGGTGGTGGTGGTGGTTGGTGGTGGTGTGGTGGTGTGTGTTGTGGTGGTGGTGTGGTGGGTTGCTTCTGTTCCCTGGGCCCCCGTCGGGGGTCTTTTGTCTGCTCGGTTTGTCTGGTGGTGGTTCTGTCGTCTTCCGTGGGCGCCCCTCGGGGGTCTGCTTGTTTCCTTGGGTGGGTTCGTCTGGGTCCTGGCTTGGTGGTCTGTGGTCCCCCGTTTTGGCTCGGTTTTGGTGTCCCTCTCCCTCCTTCGGTGGGTGTTGGTTGTACCCCTCTTTCTTCGTTCTGGGAGCTTGGTGTCCCCTCCGTTCTTCGTATCTGGGGCTTGATGTCCCTCTCTCTCTTTCCATCGAGTCATTCGTCCGGGCATCTGTGGCTGCCGTTCCTTGGCTTTCTCCTTCCCTCTTGGAGTTCTCGGGGTACCGCTATAGAACTGCAGTGAATGATTACTTAAACAATTTTCAATATCGTATGAGATGGGATGAGTATGTGAATTTGTTGGGGGGCATCAATGGAGACATCGAGTCGAGGAATTCGATCCACCTAGGCACAGATTTGGTACCGAGCCGAGAGTTTCGATTTTATATGGTTGGATGACTTTATGTATTACGATTTGTACAATGAATTGTAGACTTTATATGATTTGGTTTTATGAGTTTTTAGGTTTTTAGTTTCGGGGCTTTCGTCCGCGTATAGTAAGACATGGGTCGATTAAGAACATTAGTTTAGGTAATGTTTTAGATCAAAATAACACTACCAATGTGTTTATTAGCCTCAAATTAGGCTACACATCAAATTTCAGGTCAAAATGACCAAAAAAACCCATCGAAACAGGGGTTCGATTTTTCATCGAACCCCTACCAAAAGTCGCCCGACTTTTGGCGAAATTTCGGCCGTGTCGCCGTGTCGCCAAGGAGCGACACGGCGACACGGTTCGAAATTTTGAACTATGATCCTATCACAGATGATCATTCTCAATTTAAGACCACCATCTACAAGCTTTTCTTTTGGTATGGGCTGTATCAAGGAAAGAAAATTCTAGCTGGATTCTAATTTGGATCATTCCTTTGTTTTTCTGATGCCAAACAGACAACTAAAACATTTGGTTGAAGCAGTGGAACTCCCGTTTGGGAAAATGAATTCTTACTCTAGATTATTTTTCATAAAAGGCTAAAGATTAGTTTAAAAAAATAATAAAATAAAATAAAACATTAGCTTTGATCACAATTTTAGTATGCTTCTGGTAAATCAGAGAAGAGAAGCTCTTCTCTGAGTTCGAAATTCTGATTTTTCAGGTGGTATTGGGAAGTTTTGCTTTGGGAAAAAGGAAGAAGATGGGTGAATGGGTAGTCCTTCATCCTATATCCTTTGGATGACACACTTTAAAACTCCTTTTGGGAGCTCTCTCATCCTAATGCAAGCCAGTATCTGGGTCAAAAAAGGGTTGTAACCTGGTTTAAGTCCTGCACCAAAGCAGTCAAGGATGGGTTTGCCATTTCCACCAATATTACAAATGTTGGAAGAAGGAAATACAGAAAATCATCCAAAGACAATCAAAATGGTGAAGGAAATATTATTATTTGGGATAGCAAAAGGGGAGCAAAACAATGAAGGTTACTAATTATTGAACAAGCAAATTTACACTAAATGCTGAGTATCATTCTATCCAAAGAAAACATCCCTCTTGCTCCTTTCACAATGACTTGCTACCTCCTTAAGGATTTACTGATACGAGGAGCCATATCAAGGCATGTCTGGCTTCTCATCAGCCGGCGGATAGAAGGATTCATATGTTTCCACCCTTGTCTTCGATTCTGGTTGCTCTAGTTCTTCCAAGAAACCAACGGTCATCTTGAGAAAATCATTGAAGTGCAATTTCCTCCATTCCTTGGAAAATATGAAGGCAAAGAATGTATTAAATAAAGCTATTTTCTAAATCCAACCAGTATTCGAATGGAGCATATCTGCTCGCTATGTGCCTTAAAACAAGTGCATTATCTTCACCAATATCATCATAATTACTGTAAGTACATGCTTATTTCTATGTTCAATTTTTGCCCCCCCCCCCCCCCCCCCAACAAAAGAAAAATAAAAAAGGAAGAAAAGAAACCCAGGGGGAATCTATGACATAATCTAGTTCAAGTTAAATTACTACGTAGACTTTAGTCCAAATCAGGTTGCAGCCAGGAAAGAAAACCATTGTGAGCTTAATTACATCTGGTTGGCTGGCAGAAAATCAGGGGTATGGTATACATCACATACTGCAAATTTGGAAAGACAAGTGGATAGACAAGTAGGTTACCTGAAAATCCCATTCCCCATGCAAATTTGGATCACTGTTGTCTCCCCAGACGTAGGCATCAGCTTGTAATGTCTTAGAATTTTCCTGCAAACAACCCGTACTCTTTTAGTTAGCACCCCATACCCATAGAATGTATGAAATACAGGCTCTTTCTTACAACAGCAAATCTTAAGCTGAGGTATGGAAACCTATCTTGTGATTTGTATTCAAACTATCAAACAAGACAAATCTAGTGAATGTCTTCCATTCATTTAAAACCCTGTAAAAAAGCTTCTAACTGCAAGTGTGACAGTAATGCTTACTTTAATTTTTGGGTGAAAACACAGTAATATTACAGGCCCATCATAACGTGTATAACAAGATATAGTGATACATGATACAAAATTATAGTTGAAAATTTAGTATTAAAAAAATAAATAAATAAATAAAATCCCATTGATATCATTCCATGACTCCCTAAAATTGCTTCACTTCGTAGAACTTGGGAATTTATCTTTGTAAGGTAGAAGTGATTTTCCCTGACATCAATAAATGAATTATGGTTGGAAATCTGCATTGAAGCTCCAGTACAACCATTCCACCTCATAGTAATGAATTCAATCATCAGATAATCAGTGCTTAAACATGTTGAGTTAGAAAACTCTAGTGAACCTCCAGTGCAACCCTTCCACCACATGGCAATGTAATGCAACCCCAGATATCGTTGCTACCAGTGATTTAACATCCTTCCAGTTTTGCATGTTACCAATCACCCGATCCTCACAAATGTGAATCAGCATCTTCCTTTTATCCTAAGGTTATTGATTAATCAACTACTCATCCAAGCCAGGCAACAGGACTTCTAAACTAGGATTGGTTATTCACATTGTCCCTGAATGGGACCGACTTTCGGCATTTAGATATTTAATTTAAGTGCCAATATATTGATATTGAATATTTGAACACTGGAAAATCAGAAAAGATAAAAATAAAGAATAATTTAGTGATTCTAGAAGAGGCTCCATGAAGGTGCTTTGAGCATCCATACAGGCACAATTTAGTAGACCATTAAGAAGGGCATATCTTGGGGGACTCAATTGATTAGAGAGAATGACGACAATGAAAGACTTAGGGTTATTGACTAGGGAAAAAAGGAAACCGCCATGACCCAAATCCAGATAGAGTTAGGGGGTTCAACCTCAACAGCGTTGATCAGACAACCACTTAATTGAACGAAATTAATCATGATAAGAATCATCAAAATCAAACTACCAGTAGAACAGTCAAACCATAGCATTAAGTCTCTAATTTTGAATATTTAAAACATAATGTCACATCCCAAATAACTCTACTGGTGGCAATCCAAAATCTTGTTCCAACTAAAAGAAATATTCCAAAATTCAAATGATTTGAGTTCACATCTCAGCTCTTCCCTATTACACTAATCATTTCAAAATTCAAATGTACAGGTAGGTCACAACACCGAAATTCTATTGTTTCTAGGAATGCCAAGTTCAACAACATAAGGAAGTAGTAACCTAAATGTGGCTAACCCCCATGAGGTTACTGTATGATTTTCCAAGGTAAAAGATCCCCCAACCAGTTCAAAACAAAATTAAATAGGAACATAGTTCCAAAAAAGGGAACCCAAGGACCATATTCTTCTCCAATCTGAGTTTTGAATGAATTCAAGGACATATTCAAAGAAATTCTGACCGTCGGACGGAATGGTTTGTGGATCCTGAACAGCTACAGCAGCTGAACCTAATCAAATAAATTTATGTAACAGTTCTAGAATAGAAGAAGCACTAGATTTATTAATAAATTTGTTTACCAGAAAACTTAGGTCAACAACAGAAGAAGCTAATTAGGTTTCTTTTTGGATGATAGAAAACAAAAGGCATAACTACAGAGCCAGCTGATTAGGTTTTGATCCCAGCTGGCATCACTTTTTTCTCTCTCTTCAATCTTTCTACTGTCTGCGTTGGGGCCCACTCGAATCCAGGAACTACAACTAAAAGCTGCCATTCTCACACTTCTTTTTTTTTGGTAGGAAGCTGCAATCTCTCACACAATACTCCGTTTCTGGCAAGAAAAGAGAAGAAGATGTTTCATACTTCTCCAGACTCAAAAATGGTCATTTTTCTTTGGTAAGAGACTCTAAAATGGTCATTAGGGTTAAACTGAACTGCAAGGAAAACTAAGTCAAAACTCTATGGCTGCAGGTTGTGACACGGAACACGTCTTAAAGGTGAAGTGACACACCACTTCTGAACGTTCATGCTACTAAATTATCACTTACACCAATGATTGGTTCTGGTCTGACCCGCCGTACCTCTCTTATCACATCTTTATTCTTCTCTGCGGGCTTATTGTTGTCTTTTCCTTCTCATGAAAAACTCCTAGGGTATTTTAATGATAGGCTCTATAGGAATTAGATGACCATCTTTGATAAAATACCTATCAACAGACTTTTTAAGTTCATTTCATTATGATAATTTCGAATAAGTTCTTGGATGACAAGTCTAAATATATTTTAATAACAATATCTATATTGAAAAAGTTACAATGTTGGTGATGATCTGATACATAGATGCTAAATATAATGAATTTGTGGCACCCCCTCCCCCTTCTGCCTCCCTCCTCTTCTCTTTTCTGGCTTGTGGCAATCTGAAAACAGAAAAGAATGAAGAAAGAAAAAAAGAAGAGAAAAGAAAAGAAAGAGAAGAAGGGAACCCAGAGGATTTGCCTAAGATCCAAGATTCCTTCTCCAAGATCTTCAAACCGCTGCTGAAGATCCATTCCCAAATCCCTAAAAACTTCTTTAGTCATCCCAAGACAATTTAGATTACTCCTTTTCATCCCATATTACTTTGAAATAATTCTTACCCTACCATACTGATCCAATCCCATGGGAATTTAGTAAAACCCTAATTTTTCCCTAGCAACCCATATCCCTTTCCACAGGTATTCCTTTTGCCTTAGATCAACCCATGGAATTTTGGTGATTAGTTGCTAGAAGATTCCATGCTAACCCTAAACTTTAGGAATTATTTCAAGAAAACCCTAACCCTAGAGTTGGGTTACATCACTTAGCCAAGGTTAAATAGGCCCTTTATTGCAATATAAGATCATACTTTTGGAGAAATTAAGTTGTGGCATAGTAGCCGCACCTATGGAGTAAAATTCATGTTCAACGGATGAGATAGCTGTGGATGAGTGTTGGTTGGTTAGCCTCTTTAAATAAAAGTCTAACGCTAAGATTTGGCATCTATAGACCATTATTAATACCCTGGATTTTGGAAAGTAATCCAGTATTAAAAAAAGATGGTGGGCAAAACAAACTATAATCAAAACTCTTAAGAAAACAGTAAGTAAAATCGACACCAAAAAAAGAAAAAAAATCAAGAGAGCCATAGGCCAACATTGGTTAAGGAACCTTGAGTAGAACTAATATGAGGAAACCAAGGAATAAGTTCAGCATAGGAGAAATTAAGAGATCCATGCTAAAGGAAATCATGTATATCGGGTAAACTAGTGAAAACAATAGGGAATAAATTGGATAAATGATAGCAAATCAGATTAAAAGGAATTAAACTCTAACCCAAAACCAAAATTGATCGTGTCACTCTTTTTTCTCCTTTCTTCTTTCTTTCTTTCTACTCCCCTTTGGTCTGCTGCTTTATCTCTTTTTGTTGCTTATCTCTCTTTCCTTCTTTCTTAATCCATTATTTATTTCTTTTAGTTGCTGTCCATCTTCTCTTTTTGAGCCATACTGCCTCTCTCCTCTCTTTTATACCTCTTTCTCAGGATCTCCATTTTATATCTCCTCCCTATTATATTCCACAATTTCAAACTTCTTTTTTTTTTTTTTTTTTTTGGGGGGGGGGGGGCAGTTCTACTCTTTTATGAATTCTACAACTCCTACAATTTTCCAATTGATTACGTTCTATCTCTATTTTAGTTCTCTCTTATTTCCAGTAACTTATCTCTTTCACTAGACTCTCTATTTATTCTATTGTTGTTGCACTTTATTTTCATACTCATTAAGTCACGACTCCTTTGCTATCTATTTTCCTCCTTAGTCCTTTTCAGCACTCCTACTAGTTAGGAATCCTAACTCAAATTAACTAGGAGTCCTTATCCTCTCCCCCTCTATTCATGATTCATATGTTGCCCCCTTCTTCATTTTATTTAAATTATTCTATTGTTTATTCGACCTAATAATAAAATAATAAAAATTATTTATCTTCATTTGTTGCTTGGTAGAGATGAACTTTGGCAAACGCAGAGCTGTTCTAGTGGTTGAAACCAACACCTCTTAGTGAAGAGGTTGTGGG
Organism: Hakea prostrata; assembly: GCF_041222555.1. NCBI lineage: Eukaryota > Viridiplantae > Streptophyta > Magnoliopsida > Proteales > Proteaceae > Hakea > Hakea prostrata. The sequence continues at coordinate 22,842,403 of NC_142604.1, forward strand.
TTCGACTCTCGTTGAGGCATATTAATATCCCCATCTCCTGGCTTAATAAAGCCCCTTTGTACCACAAAAAAAAAAAAGGAGAGAAATGAACTTTGGACCTCTTAGTAAATTTGTCTTATTCCCAACCACCAAGCTAGATATATGTTTATTAAGTCCAAAAATAATTTAAATGGGGCTGCAATACTCCATAATTTACAAAATATTCATTCATAATTATATCCTCCAATATATCCAACTAATATTAAGTTAAAACACATAGTGAAATTATAAATCTACTTTTATGGTGCAAAATTATAAAAAATAAAAAATAAAAAAAACCCCCTAAGATAAAAAAAATTACTAAATGAATAACACATTCAGATTTTAAATCTTCGAGGGCAATGATATAACAAAGTCCATAGGATATGTGGTCCACTACTATTCGGGAACAACAAGTGGTTGTAGTAAATCATGATGGCTTATGATTTTCCGCCTTCACTTGTTGACAAGTCAAACAGTGTTGTCCAAAACTAGCAATTTCCCTCTTCATATTGTTCCACCAATACAAACTTTTCAAGTCATGGTACATCCTTGTACTACTAAGATGTACGGGTATAAGGAGTGCAACATGCTTCGTCCATGATTGCTCGTTTCAAGTCATTATCATCAGGCACACAAAGTCTCATACCATACCTTAGGGTCCAAGAGAATATCAGGTTGTTTACCTTTTTTTACTCCTTACTTGACTTTCACCAATTTAGGATCCACAACTTGAGTAGCTTTCACGATCAATGATGGCTGCATGGTCAAACTCATTAATCTTCCTGTACTGTCAAATAGCTTCACTTCTATGTCCAGTTCCCTCAAGTCTTCAGGAAGATGATGTGTTTTAATTATGAGGGTAGCAGAGTATCCATAAGATTTTCTGATTAGGGCATCTACCAGCACATTTACTATCCTGGGGTGATAGCCGATGGTAACATTGTAGTCCTTGATCAACTCAAACTATCACCGCTGCCTCATATTTAACTCCTCTTCTGTGAAGATATACTTAATAATCGAGTTTGAGGTATGTCATATGGTATTTCTCAGTCGCTCCTAGGAAGGGAATGATAAGTTTTGAGAAGAAGGAAGCTGAGTCATACATACATTGGACCATTTGAAATACTCAAAAAAGGACTGAGCCAGCACCATATCAGCTTAATCTACTACCTTCCCTATCTGGTGCGAATGATATATTTCATGTATCAATCAATGTTTCAAAAAGTATGTGCTAGATCTTTCACATGTTTTGAACTATGAATAACTTCGGTTTTGAGAAGGAACCGATCCATGAGGAAGCAACACCCAAATTGTTGATGTAATGTGAAATAGGACATAACAATACATGAAAGTATTATTGGGAAATCAGGCAATCTAGGAAGCAATTTGGGAACGTGAAGATGATCTGAATGTATATCTAAACTAATATTTTTTCCATATCAGGGGTATTTTTGTAATCTTGCACCATAGCGGTAGATTTATAATTCCATAAATGTCTTTTGCCTGAACATTAGGTAAGTAAATTGAAAGTTATAGTTATAAATGGATATTTATAAATTAGACAGTATTCTAGTCCTATTTAAGTATATCTGTGGACCTAATTAACATGTAAGTATCTAACTTAGTGACTAAGAGCTGGACAAATTTATTAAAAGGTCTAAGGTTTAAGTCTACTAAGCATCAAATAAAAAAATGTTTTTAATTATTTTATTGTTAGGTCAAATGGACAAAAGAATAATTCGAATAAAATGAGAAAGGGGTAAATCTATGAATCATGAAAAAAGAGATAAAAGGATTAGGAATCCTAGTTAATAGGATTTAGAGGATTCCAGTCTAGCAGGATTTGGGAAAGAAATAAGGTGGAGAATAGATAAATTAACGGAGTCGAGACTTATAAGCACAAGATTTAGTCAAATAATAAAAGAAAAAAATAGGGTCATAGGAGAAGAGAGAGAATTAACAGCACTAGAAAAGATTAAAAGAGTTGAAATCATAGTGATATAAAAGGGAGGAGCTAGGTTAAAAAGGAGACCATGAGAAAGGGATAAAAAAGAGAGGAGACAGGCAATAATAGCACAAGAAGGAAAGAGGGAGCAGCAACCAAAATAAATAGATTCAGAAAGAAGGAAAGAAGACAATGCAACAGACTGAAGCAGACATAGAAAGAAAGAGGAAAATAAAAGAAGAGAGAGTGGCACAACCAAATCTGTTTTCAGGTTAAGAGTTTAATGCCTTTTAACCTGATCTTATCATTAGTCCAATTCACTCCTTATTGTTTTCACTAGTGTACCCAATAAACATGATTTCTCTTGCCATGGATGTCTTAGTTTCTTCCATATTGGACTTTTTCTCTTAGTTTCCTCAGATTAGTTCTACTCAAGCTTCCTAAACCAATATCTTGGCCCATGGTTCTCCTGATGTTCTTACATTATAAGTTCACCTACTATTTTCTTAGGATGCCTGATTACAATTTCTTTGTCCATTGTTTTTAAAATTAATAAAAAAATCCTTCCCAAAGTTCAGGGTATTAATGATGGTGTTAGGAGACCAAATCTTATTGTTAGACTTCCATTCAAAAAGGTTAACTTAACTATTGGGGAAAGAAGTGCACTAAACTAATGTTACAATAGGCAATTCAATAAGGAATATATATTGTTGCAGGTGGGGAATAAAATTTAGTGCCTGAAACACAGGAACTTGACATAATATTTGCCAATCGAGGTAAGTGGAATATAATTGAGATAGTGATTTCCCTCAGATCTCCCTAAACGAAAGCTACAGTTTCTTCCTCTTGTAAGAGTGTTTAACACAAATAAGAAGTTACGTGGTGGTGTACTTACGATCAAAGAGACATCAACAGTTTTCCTTTCGTACTCAACATCCTCAAAAGCATCCAAAACTTGTAATTCAGAATCTGTTATACCAAGAAGCACCTACAGCATGAAGAAGTGATCAGGATAAATTTCAACATAATAAAAAAGAATAGGATCATATTTCATCAATAAAGACAAATAAAAGATAAATATTTCCTTGCCAACAAGGATATCAGTTAATGATTCAAGCTCAAAAACAGATCATGATAATGTTCAGAAAAAGTACAAGCCTCAACGGAGCTGAAATATCTTTCAAATTCATCCTGTATGCAGGATAATCTATACAGCTGTACGACCAGGCTGAAGGAGTATTGTAATAAGATGAGCAAGTAACTTAAACTTATAAAATTCTTCTCAAACTCACATACAAGGTTATTTGTTTGATGGCAGCTTAAAGGAAGAAAGCATTTATAGGTTTTCTAACAAGAGGTATCCATATGAAATTTTGTCCTTCACATCTGACATTGGATGGATTGGGGAAAAAAAATCCAAATCCTATGGTCATAATAAAGGAAGATTAGCAAATATGTGACAAGCAAGATATAAGGGGAGTGAATAGATAGAAAAAAAGGTACTCTTCTGATCTCAGACACACAATCATATAGGGACAACAGAACTAATAATAAGGCAATTCCTTGAATGGAAGTAAACGAGTGGCAATGAGAGAAAATACAGATATGTCACTAGTAGATACGATACCTGGCATAACAGAACTACCAATTTAATGTGAGGATCAGAATACTAATCGCTACCACTTCTAAATAGGTACACAAAGGGAGAGTATGTTCCTTTTTTTTGGGTCTCAAAAGATGAACATTTCATAGCTAATTATAGAGATAGCTGCATCTTACATAAGTAATTACTGGACTACTACCTCACGTCCCCCCCCCCCCCAAAAAAAAAATAAATAAATAAATAAATAAAGATAAACAACAACTACTACTAACCAGGGTTATTAACATAGCCTTAAATTGAAAGGGATCAAGTAGGGGCCAATTAACTAGGATCTTTAATGAACAGGCAGATTCAAGTTGGTCAAAATGAGGGTTTCCATGGGTTAAGTGGGAAATCAGAGTTGAGAAGGTTCTATTTTTTTTTTTGGGTAGAATGCTGAGAAGGTTCAACGGATCTATGAAGGTTTGAAGAGTTCTCACTTCTTGTTTGGGTTCTCTTGGGATGAGTGATAGGTTCATTTCATGCATATTGTTTTGACTAGTTAATTGGCTATATTTTTATGTGTTCACAACTGTTTTATATCATTTTACCCTAATATTGCATGTTAATGAATATCTGGCATTCTTCCCCTGAATTTCTGTAATTTTGGTAATCTTTTATATATTTTCTGCCAAATCCTAATTCAGATTACTTATTTGTGCTTGTAGAGAATCACCTCAACAATTGGACTCTTCAACAACAAGGGTTTTAATCTAAAAGTGGATTCATTAGTGGGGCATTATGGGTATTTGAAGAAATTTGGCCAAGAGAATCCCAAGGAACCACAATGTATAGAGAGTTCCCCCTTTTTACCTTCCCGCATGGAGTTCTACTCAAAATTATAATTTTAATTTCCAAAAAAGAAAGGTTACACTGAGATTCGAACTCATGTTACTAAATTTAGAGTCCAATGTCCTAACCACTAGACCATTAGTTTCCTTGATTAAGTTAGATTTGGAATTTGGAGACTCTTTGTATTAGATTGAGTCAACGAATCCTATCCCATGTAATCTAGGAAATCACTTTATAAAAGGGAAGGAAACTCTACAAGCCAAGGACGAAATTCAGAGGATACAAAGGGGGACGAATTCTGGAGAGAGAAGACCAAGAGAAGCTGCTACCTTGGGCAAACTTTGCAGAGAATGCTGCTGGAGTTTCTTCCTCAGTCCTAGTCTAAAGTGATGTTCCTCTGAACTTCTTCTTCTTCTTCTTCTCCTATGATGTTCTAAATTTCTATTGCCAAAGTGTAGATGGATCCTTATATGAATTAATTTATTGATTTCTCTCTTTCATGTAATACAATCCTCTACTCTTCATTTTCTTCAATTTTGTTCTTAATGTCTGAATGTCTGGCCAACATTCATGAATTTCATGTTATGTTTTCATACATGTAACAATGAAGAATACATGCTAGACTTAGGATTGAAGAATGATAAATTACATCTAACGTGTGGAGAATACATGCTAGACATAAATTACATCTAACACGTAACAAGTTAGACAGTTTGTTTGACATTGTTTAGGGATTCTATGTTTCATATAATGCAATGAATTGATCTTCTATGCGTAAAAGGTAGAATGGATTTGGTGTGTTAGGGACCCTCAAGCGTAACATGTGGGGTGATCTAGTTTAGTAATCTTGTCGGCAAGGATAGAAAGTAAATTGATTCTATGAAGGGGAGGGATTGATAATTTATGACATGTTTGGTGAAATCGAAACTCTAGTATTTTCGTTAGTTAATTTGCTTAGTATTTTCATTCGTGATTTTATTAGTATAATCGGTAGCTAATTCTCAGTTTTGATCACTAGATAAGTATAAGTGTTTTTTAAGTTGGTACGTAATTTGACTCTTTTTGATCCTCATGGGAACGACATCGCTCTTACTTCTATTTTACTTAGGCAACCTTGTGCACTACGAGTACGAGCGCCACAATGAGATGGTTTTCACTAAATACTGGTGGTTAATCAAAGAATTTGGGAGATGGCCGGGGTGTTAGATTTTGGGTAGTTTGGATGATTACAAGTATAAGTATTAATGGGATGGATCAAACTTCGAGTATAGGGTTTGTCAGTCAGCAGCTCAGTCTTTTAGAGGATTGTGAATAAAGATTGAACCTTGAACTTGAAAGGACTTGAAACTTGAACTTAAAAGAGACATTCAAGAACTTAAAAGGAAGCTTCAATTTGAACCTCCAGGACGTCACATTGCAAAAGAATCAACTGAAGCAAATACCAACGCCACCTATAAACTTCCTGAGGTTCATACTGACAAGGATTGAAGAGATCAAACGCCAATCACACCATAGTGTTTTTTTTTCCTGGGGTGAATAAGTCGCACCAGAGTTTAGATTACATACTAAACTGAACTCTCCCAAAGGAGGATGAAGGAGGCGGCAGCAACTTGCAAAGCAATTTCATTATTCAAATTTGTGTTCCACGATCAACCCCATTTTTTTTTTTGGTAGAATCAACCCCCTTATAACCTTATATAAAAGACTATAATAAGAAGGAAAGGCATAACCCAATCCTTAACCTACGAGTGTAACCTAAATTGACCAAGAAGGTGAAATAATTAAGGAAATAGACTCACAACAAGACTCTTAACTAAATTAATGAAACAAATTCCGTTATCTTATTTTCTACCCATATTTAGGCCCATTAAATTGGCCAATTACAAAGTAAATCCATGGGACCAAAGCCCAATAGATACATGATGTAACCAGAAGTGTATTTCCATCAAAATGTCATAAGTTACTTATCTAGATTGCTATAAGTTACCAGTTATTTGCATCTTTAGATAAGAACTTCTAGGTCTAGAGCTACTAGTTACAGTCACATCACTGATCAACCGTAACCAACATAGAAGCCAGCAATGCCCTAGTTAGATGAACTTAAAGACTACTGAATGTTAACCAAAAAATAAATCATACCAAGTACATAAAATACAACCATGAGTTCTAAATTCAATAGTTGCAGCCAAAATTGTTACAGCAACTTTAGCAAGCCACAACAAGTGCCCTGGTAAATCCCCCCCCCCCGGCTTTTCTTTTACCATCGTTTTATTCTAGGTTCTCCCATCCCCTTCTTATTCCTTCCTTAGTTCCTTATCATCTTCTCCTTCTCTAGGTTTCCCACCTTATTTTTCTATCCCTGTTTTGTGTTTTTTAATTTCTCCATCTTCTTCTCTGTTAATGTTTTAAATCTATAACCTTGAGGAATTCATTGCATGGTTTTGTGAATGAGAGAAATTTGAAACCTTTTTTTTCCCCTTTCATGTATACATTGCCCTTGCTAGCAATTTGATTTTTTAAATGAAATTGTAGCAAACATGGTATTAGAGCAATGAGGTCACGTGTTCGACTCTTGGGAAGTGCTTCTAAAGATTTTTTTTCCTCTCCCTAATATAATATTAGATCTCGCGAGATATCTTATCTTTTCCATTTAACAAGATGAGATAGAGGGTGATGCAAGAAAGTAGTAAAACTCGGCCAAGATCTTGATCAAGTCAAAAACTCAACTTGAGAATTGAGATCACGATTCACCTAAAATCTCAATCCAACTATACCCAACCCAACCGAACTTTTAAAAGAGCTCTAACTCAACTGAATCTCCCCAAGAGACTGACCCCCATAAGTGATTTGCTTGCTGCCACTTCACTTCACCTATTTTTGCCAAACTCTTGGTTAGAGCAGTTGTTGGAGGTGATCGCTAGCATAGTGTGAAATTTTGCCACCAAATTTCGGTAATTTCGACATGGTTGAAATGGAATGGAAACCGAAATTTGAAATAGCAATGTTTCAGCCAAATTCGCTGAAATCTCAAAAAATTCAGTGACAATTTGAAAATTCCAAGGGGTTGTGCAGGGCTTATGGCTATGGATATAGATGTGGTGGACCATATGGTGGTTCATTTGCTGATTCCAGTAGCATGCATGATATGGCTATGGTGATGGATTAGGTGCATCATTTTTGGACTTTATCTTTGGGATATCTATGGCCGTACAACCCATTTCCTAGGATCGGATATCTACTTTATATAGATGATGCTAACTATAGAAGGGCAATGATAGAATACATGGATAACTTTATTGGCCCATGCCATGGCCTGTTTATGTCTAGTATTTAGGGTACTCCTCCATGACTCAAGAGATGGATCTAGCCCAACATAGCAGCTTCTATTAGATTAGACTAGATCTAATTTATTTTGTATATTTATTATTGTGGACTTCTAATATTTTGTATGATGTTCCTTATTAATTCATTCATTGTAATATTTAACTGAGTACTGAGATCTACACTTCTACTTGTATACTGAATTCCACTTGTTCTTGTATTTATTGTTGCATTTTAATGAAAGTTTTAGTCTTCTCCTACATAATATCCATATTTACACATGTGAAATGTATGTCCCAGACTTATTTTTTTGGCCATGTCCCAATCAAGAACACCACTTTGAGTTAGATATTTGACAAAAATAACACTTCCATTGCGTTTATTAGCCTCAACTTAGATTGTACACCTTGCACAAAAAAAAATGGTTGTACACCAAAAACGAAGTTAAAAAGATAAATAAATAAAGCCTAAAACCCATCGAAATTGAGCATCAAAATATGGTACAAACTTGTACCATATTCTGCCAAAATTTTGGGTGTTTTAAACAAAACGAAATGACGTTTCCTACTAAGATCACTAGTAGTCAAGTACTCTTACACCCTCTATACTTCATTCCATCCATTTCCAGGATTAAAGATAAGAAGGCAACCCCTATACAAAATAAATCAAGCAGCAGAAGAATAAAGACCAAGCCCCAACTACATGGAAGAGGAATACCAAGAAGGTGTGCCAAGGATCAAGCCAGCAAAAAATATCAGTTCTTTTTGGCTATCACAAAAGAAGTGGTGGAAAGGGCTGGGGATTGCAGAAGCTAAAGCTGAAGCTAACACCAAGCGTAAGAAGAGTTGGAATGTTGTAGAGCCTTCTAAATGGAGTGTGATTTTAAACAGATAATAGAAGACCCATTTGACCCAGATTGAGTCCTATTAGGAGGGGGTTTTCGGAATTAACATAACAAGGCCAACAAAATTGTAGTCAGGAATTCCACTGTAACTATATCTCCTTCAAGTTTAAGCTTACATGGAGAACTACCTGGTGGGATGAAGGAAATTGGAGTTCTCTTCCAAAGAAAGCTACATAAGAAGAATTCCATGGCTTCAATAGTGGAATTGGAAAGGGCATAGATGCCACACCAAAAAATGTGGGAACATTGTTGGACAGATTTTTTTTTTTTTGTTGGATGAATAAATAAATATATTAAAGAGAAAGGAACAAGTGAACAAGGTCTTTAAGCAGAAGACCGGAAAGAGGAACTAAGACCCCAGGAAACAACAATAAGCCTGTTCCTTGGGGTATCATCAACAGGGGGATGGGGAATAGCTACTAGTCTCGAAGAAACACCAAAATTGATGGCATTCCCAATCCTGTCTATAGAGCGAGATTTGGAAGTCCATCTCCAAAGATTGCGCTCCCACCAAAGGTGGCGGACAAAGGCACAGAACACTAGCTTACCAATCCGATCACATATGGAAGAACCTGAAAAGTTCCTCAAAATCCAAGACCAATCTCGACCAAACCCAAATGAATGCCTCGAAACAGGGCCATATGGAGGTAAGGGTTTTTCCCCAGATGGATCTAAAGAAAGGGAATGAAAAGAATAGGTGCTCAAGGTTTTCCACACTAGACCAGCATAGGATGCGGTTTGGGTTAACAGGGATGTGGCGGCCAGAAAGGAACGATTGGGTGGGGAGGGTAAGGTTAAGAGCTCTCCAAAGGGTAAGGGAGTGGCGGGGAATGTAGCCTTTGAACCAAACCAATGGGGGCCAAGGGGGTTTGGGGCTGTGGGATCTGAGGAGGTTCCAAGCCGAAGAGGTGGTGAAGGATTTGGTGGGGGAGGGGAGCCAGATGGCAAGGTCACAAGAGGAGCTAGATAGGGGGGAGGAGAGATTCCCAAACCTGAGAGAGAATGGGTAGGGCCATAGGGGGGAGGGGGTCCATGAGCCGTAAGAAATGAAGGCCGACAAGGGGGTGGATTTGGGAATGTGAGTATTATAGACAATGCAGGGACCAAAATGGTTATAAAGAATGCCCATCAAATGCCACGGGTCTGGCCAAAAGGATGAGGTGGAGCCAGTAGAGATGGAGATAGAGATGGTGGAGATGGCACGGGGGCGGAGTAATAGGATTTTCCTCCAAACCCAAGAAGGGTTGGCAGACATAGGAACAGTCCAGAAGGAATCCGACCGGAAAAGGGAAGAATAGACCCACCTAACCCAAATAGAGTCATGCTTTGAGGCAATCTTCCAGATAAGCTTGAGAGGGCAGGCCAACTTAACATCAGAGATCCGGCGGATTCCCAAGCCACCCTCGGAGGTAAGGCGGTAGATGGAAGACCAACTGACCAAGTGGATGAAGCGCAAGGCTTCCTACCCTTTCCAAAGGAAGGCACAAAATAAAGATTTCATCGCGTGGATGGTGGATTTAGGAATGGAAAAGATTCCACACCAATATAGATAGGTGGACAAGAGAACAGAACGAATGAGAACAACCCAACCAACAAAAGATAGAAGCTTACCCCTCCAAAGCTGCAATTTCTTACGAATATTGTCAAGCATTGGGAGGTAGTGGTGGCCAGTGAGCCGACCAAGAATGAGGGGGAGACCTAGATAAACCACTGGGAAGGATCCGGGCGAGAAACCCGAGAGCTGGATGAGAGAGGCCCGAAGCAAATCAGGGATACCGGAGAGGAAGATGGTGGACTTGTTAAGATTGACCCGAAGACCAGAGAGGGATTCAAATTGCAAGAGAGCCGACAAGATAGAGGAGATGGAGAGGTGGTCCGCTTTAGAGAAGTTCATAAGATCGTTAGCAAAAGCAAGATGGGACTTGCATTTGGGGATGGGGGAAATGAAGAGCTGGTCGGTTTTGGATTGGAGGATGCGGGAGAGGACTTCCAAGGCAAGAGAGAAGGGGAAGGGGGACAACCTTGGCGGATGCCAACCCGGTAGGGGAAGAAACCCGCTGGAGATCCATTGTTGGACAGATTTAATTAGCACAAATTCCTCAAAATAGGAAAGCCGCTTATTTTTCCACTATTGGAGCCTTTGGCAAATAAGATTTAGCATAGGTGTCCAACAGTGGCTAGTAAGTCCAGTGGGAATTGAAATGAAAGTCAAGGTACTTGATTGGGAGGGACCCAATGGAGATACAAGTCACTAAAGGAGAGTGGTAGAGACTGACTTAGAGACCATCCAAAGTAGGAGTTTGGACTTATGGAGACTAAAGTGGAGGCTAGAGAGGGACTTTGTAATGTGGACCTGATTTAGGGTTAGGGTTTATTGGAAGAATTCCCTAAAATTAAGAGTTTGCCAGAATCTTCCAGCAAATAAATCTAAAAATTATTATGGGATGTTTGTGAATCTCAAAGAATTTATAAGAAGGCCCCAGAGACAAGTGAGGATTGTTGACAAGTCAACCAAAGGATGGTTTGAGATACTCAAAATAAATAGGGAATGGATAATATTGTTAACTAAAGCTGGAGATCCAACTGTAGAGGTTATGGGTTTAACAAAACTAGATGGGATGGAAGGGGATTAAGTTTGAAGATTTAACAAATTCTTTATGGGTTGGATCTTTAAAGAAAACAATAACTGTTCTATCTCTTCCTTGCTCTTACCTTTTCTTTTCTTTTTCTTTCTTTTTTCATTCTTTTTCTTTTCTTTTCTTTTCTTTTATTTTTTTAATTTTTTTTTAATTTATTTGTTTGCCACAAGGAAGATGTGACACAGAGAGAGGGCCAAGAGGGATGGAGAGGGAAGGGGGGTATCGCATGGTATGGTAGGGGTGGGGCTAGGAGTGGTCATAAGGGGCACAGGAAGGGTTTAGGGTGTTGCAGGGGTTGGGAAGGCTGCTGCCAAGTTGCAGCAGCAAGGGGAAGGGAATCCTGGGGCTACACTGAACAGGGGAAGGGCACTGGGGTCGCTGTGACTGAAGAGGAAAGGGAGGGGAGGTCTTGCAATGAGAAGAAGAGAGGAGAGGGGCTGTGCGTACCTGAATTAGAAGAGGGAGACTGCTGTAATTGCTGGATTGATTGCTTGATTGCAGGGAATTAGGAGAGACCTAGACAACCGCAAGGTCGTATCCAAATAGGACCCTGCTGCACCTTCTTGGCTGCAATACTCAATCAATTTTGTTCATCCAGACTTAAGCTTTCCAATGAGGTAGAGGGGGCTATTCATAGACTTTATAAAAAGTCTTCTAATCTAGGTGGGAGTCCTTATTAGATTAGGATCCACTTACAAGATGAATCTCAGCCATTAAATAAGGACTCTAATTGACACCTGCTGAACCCCATTAAACTAAAGACTCTAATTGACATATGCTGGAATTAAAAATAAAAAAAAAAAAAAAAAAAAAAAAAAAAAAAACTAATGACTCACATGCTAAAACTATAACCTAATTAACTAAAGACACATGCTGAATTTAAAGGATTAACTAGTCTAAGGGGGGAATAAGGACAAAATTGCCACCCCCATGGTTCAGCCAGCCTGGGGAGGCTTCTCCCTTTGTGTGGGTTTTGGTCCCAACCTAGGGTTTCAGCCAAGGGAGATTTTTGGTTCACACCACTGGAGGATAGATTTTATTAGCACAAGTCTTCCAATACAGGGAAGCTACTTATTTTTCCACTGTTGGAGCCTTTTGCAAAAAATATTTAGCATAGGTGTGCAACAGTGGCTAGCAAGTCAGTGGGAATAACTATGAGGGGAAAGTCAAGGTACTTGATTGGGAGGGACCCAATAGAGATAGCAGTCAGTAGAAGAGAGCCGTAGACTGACTTAGAGAAATCAAATGGTAGGATGTTGGACTTGAGAAGAGAAATCTGGAGGCTAAAGAGGACTAAAAGAGATGAATGGTGAACATGATAGAAGAGAGAGAGAGAGAGAGGGGGGGAATATTGGCTTTGTAAAAGATCATAAGGTCATCCACAAAACATAGTGGGTGAGGTTGAGGATGACAATTGGTCTTGGCTTGGATGCTTCAGGAGAAGACTTCTAGAGCTAGGGAAAAAAAGAAAAGGGGAGAAAGGACACCCTTGGCAGACGTCCACCTTTTAAGGAGAAAAACCTAGAAAAGAGCCACTGACTAGGACAGAACAAGAGGGGGGAGATGCAGATACAGGATCCAATAAAGGGAGAGGGGAAGGCCCATTTGGGTTAACACATCACAAACAAAATCAAAGTCAAAGGCAATTGAAAGCTTTATGGATATTGATCTTTTAAAAAGGCAGTCGTGGCGCCAAACTTGCAACCAAAACACAGAGACAGATACTGATGTAAACCAGGATCTAGGGCTAGGGGTATTGAGGTAATTTCCCTAGATTTGGGTTTGCCCAGGAAATTCCAGTGAGCAAGAGTGGGAATTCTAGGGTTTCAGAGGGTATTTTCACACTCAAGAGTCTTCAAACAGTGTGAACAGGGTTCTGGTTTTTATCAGAAATCCAGAATTAGGGTTTCTTTAGCAGGTTTGGCATGGGTGGGTTGGGACCTATCTTTTCTGTTTCAACAGTTTCGAACCAGGGTTCAATGGGTCGGAGGGTTTAGGAGGTTTGGATGATCTCAACTAGGGTTTTGATGCTTTTTAAAATTCTGCATAATTCTCCAGGGTAGAAGATGGAGTACAGAATTTTTCGGGGTTAAGGAGATTGGGCTTGGGGAAGGTAACTTTATGGAAACAGTCTAGGGCTTATTGTAACTCTAGGGGAGGTAAAAGGGGCTTGAAAGGGGATGGGGAATCAGGGTATCCTAGTGGGAGTAGGATGCTGCTATCATGAGGAAGAGGGGGAAAGAGAGGGGCCATGAATGCTAAGGGGGGAGGGTTAGGGTTTACTGTAATTGAAGGGGAAGGGGGCATTTGCAATGGAGTGGGGATGGTTTTCTAGGCCTAAACAAGAGGGGAGGGCACTGGGGAGGCTATGGTGGTGATGGGATGGTGCTTGGGTTGCGCAGGAAAGGGGGAAGGGGTGGGGAGGCTGCACACAAGGTGAGGAGGGCTGGGAGTCTTTTACTTGGATGTTGATGAAGCAGGCTGGAATTGTAGAATTGATATTCAGCACTCGATTGCTTGAATGCTGAAAATTTTGAGAACTCTCAATAAACAACCGCAAGTCCCCCTCAAAGGAACCCTGCCAATCACTGAAGCAATTGAACACTCAAAAATCTTTATTCATCAAATCTTAAAATAACATTGCATGAAGAGGCAATTTATTGCCTTTTAAGAAAGGAAAAAAAAAAAGAAGAAGATTCTGATTGAACTTTGGAACTCCCTGATGGATAAGGATCCAATTACATCTTGGACTGGACTCTTAATAATAAAGCAATTCCTAACAACTTTAACTCAAAATAAAATTCTCCAAACAAAACCAAACTCAACTCAAATTGCAAACTTGGTTCGACTGAAATTCTGAAAATTTCTAGAATTAATTCCAGAAAAAAGAGGGGGGAAATGCCCAAAATACCCCTCAAAGGGGTTCAGCCAGCTTGGGGTGGCTTCTTGGAGCCATCCTGGGGGGCCTCACTTGTAGTTTCGGCCTGGTTCTTTGTGTTCACATTGGTTACCTAGTAGAGGAGGATGTTGTCTGCAGTGCTGTAACTAATTTCAAGGCTTATTGGTAAAGCTAACCAGGAAAGGACAACAGACTGGAACCTATTAGACATGTAAAGTAAAAGCTAGGATCATCTTAAAGCCATTCAACCCACAAATCAAAGAATTAAAAATAGGAACAGATAATGGTAACTTAGCGGTTTATGGAGTTAAAAATGATGGAAGGGATAGCAAAATGGATGTTTCAACCAATCAATTCAGTCACCAAGCAGGTTCAAATGGAGGAGTAGCAACCAGCAGCAAGCCTATGTTAGTAGCTTGGGAATGAAGTGACCTCAGGTCCTCAGCTTAAAGTCTCAGCAGCATCAACAACATAAGAATAGTAACAGAAGACTTTCAACAAGGGAAGAAGAGATGGATAGATGGATTTAGCCCTCTCAGGAAGGTTCCTTTAGCCCTAGAAAATTTAGCAGCTGACAGCAAGGTTCCCTGGACCCTAGGTGTTTAACCATCACAGCAAGGCCATAGCTCTTCTTATCACTCACAAGTACAAGAGGATCATCATGCTCAAAACGCAAAATATTCATCGATTCAATAATTTATTTTTGAGGGCTCCAAGCAGCCAATTACGTATACATAGAAAAAGACCCTTGGACAAAATTTGAAACTACTTTGAATTATTTAGTTAAGATTCCCAGCAACCAGAAAAATAGAAACTTCCTACTTCTGAAATTAGAAAGTAGGAAAAATAAAAACTAGTGTAATGACATGTTTAGAAACTTCTAAGAAAATCTTCAGTCTTCATAAAAGATCTTCTAGTGACCTGGTCTTAGGCCCCACGAAATCTCTTTCCAATTTTCTTGTTAACACCCCAAAGGGGCTTTGACAGTGTTTGGTAGCACAGTGTTTTGGCCTCTTTTGAACCTTCCAGAACACCAAGGCTGATTTGACCTAGTACAGTTAGTCCATCTTGGCTTGGTTCTTTTCTGCTCAAGTTCTACATCACAAAATTTTAGCTATGAAATTGTAGAGAGAGAGCACAGGTAGATAGGCCTCAAATCTGAGAGAGAGGAGGCCCCCATGTATTTGAGGAAGAGGCAGAGGAAGATTAATTAATGTGGAGAATTTGGCTGGGATCAAGGAAATAAACCATGGATGGCCTTAGCAAGATCCTCTTTGATAGTGTCCCAACAAGTGGAAAACAAACCCATACTATACCCATCAGTGCCAGGGGCATAATTGTTTTGTAAGAGCTGACAGCCTTAAAGATTCCCTCATTCAAGGGAACAGATTGAAGGGAGTTCCAAGGGGAAGAGGAGACGGATGTGGTGATAAGATTGGGGGAAATCAGGAGGCAGGTGGAAGAAATGCAAATAGTAGATAGATTCATATTTTAATGCCAACAAAATAAGTACCCATCACTCCTAATGAGAAGGGAAATAGAACTGAAGTTATAACAGGCTTAGAGAGCACAATGGAAAAAAAAAAATGCCAGTTGAAGTCTCAAAGCTCCAGCCATTTAATCCGAGACTTTGGATGAGCATATTTGCATATAACATTTCATCATACTTTCTTAATGGAATTTAGTATAGTAAAGATCACCTCCCCAAAAGTGTCTGAAAAGAGAGAAGATCTGAAAAATAATAATAATCATCCGACGGATCTAGTTAACTTACCCTTCCTGTAACTTTTTTATTATCCACAGGTAGAATTGCAGGATAAACACGTCCTTTTATGCTAAACCTGTGGCTGCAAAATAATTGTAAACATTATTATTCAAGTTCAGATAAATATAATAAAACAAGGTTCAATAAAAGAGAACAACTAGAAGTTATATTTTTCTGAAGCTAACCATGCAAAGATCTTCATGTCATTATTAACATGGAAAGCATATGATTGTGATAACCGAACGATCATCTCTTTGGCCTTGGAAGATAACACATAACAGATCAACATAAAACTTAGGATACACCCAACGAAGTTGTAATTGGTGTTAGAAGAGGAGAAAAACATGATGTTCATGTAGTCAAGGAGATGAATGGATCACTGGCTGCGAACACCCATAAACCAAGATACGGTTTGACTAGTCAAAACCAAATGAACCATGGAATTTTTTTACCAGCCAACTCACTTTAGGTGGTTCAGTAGATAAACTCATTTTCCTCCATCTTTTTCTTTTCTGCTTCAGAGATCAAACGACATTCCTGGTTTGTTCTTCTTGCTGCATCTGGATTGAAAGGTAAGATGTATGATAACTATGAAATGCTTTGGTGCATACCACATGGCTGTTTTGTTGTGACTTGTGAGACTACCTTGTGATGCTGTTTTTTGTCTGAAACCCAGCCTGTTAGTTTTGAGTTACTAATTTATTTCCTGGGTTGAGTATTCTCCTCAATGTTGCCCATCTTCTTTCTTCATTGTCACGGGTGTTATCACACTGACAGGGTTAGTTCCCAAGCAGGTGGCTCTACTCTGCCTCCAGCAAAAAACTTGAAAAGTTCCAATGGTACTGGTTCTGTTTATGAGAACCCTAATGACCAGATTTCTTTTGTTATGCTGGATAATACCAACTAGTTGGACTGGTCTCACGTTGTTAAGCTGTCCCTACACAGTAGAGGGAAGCTGGGCTATATCACTAGTTCTGTCAAAGCTCTAAAAATAACTGATCCCACATATACTAAGTGGGAGACTGAAACTTCCACAGTGATGTCCTGGCTCATTTTATCCATGAAACTAGAGATGGGTAGAAGGTTCATGCGTAAAGAGACTGCCAATGAAATATGGGATAGTGCCAGTAAAACATACGACAGTGTGGGTGACTCTAAAAAGATCTGTCAGCTTCTTAAAGAAAGTAATCATTACAAAGTAAGGCAATCAAAGCATCTTTGAGTACTACAATAATGTTATCAGACTTTGGGAAGAGTATGACCATTACAGAGATCTTCCACTTACTAGTTCTCATGCTCTGAGGATGAGGCTAAGGTGTATAGTGTATAGGATGCAATAAAGAATACCAACAGCACAAAAGATAAACCCCATAATCAAGATAAGCAGAAATACATCCCAATAAAATACCAAATATATCAGATTCAAAAGTATGAGAAATAATCTCTACTAATAGCATGTTATTTGTTAGTGTCTGAGACTGGCCATTATCAATTGAACAAGCGAAGTAGATGAAGAAAAACAATGCATATTCTTCTGCAGTAACTATTTCCTATCGTGTTGGCTCTCCATCTCCATGAGCTTCTCCTCTCCCTCTGTTGTTATCTCCTCTTCTGCTAAACCTCTTCTGATGTCCTCCATCTCCTCTCTCTCCCCTCCGCCTTTGCCTACCCTCCTCCAACCATCCACCATCCACCCTGCCCCTGACCTCCCTCTTCTCCCTACATCTCCTTCGATCACTCCACCTGCTAAAGCCTGGAACTTCATTTTTCCTTCCTCTGTCCCTTCTGCCCCTGAGCTCAATCTCGCATTCATCCACCCGGACCACCCCTCCTCTGATAACTCCACTCCCATAGTTTGATGCCCCTCATCAGCAACACAACAAGGAATTCACCGGTTGCTTTTGGCCATTTGTCCTTCCCCCTCCCCTCACCTCGCTGGGGCCGGCTCCCGCCCTTTTTTTTTCTTCCCCCTTTCTTTCTCCCTCTTTTTCTATGGAATTTTTTGGTTAAATTAGTAATTCCCCAGACTTAGAGTTTACCCCGGCAGTTTCCAGCAATAATAGAGGGTTTTATAGGCTTCAAAAACTGCTTCGGTATGCTGGAATTGAAGTTCCAGTTCTGAATTTATATTAGAGTTTAAAATTCAGACTTGAGAAATCAATCCTAGACCAGGTAGGATTAGGGTTAGGTTTCGGCCAAGGTTGGGAAAGAGGCTAGGTTGACTGTGGGTATAGGCAGGACTTGAAACACTTCTGTTTGAAGTCTCAGATGTGCTTCCAAAGGTTTTGTGGTTGAAAACTTGAGTTTTAATAATTCTGTAAATCTCAGAAAAATTCTGCAACTTCTTTGCGAAGAAGATGAAGTGCAAGTTTTTTCTTCTTAAGGCCCAGAATTAAAGCTGTGATGGTAGAACTGAAGTTAGAAGAGGATCCTACAGGTTAGGGAGATTCTATTGAGGGTGGAATGGGGCTGATCTGAGGTAATATGTAGTCCTAATTAGGGTGGGATTGGAAACTGTGGGAAAGAAGAAAGGGGTGCAGAAGGGTTTAAGACTTAGGGGAGGGGCTGGATCTTGCAGAGGACTAAAAGGAAAGGGGCAGGGGCCAGGTGTGATGGGTCTGGGATGGTTTTAGGGCCTTAGATAAGAAAGGGGAGGGGTCTTAGAGCTGTGGAAGGGTAGGGAGGGTAGGGGAGAGGTGTTGAACAAAGGGAAAGGGCTGGGTTTGGGGAGGGGGTGTTGTATTTACTTGGGAAAGGTGCTGAAAGTTGAAGATCTGATGTTTTCTGGACTTGAAGATGAGTTGTTTGAAGGCTGGAACGCTTTGATGAATGCTGCACTTTGCTGATTGTTAAAGAAGAAGAAGAATTTCTAATGAAAACCCTCAACCAAGGCCCACCCAATGAAGGAGACCTGGTACTGACTCAACAATTCAATTAATCATCAAAACTGAAATCAAATTACAAAGAAAGGCTATTTATAGCCTGGGAAAGCAGACACCAACTCAAGCTTAGGATGTCCCTTCTGATAAGGACTCCTTTACAAACTAACTAGGACTCTTGAATTTAAAATACTGACTTAACTAATGAGATAGGAAACCTATCCTAACTCAACTAGACTCTTTTAAACTTAACTTGACTCTATTACCGGAGGGGGAAAAAAAACTTAACTTGACTCACAAGTAACTAATCCAAAACAAAGTCTAGTTTGTTTGGAACTTCCTCAGAACCCCCTCACCCCCGGTCCCATGGTGTAAGCTTGTTTGGTTTAAAGGCCACATCCCTCGCCACTCCCTCACCCTTTGGAGAGCCCTTAAACTTTCTCTTCCTACCCAAGCTTTTCTCATTAGCCGCCACATTCCTGTTAGCCCCAACTGTGCCACTTGCTGAAACTGTTCAGAGGACCTAGACCATCTCTTCTTTGGTTGCCCGCTATCCCGCTCTGTTTGGATCCTAGCCCTTGCCACTATTTGGCCTAGATAGCAACGCCCTTTTGGCTTTGAATGAGAATGGAAATGGATCTTGAGAAACTTTGCAGGTGCCACTATCTGTGACCATGTGGGTAAGCTCGTCTTTGCAGCCACTATCCACCATCTTTGGTGGGAACGTAATCTGAGAAAGATGGACTTCCAAATCCCGATCCCGTGATTTGATTTGGAATGCCATCTATTTTGATGTTTCGACGAGACTTCTCTCTTCCCCACCCCCTATTGCTGATTCTCCAAGAAATAGGCTGATTGTTAGTTCTTGGAGCCTCTCTCCCCCTCTTTAGTCTTCCAATTGACTGTTCTCTCCCCCCCCCCCTCTTTTCCCCACTTGTATATGTTCTCTTGTTCTCTTTCAGTTATTTAATATATTATTCACCCAAAAAAAAAAAAACTAATCCAAAACTGTGGAAAATCTTAAAATCATATCATAATATTTTATTAGTATCTTTAATCTAAGTAGATCACATTGTAATATTCTATTACAGGTATTTTTCTTATTGTATTTTTCTATTCTAGGTAGATTTCTCATTTATTGTAATCTTCTATTCTAGGTAGATTTATCATTTATTGTAATCTTCTTCATTCTAGGTAGATTTCTCATTTATTGTAATCTTCTATTCTAGGTAGATTTCTCATTTATTCTAATCTTCTAGGTAGGATATTCTTTCCTACTTCATGGATAGCAGCTGTGTATATATTGATTGTAAAGTTCTGAATAATACACACAAGAATAAAACACTTCAATTCCTATTTCGTCATGGCATCAGAGCCAACCAATCTTGGGATTGCTGTTCAGCTTTCAGGCCTTCATTGCCTTTAATCTCTGGTGTTTCCGCCACATAGAGATTATTCTTCCTTTGGCCTTTATCGCCATTCTTTATTCAGCTCTGTTCTGTTTTTTTTGTTCCTTACCTGAAAAACAGATTTTTTCTTTCTCCGTCTTATCTGTCGTTTCTATCGCATCTTTGGTTATTGTTTCACATACTATTTTTAAGCACCTACAAAGAGTATGTCGAACCAAGAGAGGTTACTTCGGGACTGCATTTGATCGACAATCAAAAATCTCTGAGAATGGAGAATTGTAAAATATTCAATCTGCCTACAGGCTCGATGGAAGAAATTATTTAAAATGGTCTCAACTCATTCGGACCATTCTGAAGGGCAAAGGAAAGATGAGCCACCTGATTGGAGATGGACCGAAACCAGGAGATCCAAGATATGAAGCATGGGACGAAGAAGTTTCTATGATTATGGCATGGATGTGGAATTTTATGATTCCAGAAATCAGTGATACTCTTTTGAGCAACCTTAACAAAAAACCAGGTACATGTTCTTTGGCATATTCAGGTGAGTTTCCACTTTCTATTGGATTAAATGTCTTTAGTAATTCTCTTTCAAGCCCCTGGATCATAGATTCAGGTGCAACTGACCACATGACACACTCACCAAATCTTTTCACCACATATTCTCCCTGTCCAAGTAGTAGGAAGATAGCTACTGCTGATGGCTCATTAACTACTGTGGCTAGAACTGGAAATATTGAGCTCAACTCCTCCCTCACCTTGAAAAATGTCCTACATGTTCCTAGACTATTTACAAATCTCGTTTCTGTGAAGAAATTCACGCAAGATTTACATTGTAATGTAGTCTTTCACCATAGTCATTGTGTATTTTAGGACAAGGATTCGGGGAGGACGATTGGACATGCTAGAGAAAGGGATGGACTCTACTACCTTGAGGCACCAAGCCATTCACATGCTACTAATGGTAGTCCTTCTCAAACCAATAAAGAAAAAATATGGCTTTACCATCATAGACTTGGACATCCTTCCTTTAGGGTAGTCAGTCTTTTGTTTCCTTCTTTGTTTCAAGGCATACATGTTGATGAGTTTCATTGTGATGTGTGTGAGCTTGCTAAACACAAGCGTGTACCACTTCCTTTAAGCAAGAAAAGAAGTTCCATCCCCTTTTATCTCATTCATAGTGATATTTGGGGTCCTTCTAGAGTTCCTAATGTGTCTAGGGCTAGGTGGTTTGTGTCATTCATTGATGATTGCACTTGTGTCTCATGGATTTTTCTACTCAAAAACAAATCCGACGTTAGTTGTGTTCTTCCCAACTTCCATTCCATTGTTAAAAACCAATTTGGAGTTAGTATAAAAAGATTTAGATCTGATAATGCCAGAGACTATTTCAATCAAATTCTAACTCCATTCTTTCAAATGGAGGGAATTATACATGAGTCATCGTGCGTTAATACCCCACAACAAAATGGAGTAGCTGAACGGAAAAATGGCCACCTTCTTGATGTAACTAGAGCCTCCCTATTCCAACACAATGTGCCTAAGTCATTTTGGGGGGAAGCAGTCCTCACAGCAACTCATCTCATAAATCGGCTGCCTTCGAGAGTCTTAGGATTCAAGAGTCCAATGGATGTCCTTTCCCAGTTCTACCCAAACCTACAAACGACAAATAACCTTGTTCCTCGAATTTTTGGGTGTGTCTCATTTGTTCATATTCATGGACCACAACGGGGTAAATTAGATCCTAGAGCACTCAAATGTTTATTTATAGGATATTCCTCCACTCAAAAGGGCTATAAGTGCTATCACCCTCCTTCAAAAAGGTTCTATGTTTCCATTGATGTCACTTTTCATGAACATAAGTCTTATTTTTCCACATCTCATCTTCAGGGGGAGCATTCAATAATGGAAGATAAGAATGGAAATTCCTTACTTGACTTAAGTTCACTCCCAATACTTCACTATGTCACCTGAGTCAAACTGTGAACAACCTAAACTTTTGTCAGACTCACCTGTGTCAAACTGTGAACAACATGAACATATGTCAAACTTTGAAATGAAAGAGCCTACTTCTGATATTGAGCATGTGAGATTTGGCAAAGAAAAGGTGTTCTCAAGGAAGAAGAATCTTGTTCCAGAATCAGTGCAAGTTCAAGACTCCAATCCAAATTCTGGAAATGAGGTACAAATGACTAATCCTTTACTACAAACCAAATCTGATGTGCCCACAGATAGTAATGAACTAGACCTTCCTATTGCCATTAGGAAAGGCACTAAAGAATGCACAACGAAACCCATGTACCCTCTTGCCCAATTCTTGTCCTTTAAACATTTTTCCCCATCTCATAGAGCCTTTCTGGTAAGTTTAAACACCATTGCCATTCCTAACAACTTATCTGAGGCTTTATCCAATAAGGAGTGGAAGCAAGCTATGAATGTGGAGATGGAAGCATTAGAAAGCAATGGAACCTGGGAACTTGTAAGGTTACCAGAAGGGAAGAAACCTGTGGGGTGCAAATGGGTCTATACATTGAAGTATCGAGCAGATGGATCTTTAGAAAGGTACAAAGCAAGGTTGGTAGCCAAGGGCTACACCCAAACTTACGGGATTGACTACCTTGAAACATTTGCTCCAGTTGCAAAAATGAATACTGTCAGAATCTTACTATCCTTGGCGGCAAATTATGGTTGGGACTTGCAACAATTTGATGTTAAAAATGCATTCTTGCATGGTGAACTAAAGGAAGAAATTTACATGGAGGTTCCACCGGGTTATGAGAATGATTTAGCTGCTAATACTGTATGCAAGTTAAAAAAGGCCTTATATGGACTCAAACAGTTATCGCAGGCATGGTTTGGCAGATTTACTGAAGTCATGATTAGTATGGGTTACAAGCAAAGTCAAGGAGACCATACATTATTCATCAACCACTCATCATCAGGGGGAGTCACAGCACTACTTGTGTATGTTGATGACATAATAGTGACAGGAAATGAAGAAAAAGAGAAACAAAATTTGACTCAATGCTTGGCTAAGGAATTTGAGATCAAGGCTTTAGGAAGATTAAAATACTTCCTTGGCATTGAAGTTGCTCACTCTTAACAAGGCATTTTTATCTCTCAACAAAAGTATATCACTGATCTCCTTAAAGAAACAAGAATGGCCGCGTGTAAACCAACAAGCACTCCAATAGATCCCAACAGTAAACTTGGGAATGCAGAAGAAGATGTTGTTGTGGACCGAGAGATGTATCAAAGACTAGTAGGAAGACTAATCTACTTGTCTCACACAAGGCCCGACATAACATATGCAGTTAGTGTAATCAGCCAATTCATGCACAGTCCAAAGGAAATTCACTTGCATGCAGCTCATCGTGTGCTACAATATTTAAAAGGGACGCCAGGGAGAGGCCTTTTATTTAAAAGGAATAAAAGAATGATACTAGAAGCATACACTGATGCTGATTATGCAAGGTCAGCAGTAGATAGAAGGTCAACCATAGGATATTGCACCTTTCTTGGTGGCAATCTTGTGACATGGAGGAGCAAAAAGCAGAATGTTGTGGCTCGGTCAAGTGCAGAAGCCAAATTTCGTGCAATGGCTCAAGGAATATGTGAATTACTTTGGTTGAAGATTATCTTAGAAGACCTAAAGGTTGAATGGGGTGGACCAATGAGATTCTACTGTGACAATAAATCAGCAATCAGTATAGCACATAACCCTGTTCAACATGACCGAACCAAGCACATTGAGATTGACAGACACTTCATCAAAGAGAAGCTGGATAGCGAACTGATTTGTATGTCGTATGTGTCTACACATAGTCAACTTGCTGATGTACTTACTAAAGGATTGAGCAGCTCAGCCTTTCAAAAATGCATATCCAAGCTGGGAATGGAGAATGCCTATTCACCAGCTTGAGGGGGAGTGTGGAAAATCTTAGAATCATATCATAATATTTTATTAGTATCTTTAATCTAAGTAGATCAGATTGTAATATTCTATTACAGGTATTTTTCTTATTGTATTTTTCTATTCTAAGTAGATTTCTCATTTATTGTAATCTTCTATTCTAGGAAGATTTATCATTTATTCTAGGTAGTTTCAAATTGACTCAAACAAAACCCTGAAGACTCCAAATCGCATACTCTAAGTTGGAAATAAATCCAACTCTCCAAAATGGGGCAAAATGCCCATATAAGTAAATTACCCCTCAAGTGGGTTTCAGCCAGATTAAGGAGGTCTTTTTGAGCCCTCTTGAGGGCTCCACTTTCTGGTTCAATTGGGGGCATATTTTGTGTTTAGATCACTTCTTTCCCACAAAACCAAAAAGTGGAGGTGATTGAGGGGGTTGATTCCTCTCCAAAAGGAAAGTTCTTCGTTCTTCTTCTTCAACAAAGGCAATACAGCAATCTTCAACTTGCAAGAAAACCAAGGGACAACCATGTTATCAATAACAAAAGGGTTGAGGAGGGTTGATAAATTGGAGTTCTGTACACGCAAAATAGTAAATAGCAGTAGCATATCAATCCACTTCAACCCTCTTCTTTGATCGATCAAATAACAGTTATATCATCATCAAAGGACAAAAGTGATAGAATCAGCATTTGAAAGGGTGTACTTCTTCTTCAGAATTATTTGGAAAATTTGAGTTGTGTCAATGACAAAAGACTGCTTGATTTATAGAATTGAATAAAGAGTACAAGTTACAAGTATACTCTTAAGGCAACATATATATAAAACCCTATGGACAATTCTACTCTTGAACCCATATTACAATACTCTCCCTCAAGTTGGTGCATTGATATTGATCATGCTCAACTCGCTAACATTAGAAATAAATTTAACAATTAACCCTTTAATAAAGACATTTTTTGAGGATGATAAGGAAGAAGTCCAAGCCTGGGACATCAATTGATGCAGGGCTTGAATTCATCAGAATAGAAAGGTGCACCAGCCAGAGAGTTCTCTGTCATAGTAAGATAGGCAATAGAAACCAAGGTTCAGAATGACTAGAACCACGCCTACCATTGCACATGGCAGGAAGCAGAGTGACCATTACGCTTCCAAGGTTTGACTCACCACAATAATTACATTTCACAGGAAGATGAGCTGAAGTAGGAATGTCAAGCAAATAAGCCAGAAGGGATATAGAAGAACCCCCACATGGGTTACTAGGACAAATGTAAAGAGCAGAATGCTCCACAAGCATAATGTGTGCCATGGTACTATGTAAGCTCTCCTGAGTCACTCTTAGCATAAGCCTGCTCCAGAGATGGAAATAGTTCCCGGTTAAGAACATGAGCGAGAAACTTATACCTAATATGTATTTAATCCACCCCCAAAAAAAAATATTTTGTACTCACAAATCTTGTCTTCCTATTTATGGAAGACAAGAGTATTAGTGTCACAAGTCACACTAAAGCACACATAAAAATCTCATGTCTGCCAGAGGCCTCATAAAGTGTTATAATATTAGGACAAAGACAGTCCTACAACAGTTGATAAGTCTTCCATCAAATCTCCAAACCCTAAGCATCATTACCCACTTCATAATGTCTCCTTAGCAAACTTCCATACAATAGTAGCAACCTCAAGAAGAAGGTAGCCTTCCACAATAGTGGGATCAATGGAGTTGAGAAGATAATCCATATCCAAGCATTCACTAGTCTCCCATTAATTTGAGTCAGATAACCAGTAAGAGGCTTCACAAGCTGCCAAAGAGATGGCCAAAAAGACCATAGGAACCAACCACCAGATGACATGATCAAGACCAAATCGAATAATTACACCCATTTGATTTGACGGTGTTTATAGGGAAGAGAGGAAAACCACATCAGTGCAAAGGGATAATATCTTCCGCACAAGTATTGAGTAGATTGCCTAGTCATGGTCACTGATCACAAACAAGGAATGAAAGACAAAAGAAATATGGAAAACATCATACACAATCCATTAAGCATAACAGGAATAGAAACCATATGATCAACATGGCCCTTGGTGGGAAATAAATGCTCACCACCAGGCAGTGTGAAGTGTGAGTGGAAGCAGGGTGGCTAAGAGAAGAGAAAAAGAAAGCAAAAGGGTGGGCGGTGCTTCTGTTGTGTCAGGAAAAGTGGCAAAAAAGGAGAGGATGTGGCAGAAAAGAGAGAAAGGAAGGACGTCGATGCCCCTTAAAAAACAAAAAAACAAAAAAAGTAAACAGGAATGGGGATAGAAAGTAGAGTCAAGCACTGTCTGCAGTGGAAAAACTTTAAAAATTATAAAGCCAGAAGCGCAGAGGGTGCTCCCAAAATCAATTTGCTCCAATGCCATGAAGAATTATTCAGTGAATTGAACTTATGGCAATGCGACACACATCCAATTTATTTATAATAATGAATGAATGAATGAAAAGCACAAGTTACAAACACATCCTTATCACAACATAAATAGAAACCTGTGGAGAATTCTTCCCTTGCAACCATATTACTTTGTTCCCAGATACGTTAGCAAATTAAAAGCAGCAAATTCAAGAAAATCCTTCAATCTCGATGTATGAATCAGCAAGAGAGAGGGGGGGGAAAAGCTATTTTGGTAAATAGTTTAATTAGAAGAAGAAGAATTTGCAGGGAAAATTAACTCTCTTTTTTCCCTTCCCTTCAAGGTAATCAAAACAGAAGTCAAGTAGATTCAGATATTGGCTACAGCTCAGTTACATGAAACAAATCAGGATTTGCCAACTAATACTAGCAAACATAAGAGAGAGAAAGAAGGGAATGACGGAAGAGGAAGAGATTGCTGAGAACCAAATTAGAAAGGTTTACTTGTCTACTGGTCCTTTATTTATGCTACCTGTCCAGTATTGATCTTCTATCCAAAGTAGGATTCTTACTGAGAATAAAATATTAATTACAATCAAATAAAAACTAAATTAGGAACTGAGGGCATACAAATTAGTTAAACGTAAAACACTAAGGTACACCATGATAGGGACAACTCATATCATGATCCTTCACAAGGAACTATGCTGCAAACAGTTCAAACTTAACAGGAATATTAAGGAAGGTTCTTCTTATTAACAAGAAAAGCATACCCACAGCTACCCTCTTATGAATGAAACACCCACAACCACACTCTTATCATTGAGGTTACTAAGTCATTGCGACTTCCAGACATCCATGCTTCTATGTGAAATACCCACCCACCTTCATGTCTATAACTTCTTCTTTTTCACATGTATGTCGCATTGTATTTATTCCTTTAATCTTGTCCATCGTTCAATTCTGCTTCCTTTCAAATAGTTAGTTTTTCTGACATAAAGAAAGTTTTTTAGTAAATGATATAAGAAAATTTTCCAATATCCAGAATACCACTTAACTCTTCAACTACACCACAAGCAACTTCATGA
This sequence comes from Hakea prostrata, assembly GCF_041222555.1. Taxonomy (NCBI): domain Eukaryota; kingdom Viridiplantae; phylum Streptophyta; class Magnoliopsida; order Proteales; family Proteaceae; genus Hakea; species Hakea prostrata. Next base: position 22,870,010 of record NC_142604.1, read on the forward strand.
ACCAGACTTTTGCTACATAATACCAATCAGAATTCAGACCTAGAAGTATATGCTGGGTTTGTTGTACGCATAGACAAATAATAAGAAGAGAATGAAATTGCAAGCAAAAACAGTAGAAATGGGGGGAGAGAGACAGAGAGAGTCCAAATTTTCAAGTTTTGCAAACCTGTCACCTGAACTAGAAGATCATTTCTAGATCTTCGAACCTATGCAAGGGTTCAATATGACAGTTAGGATAAAATCTGAACTGACAAACAAAATAATAAAATTCTGAAAATGGATCTTTTTAATAAAGAATCCATTAGTGCTGGTAAAAAAGCAAGAGAAATATTCATTTACAAGTATATATCGAACTATCAACTAGAGAGTGCCTAACAGGCCAGCAGATTTTGAAACCATTTTTCCCCTTCTTTGTTATAGAGCTTTAGTTTTTCATTACTCTGGGCTTTTCATGATATCTTTCTAGGCTTGTTCGGAGGAGATGCAATGAGATACAGATATGGAAAGAAGTAATCAGTGTTTGGTAAATGCTTTTATTCGCCATCCCAAATTTATTAAACAAGGGCGAAAGAAAAAGTAATTCCGAAATCTATGTGACTGGAGAACCCCAATAAAATGGCCACGAAAAAAAATCCAAACAAAAAAGAAAGGTAGTAATTCTAATTATAACCCAATGGAAGTTGAAACTGATACTTATACCATGGCAATCACCGTCAATAGAAACAACATGAAACTGCAAGTAAGAACGAATTGATTGCTTTCATCGTTTGGTTCCCCTGATCCCAAATTTAACTATTGTATGCAAAACAGAAACCTTGTCAAAAAATACAAAACTCTGAACTATCAGTGGAAACTCCAGGCGAAATACTGCGCAAATTTGTAATAATTAGAACATTGACACAAAGAAACTCAACCTTCACTATCCACATCCCACCAAAATAAAAGGTCATCAAATCAATCTTTCTATGCATGCATGTAAGATTCATCAAAAACTAATCTTTTTGAGACAGGAATTTAAACCCATCAGAACTAACGATACTAGAAACCCAGCAATCAGATGAAGAAGGAAAATATACGACAAACCAGAGACACAGAGAGAGAGAGAGAGAGGGGGAAGGAAGGGTCTTACTAGTCGTGAAGGATGGCGGGTGAAGATTCAGGGACTCGCTTTAGTAGTGAGCCAACTACTTCGTCGGCCAACAGGCTTCCGTAAACAAAGACGCTGTGAGGGCCATGAAGATGAGACAGTGAAGAAGAGTCCATTCTGTTCTGGTTCTGCAACTCCAAGCTCCGATTCTTTCGGGAGCTGAATAAATCTTCTTGGAGGAATCAGCCTTCCATGTACGCTTTATAGTGGCATGGAGGATACAGGAGGGCCCACTTGTATGTAACAAACATTTGCATTGTGACTAATGCCACGTAAATTTTATCTTTTGCTGTTTCTTTCTGCGGTTTTTTTTTTTTTTTCTTTTTTTTCCTTTTTTTTTTTTTTTTTTTTCTTTTTTTGTCTTTAATTAACGTTAAGTGCTTCCCTGGCCTGGGGCATGCCCCGCATGCCTACGTTTGTTTGTTTTTTTCTTTTTTTATTTTATTAAAAAAATGAAGGAAAAACTATTAGTCATACATATATACGATTTAGCCATATATAAATATTCTAATTTAAGGGCATTAATTTATTAAATTTATCTTAATCTTTGGATTAAAATATTTCAAATTAAATCCCGAGAGGTGGCTCAGTTGGCAAAAGACTAACGCTTCTACATACGGGGTCAGAGTTTGAATCCCCTCGGGACTAGGGACGAAGTCCTTTTCTATATTAATTATATAAAAGCTCCCCTGAGGATATAGTGGTGGTGCCCGAAAAGTTGGCCCGGATGAACCTCAGATAAAAAATATTCCAAATTATGTTAATGCAACTTGCTCGATTGATAAGACCAACACATCTTAGTGGAGAGATCGTGAGCTTGCCTCTTACTAAAGCATACGTAATATCGTCATCCTCTATATATAAAATACATTATTCTACCAAAGAAATATTTTAGATGATTGAATCTTATCACTCATTGGGAGATTTTTCTAAGAAAATAATCAAGATTCTAATATTAGAATCATTCGTCTTACCCAAAAAAAGAAAGTTGGTGTTATTCCAAAATAAATCAAAATATTGGATATATTTTCTTTTTCTAAAGATAGATTCCTTATCAAGAATTTAATATAAAAAAATATCCCTTATCAATAAATTACTTTTTAAGGATTTAAAAATCGTATCTAATAATGTTTGTGAATCTCTTTAATTAGAAGGACCAACCAAATGAATGAGAGATTGATCAAGGAAGGTGGAAGATGTTGGAATACCTAGTGAGGGACTAGGATATCATGTTTAAGAGGCTGATGCGTCAAAAATCTGCTGAGCCCTTAGATCTCCTCCTGATGACTTGCAAAACAAAAGCGTCAGATGTGGCCCGACCGCGGGGGTCGGGAGTCCACCTCCGAAGGCTAAGTCAGTTGATGAACTTAATCACAAACGGCTCTGCTTGAAGCACAGAACTAAGGAATGAAGAACTGGGAAAGGTGATCTAGATCGTAAGCCCCTGATAGTTTACGTCTACCAGTATATATTTGAATCTGAGTCCCTCACCTCGTATGGCAGTGAGGTTTATATAGAGTGTACCTTCGAATCTCCTTCGCTGGATGCACTTTAGCCTTCCTCGGGTAGTCGTTGGATCTTAACAGTTAGATCCGTTGAGCGATAGACTTCTACTAGTTTGGACTAGTAGAGGACTCCTGAGATAACCTTTAGGTTATGCGATGATTATCCCTTCGATAATGATTAGCCGCAGCCGTCAATTTGAGTCTGCCATCATTAGGGTAATTAACCTAATCCATAAGTTGAATTAGGGCGTGCTTGTAGCTGAATAAGTTTTCTTCCTCAGCAAGCCATCTTACGGATTCGGTTCGCTCGGGAGCGAGTCGATTCCTTCTGTCTCGACCGGAGTCGAGGATCAAACCAAGTATGAACCCGATTCGATCATATTTTCTCCATATCACGAGCCCCCCGACCAAGCGTTTGGTCGATCCCGAGGGCTTGGTTTTTAACTGGGTTCTTCGTCAGGCAATAGTCTCTGAGTGTTCCATTAAATGTCATATCACATTTAATGCGGTGGTCACTTTTCCTCGAGCGTTGTGAGGGTAATGCCACGTGTCTCTTTGCAGTCAATCTGTCGTGGCTCACGTAACCCAAGCGACGGTTTCCGAACGCCTATTTTGGATTTGTGAGTTCAAACTTTCAAAACGTCTTCTAATCTCGATCGTCGATTTTGAATCAATCTCGATCGTTCAGATTCCCGAACACTCGTGCGGGTGCTTTAAAAGCGGTTCGTTGTCTTCGTAGGTTTCATTCTTCCTGTCCGGAATTTGAACCTTTGTCGTCGCTTTCGCGCCTTCCTGCTCTAAAGCTTTTGCCTCACTGAATCAGTAAGTTTATTGGTCTTTTTCTTTTTGTACCTTACTGAAACAAGTAATGGCGGATAATAGGGTTTCTCTGGTACCCAGTGTTAGTAATAGTAGTGGTAATGAAGCTTTTGCTTCTCCTCCTTCCGAACAGTCGGATAGTGATAACAAAACCCTAACCGTCCTCTCGGCGCGAGTTTGCTTGAAGTTTCTCAAAAAGGTTTAGAGAGAAAAACCGAAACTCCTTCCGTCCTTCCTCAGTCTGGATCTTCCAAGACTTCTAGGGTAACTGCCGAGTCTTCCAGGCAGCCTCAAACTTCCAAGTCCGATGGCGGACCTGGCTCTGTTCCCTCCATTTTCAAGGAGGAAACCCTTCTTTCAGCAATCCAAGATTTTGATTTTCCTTCCTCTTATCAGGTTAGGGCTCCCCATCTTGATGAGAGGGTTGATTCAACCCTTTCGGGTGAATTTTCTCTGTACATAGATGCACTGGAAAGCGGGGTTCACCTTCCCTTTTTTAATCCTTTGTTCTCAGCCGTTCTGAATCATTGGGACATTTGTCCTGGAATGCTCCTTCCCAATAGCTGGCGTCTCATCGTCGGCTTCTTGGGTTTGTGTTTTGAACTTGGCATTACGCCATCTCTTTCTCTCTTTGTGCATTTTCATGTTCTTTCTATCTCCCATCCTCCCTAGGTTGGGTTTTTCTCATCCAAACGCAATAAGGCTGAACTTGATTGGAGGGGCAACATCCTTGTCAAAGGAACTTGCCCTTCTAACCACAAAAGATGGCGTGAATGATACTTTTTTTGTCGAGTGCCTCCATCAGATCTTAACTTCCCGACTGTCTGGAGGCGGTGTACTTCTTCTGAGAATAACCGAGGCCTTCCCTTATCCAAAGAAGACGAGGCGGCCATCAGGAAGATCAAATCCATTCCATGGTATCAAGAGATACATGGACTTGAGGTGGAGTATAACTCCATTCTTCAGTATTGGGGCTTGGCTCATTGTGAGCTTCTAACCATCATCCTTTAATTTTACTGAAGTGATACGTCTTTAATTCTAACTCTTGCTCTTCTTTGCAGTGCCTCCAAGAATGAACCCCGAGAACCTGCAAGTGAAGGCCGCTAGGGCCGTTGTGACAACCGAGCAACGATAGCCTAGAGCCTTGACCGTTGATCAAGAGGCTTCCGTTCCCTCTCCCGACCCCTCTTACAGGGGTATCAAGAATATCAAGCCCGTGGCTAATGCTTCGGGTAAAGGGAAGAAGCCAATGGTGGAGAGGTCTAATGTCTCCTCCTCCGCCCGAACCAAAAGGAGGCATGATACAGTTGATGCTTCCTCCCACAAAAAATCCAAAAATTCTGCAGATTGTGAGGAGGTCTTCACCCCCTAGTGGACCCTGAAGTTGACCGACAGGGTGACACAGGATCCTGAGAAAGCTGCAGAGTGGAGCTCCCTCAGTCTTATTCCTTCTGATCGCTAGGAATTTGAGACCCTGGACGACGTTGCCCTTGTTAGTCAATCCACAAGGTACCGGTCTTCTTGCTTACTTATTTTTTCAAAATTTCTTATGACTTCTTTTGATAATTTCTGCCTTCCCACGAATGCTGTGTTGAGCTTCTATCAACACATGGAAGCATTGAGCCGGGTTGGCCGCAACAGCTCCTTGCTGCAAACCTGTGAAGAGAATTTGGCCAAAGCCAATTCTGAGATAGACCGACTTACAGCAGCTGCCGAGGAGCTGCAAAGAAAGCACGAGGAAGAAGTGAACTCCCTTAAGGAGGCCCTTAATGCTTCAAAGGCTCGTGCTATTGCTGCCGAGCGGGATGCCAAAAAGCAAAAAGAAGCTGCCACGTTGTTCGGTGACCGACTTGAATTTAAATGTATAGAGAACGAAGAATACTTGAAGTTGGCGATTCCTAGCAAGCCCGAGCACATCAAGCCAGAGCTTCGGAAGGATTGCGTTCGGAAGTACCTAAACAGCGAACCTTTCTCCCAGCTATTGGGTGCCCACAACGTCCAAGCTTATCGCTTGGGGCAGAATGACGTTTGGGAGCGAATTCTCGCATCAATCCCTTCCTTCGATACTGCTCCCTTTCGTGAGGTGTGCCATAAAGAGGTCTTCGGGAAATTAGGCATGGATCTACCAGATCGGGCTTGGGAAGAAGATGATCCTTTTCCAGCTGACCCACAATATGAGGCATATCTGGCTGACGAGCCGGCACTTCTAGAGGAAAAGTCACAAGTCGAGTCACAAGCTGCTGCTAAAGAGGACTCTGACAACGTTGATCTTGAGGAAGGCTCTTCTCAGGATCCTGAGAAAAGTCCTCCTGACCAGCGCTCCTCGGGCAACAATGAAGAAGAGGCTTAGGGAGTTATCTTTTTTTTTTTTTTTGTAAAGATTGACCTCCTTGCTAATGAATAGACACTTCTTTTTCATGTTGGCCTTACTATTTCCTCGTCTCCTACTGAAATCTTGTCTTGAATATCAAAATATAAATGATAAAACTTATCACTTAACTTCACATTCCTTCGACGAATAATAATCTTGTAGAGATATTATGAAGATACGTTTTGGAAAGATGCATTAATCTTCCCCACTCCTTCATTTACTGCAAAGTCCACACGTTTCCCTTCTGATATCTGCGAAGTCCAAACGTTTCCTTGCTTTGGTATACCATTCACTGTTTCCAATGAATCGGTAATACATCCATTATCACAATGGCGGTGCGACGATTGGAGGTATCCCTGCATCGGGTGCTCGCCTCCACATGTTTCCATGTGGCCTCCCTCTGACCGTTGATCTTGCTTGTTGCAGATTTCGAAGCGTCATTTCGATCTGGGCCATTGGTTGTCTTTAGCTCTCAACCGTCGTCTTAATACCTGAGGCTATTTAAAGCCTTCGTGGGTACTCTCCATCTATCCTGCTATCTGCAAGTTAGATTTGCTAAAGCGACATTCCGTCCTCCTGCTTGCTTCCGTATTCCTCGTACTCCAACAATAACTCTATCAACTTCTGAACAAGTGAGTTTTTTGATTACTCATCTCTTTCCCCCTTCCCCCTGAGTAAATTGCACAGTAGTAGTACTTGGGGTTTAGTTAATCGGGTTTTTCATAGCTGATAGAGAACTAGGGTTTTCCCTCTTTTCTTTCGTTGTTGGATATCTGTACTGATACGGCTTTTCTGTTTATATAGTGGCTCCCAGGATCAACCCGAACTTTATCAGAGCGAAATCTTGTAAGAAAATCGTTCCGTCGGAGGTGGTTGGGGCCAGTGAGGTGGTTTCAGCTAGTGAATCCTCCAAGCGTAAGGCGACTACTGTTGGTGAATCTTCAAGTCAAATTCCCACAGTTTCTATTGATGCCGCTCCTATGCCTCTTCTGCCTGAAGTGATCGCTCGTTTTTCCCAGGAAGATCTTGATCACTCCGTTGTTGATGGCGCTGCTGACGCCCCTGCTGCAGAGACCGTTCGTGCACCCCCGAAGGAGACTCTTCGGGCATCTGAGGCAACTATGTTGGCGTCTGATGAAGGTGTGGTCCCAGCAGGTGCTGCTCCTATTTCCAATTCTAGTGCTTGTTTGGCATCCTCCTCTCCTTTGGAGTTGGAGGATTTTGCCACCAGGAAGCGCCGTCGGGTGACAAGTGATGCAGCTCATCCTTCTCTTGATGTAGCTCATCCTTCTCATCCTTCATCCGAATTAGTGTCAAACGAGTTTGACAGAGCGTTGGAATGGTGCACTGCTGCTCGAATGACTTCTGAGAGCGCAGTTCTTTCCAAACTTCCAGATGAGGTCTTTATGAAGTCAATGGTGATGTAAGTCTTTCTTCATTATCTTTTGATTCTAAATATTACTCTTCTGCTCCTTTTTAACTCGGAAGTTGTTTGCAGGAGTCTTACTGGTAACTTCCACAACCAAGTGGAAGCAGCCTCTAGGCTCAATAGGTTGAGCAATGAAGTTTCCAAGCTTCGGGAAATCTTTGAAGCTAAAGATGCTGAGATTGCTTGCCTTAGGAAACTAGCTTGGGAGGTTGCAGGAGAAAAGAATTCGATGATCGATCGTCTTCGGTCAGACTTGGATGATGCAAGGGAGAAGATTCGGCATCTGGAGCGAGGAGTTGGAAAGTCAGGAGCCAAAGGATCTGAAACGTTACCCCAAAGGCAAGTTGTCGTTCCTTTGCCCGAATCCCTTCCAACTGATGTTCGCAGAGCCTGTGTCTTCAAGTATTTACACAGTAAGCCCTTTGTTGATATGCTGAATGCTTATAACTTGCAGGCGTACCGGGATGGTGAGAACGAAGTATTGGAATCAATACTAAGGAAGGATCCTTATTTTGATACGACTCCCTACAGTGTTGTTTGCCATCCTGAAGTATTTACCAACCTGGGCCTTCCTCCTCCTGACTGGACTAAAGATAAGATTGATCCTCCGCCTTCCGATCCAGATATTATGCATTATCTGGAAGATTCTCTTGTTTATTCTCCCCTGGAAGAAGTCAATTATGACGAGCTCGCCTTGAATGCAAGTTTGGTCGAGGACCATACTTCTCCTGGACAAGTTGGACAAAGAGTATGAAATTGCGGAGGATTTTATACATACTGAAATGTTTTTTGTAATCCTCATTTCTCCTCTTCTTTTCCTTGAATCCATACCAATGATTGACTCATGTGTTTGTTCTAGCAAAGTTGTGCCGATCTTGTATGACTTCTTAATGATCATCGATGATGACTTTCTTTTTTGATCGAAGATTGTATCCAGCTCTTGTAATCTTATGTTTGATGTTGAGACCAGCCTCTTCTCGTCTTTTGAAGAAATAAGAAATTAACTTCATCTTGAACTTTGCTAGTCACTTGAATCGCTGATGTACTAGGTCTTAGTTGTTTAGAACGATGCCTTTACTTAAAGATTTCCGGAGAAATACAATAAGTCTGAGAAGGAACTCACTCGGGTTTTAAACCGATGCCTTAACTTAAGGATAATTCGAAAATTCAATAAGTCTTGAAGGAACTTACTCGGGTTTCAAACCGACGCCTTGCGGAAGGAACTCACTCGGATTTTCATCCGATGCCTTGACTTAAGAAATACCGAAAAAATTCCATAAGTGTTGAAGGACCCACACGGATTTTCATCCGATGCCTTATAGTTGGATCTTGTTCTTGAATGTGGTGTATGATGCCCCCCAATCAAAAGATAATTTGTTGAAAGCCAATAATTGCATTGATTGAGTTTAAAATGTTTACATCACGAACAAAATTGAAATCATCATCAAGGATAAAAAATTTTGAGATGCCTGGCATTCCACGAACGATCCAACTCTTTCTGGGTGTTCATATTCTTCAGCCTGTAAGCTCCTGAATCGACTAGTTTTACAACCATATAAGGTCCTTCCCAGGAAGGGTCCAATTTTCTTTGGTGACGTGGGTCGGAAGCTAAGGTGTTTCTCAACACCAAATCTCCGGCTAAACCGACGCTATCCTTCTTTGATAATGTTGAGTTCGTGCTATTGCCTTTGCCCGAACTTCGTCCAACAGATCAAGACTATCAAGCAATCTTTGCTCGTTTGCTTTTTCCTCAAACTCTCGATCCCGTAATGTCCCCGCCATTATCTCCACCGGTGCCAATGCTTCGGACCCATATGCTAACCTGAATGGAGTTTCTCCTATGGGTGTTCGAACCATAGTTCTATAGGCCCACAGTACGTTATGAAGTTCTTCGACCCAAGAAGCCTTGTCAACTTCGAGTCTTCTCTTTATCCCCTCCAGTAGCGTTCGGTTAGTAACCTCTACTTGTCCATTGCTCTGGGGGTATGCTACTGAGGACATACGATGCTCGATCATATATGTTCCGCAAAATTGCTCAAATTGTGGACAGTCGAACTGAGTACCATGGTCAGTGACGATAATTTTTGGAATCCCAAAACGATATATGATTGACTCAAGCATGAATTTCTCCACTTTTTTCTCAGTAATTGTTGCCAGTGCACTGGCTTCAACCCATTTCGTGAAGTAATCAATTGCTACTATCAGATATTCCCGTCCGCCTGACACTTTGGTGAATTTGCCCATGATATCAATTCCCCACATCGCAAAGGGAATGGGATCTAGAATTGAAGTCATGGTTTCCGCCGAGCACTTCGATACTGTAGCATGAATTTGACAGTTGCCACATCGACGAACATACTCCATAGCAGCCTCTTGGATCTTAGGCCAATATAACCCAAGTCTTAGAATTTTGTGGGCCAGGGCTCGTCCACCCATGTGAGCTCCACAAATTCCTTCATGAACCTCAGCCAAAGCTGACTTTGCTCCTTTGGGGCTTATACATCTCATAAGGGGTCCAGAATAAGATCTTTTGTATAGTCTCCCATTCTGAATGACAAATCTTGCCGATCGTATCTTGATCAACCTTGCCTCTTTCGGATCCTCAGGTAATTTGTCATCTCTCAAATACTCGATTATCGGATCTATCCAGCAACGCTCTGCTTCAATATAAGAAATTCCTTTCTCATGATAACTTGGAAATGTTATCTCTTCAATGTAGACCGAAGGGTCTAGATTCTTTTCATTGGCATTGGCTAGTCGGGATAGCTCATCTGCCACTGAATTTTCAGTCCTCGGAATCTGAGATATCTTCAAATTCCGAAATTGCTTTTGAAATGTCTGCACTATCTCTTGATATTTCTGCAAGCGTGGTTCTTTAATACCATACTCCCCCTGGACTTGGTTGACTATAAGTTGAGAGTCACTACAAATAGTAACATCTGCAATAGACAATGCTTTTGACAACCGAAGTCCAGCTATTAGAGCCTCATATTATGCTTCATTATTACTAGCTTCAAATGCAAATCTCAAAGCATATCGAATAATAAATCCTGCTGGACTTTTCAATAGAATTCCAGCTCTTGCTCCATCTTTATTACTCGAACCATCCACATATACCTCCCAAGTGGTTGGTATAATGGGATCCTCAATGGTGGACTCCACTAGTGCAATAGTTTCTACTACAAAATCGGCTAGCGACTGAGCCTTGATTGCGGTTCTGGGCTTAAAGCTCACTTGGAACTCGTTGAGTTCAACCGACCAGGACACCATCCTTCCAGATAAATCAGGTTTATTAAGAACTTTACTGAGAGGAAAAGTTGTAAATACCTCAATTGGATGAGCTTGAAAGTATGGCCTTAGCTTCCTGGCGGCCATCATGAGACCAGAGCCTGCTTCTCAGTCTACGAATATCGTGTCTCCGCATCTAGCAATACGTGGCTCACATAGTAAATCAGCCACTGTTTTTTATCTTTCTCACGAACAAGTACTGCACAGACCACTGAAAGGGACGTCACTAGATATAGCTGTAATATTTCCCCCTTCTCTGGTCAGGACAAGATCGGCGGTTGTCCGAGTGCTTCTTTTAGCTCCTCGAAAGCTTTTCTGGCATTCTTCGGTCCATCTTTCTTCCTTGCTGCCCCTCAAATCTTTGAGTGCCTTGAAGAATGGCAAACACTTTTCTCCAGACTTGGAGATGAATCGATTCAAAGCGGCAACTCTCCCTATTAAACACTGCACATCACGAACAGTTTTGGGAGCCTCCATGTCAACCAGAGCCTGTATTTTGGCAGGATTAGCCTCAATACTTCTCTGTGACACCATGAAGCCCAAAAATTTGCTTGAGGAAACTCCAAAGGCGCACTTTTCTGGATTTAGCTTCATTTGATATTTTCACAGTACTGAGAATACCTCAGTCAAATCTGCAATATGATTTGCTTTTGTAAAGCTCTTCACAAGCATATCGTCAACATAAGCTTCAACATTCTTCCCTATCAAATCTTTGAAAATCTTGTTGACGGCCCTCTGATATGTAGCTCTTGCATTCTTCAGGCCAAATGGCATGACTTTATAATAGTAGCTTTCACGATCAGTCATGAAAGCCGTAAACTTCTCATCTTCCTTATTCATAAGGATCTGATTATACCCTGAGTAGGCATCCATGAAACTTAGAGTTTCATATCCTGCAGTTCGCATCTATCAAGAGGTCAATCCGAGGCAACGGATAGCAATCTTTAGGGCAGGCCTTGTTGAGATCTGTGTAGTCTATACACATCCTCCACTTCCCATTCGCCTTTTTTACCATTACCACATTAGCCAACCAAGTTGGGCATTCAATTGGTTCTATGAAACCAGAATTCTTTAGTTTTTCAACTTCGCCCCGAACGGCTTCATACTTTTCAATGGAGAAATTTCTCCTTTTTTGTATCACTGGCTTCACCTTCGGATCTATCCAGAGTTTATGCTCTGCGACAGCCCAATCGATTCCTGGCATGTCTTCAGCAGACCATGCAAATATGTCATTATTCTGTTGAAGAAATAACTTCAACTCATCTTTGAATTCCTCCAGCTATTTAGACCCGATATAAGTAATTTTCTTCTTATCCTCGGTACACAGTTGGATTTGCTCCAGCTTCTCCACTGGTTCGGGCCTTTGCATTTCTACTTCTTCCCGATCGTCTCGAACTTCTATAGGTAGGGCAGTCACCTTCCTCGGGCCCTCCTTGTCTTTTAAATAGGCAACGTAACATTGCCGAGAGATCCTGTGGTCAGAGGAAACTTGACCGATTCCCATATCAGTCGGGAATTTTATCTTCAGGTGTTTTGTTGAAACAATAGCACCTATCTTGGATAAAGATGGTTGCCCGAGGATAACATTATAAGCTGGCAGTTCCCGAACCACCAAAAAATTGTTTCTGACGGTTGTTTCCTTAGGAAAACTTCCAATAGATAAGTCCAACTGGACAGATCCTTCCGCCACCGCAGATGACCTTGCAAAACCATATAGATGCGTGGATGAAGGCTCCATCAAGTCCTGATCCACCTTCAGTTTTTGATACACTTCATAAGAAATTAGTTCAGCTGCAGACCCTGTATCAACTAAAACTCTATGCACTTCCCGACGTGCACTTTCTACCTTGATGACCATGGCATCACCATGAGGTAAACAAATGCCTCTTTCATCCTCCTCGCCAAAGGTGATAGAATCTTCACCATTCGGCTCCTTTCGCTTCTGCGTCTCTCCGGTTCCGACAAATTTGGATTTTGTTTTCAAACTTCGGAGTGATTCCGGCTCTGGTCCTCCGAAAATGGTAAGGATTGGTGACCGAGTAGCTTCAGTCACCTCCTTGCCCTTCTTAGACTTCGGAGCCTCCCTTGATCTTTCTAAACTAACCGAACGATCCCTTTTAGGGGCAGCCACACGTGGCTCACGTGGCTCCTCCTTTCTTCAGCTAACAAAATTGGACAAGTGCCCCTGAGATATTAATCTCTCAATATCTGCTTTCAGATGACGACAGTCATTTGTATATTGACCATAGTCCTTGTGGAATCGGCAATACTTTTCTCGATCCTGCTGCTCTCCAGGTTTCAAAAGAATTTTAGGTGGCCACTTCAAAATATTTTTTCTTTTGATGATATTTAGAATATCAGCCCGAGGAACATTCAATGGAGTATACTCACTTTTACCGGGAGACCTCTGGCGCCAAGCTTGAGATTTTCCAACCCGATCGCAGACATTTTTCTTTGGCTTCTGCTTCTGCTCAGGAGCCTTCTGTTCCTTATTGGAGACTTTGTTATCTCCTTGGCGCGCATCTAGGATCTCCATGACTTCGGCCTGCTTTTGGCATCTCTGTACCAACTCAACATAAGTTGTAGGCATATCCTGTAGTAAACTAGTAATAACTCCAGGAGTTTCCGGTTAGTGAGTCCAGTGAATAGAGCAGTTTTGGCTACTTGCTCATCCAAATTTTCTATCTCCATCGTTACTTTGTTGAATCTTTTCAGAAACTCTCTGATTGATTCGCTTTTTCCTTGTCTGACAGTAAACAAGGTTTCTTCTGTTTTCTTGACCTGTATTCCACTCTGGAATCGCCCTATGAATTTGCGCGCAAATTCATCAAAGTTTACGATCCTTCCAGAGGGGAGGTTCGAAAACCACTTTTGTGCTGCTCCAGTTAAAGATGAACCAAAAACCTTGCATAAAATTTCATCAAAATTACCTGAAACTGCCATGGTCTGCTGATAATAGCCAATGTGGGCCGTTGGATCTCCGGAGCCATCGATTGTAGAAAAGGTAGGCAAACGGAAGTTATGGGGAAACTGATATCCCGCAATTGGCTCGGCAAAGGGGGTCTTCCGAATGACTAAGTAAATATCCTTAGTTATTCTTCCCTTAGCCAACTGCCCTAACTTCTGATTGATGTTGGCCAATTCCTGACAAATCTGGGTCGGGTGATCTTCAGCAATATGATCACGACCTCGATTAACACGATCTTCACGAGCTATTCTATCATCACGAATGGCACGTCCCTCATGAACATTCCGCTCATCACGAACTGCTCGATCATCACGAACGGTTCTTCTGACAGTTGGTGAGTGAGTTCTCACCCCTGTGTCCAACCTTGTATTTGAATTGGTTGTACTTTCCTGCGGTCTGTCGAACCGATCATCTCGCCTAGGTTGATCGTCAATTCTCCTAGGTCCTCGGTCACCTTCACGAAAGTTCTGACCGATATTCCGGTCTTCAGCCAATCTTTGATCACGTGGCAGCGCACGCCTCCCTGAATCGCGTTGATCAGGTTCTTGTGGTAAAACCACTCGTCTGGTGAGCATGCGGAGTGCTTGGCTCACCTCCAAGAGTTGAATCTTTACCTGATTCAATTGATCTTGGAATGTATCAGGAGGATTACGTCCCCCTTGACCACCATCTACCTCAATAGGATTTTGGCTTCCCTGGGGAACATCTGGATTATTTACTCCAGGGATCTGAACACCGGAATCGCGCTGTGCAGCGGCTATTGCCGATCTAGTCACCATGGCTTTATAAGTCTTTCCCACAGACGGCGCCAAATGATGCGTCCAAAATCTGCTCAGCCCTTAGATCTCCTCCTGATGACCTACAAAACGAAAGCGTCAGATGTGGCCCTACCGTGGGGGTCGGGAGTCCACCTCCGAAGGCTAAGTCAGTTGATGAACTTAATCACAAACGGCTCTGCTTGAAGCACATAGATAAGGAATGAAGAACTGGGAAAGGTGATCTAGATCGTAAGCCCTTGATAGTTTACGTCTACCAGTACAGATTTGAATCTGAGTCCCTCACCTCGTATGGCAGTGAGGTTTATATAGAGTGTACCTTCGAATCTCCTTCGCTGGATGCACTTTAGCCTTCCTCGGGTAGTCATTGGATCTTAACAGTTAGATCCGTTGAGCGATAGACTTCTACTAGTTTGGACTAGTAGAGGACTCATGAGATAACCTTTAGGTTATGCGATGATTATCCCTTCGATAATGATTAGCCGCAGCCGTCAATTTGAGTCTGCCATCATTAGGGTAATTAACCTAATCCATAAGTTGAATTAGGGCGTGCTTGTAGCTGAATAAGTTTTCTTCCTCAGCAAGCCATCTTACGGATTCGGTTCGCTCGGGAGCGAGTCAATTCCTTCTGTCTCAACCGGAGTCGAGGATCAAACCAAGTATGAACCCGGTTCGATCATATTTTCTCCATATCAGAGGCCATGGTGGGTTTTGGGATTCGTTGGATGCAACATGTTGAATTTGTATCAGATGGGAATAATTAATGTCGTGTTTATGTCCATATGTTCAGTTGTTGATATAGTAGTTATGTTCGTTGCTTATTATCTTGATAAAATAGATCAATGAAACAAGAAAGACAACTCAGGCTTAATTGAGTAAGCCTTGCCTCAATCTCAAATAGATGTCCATTAAGGTAGAAAATTTGATGCGTTATTCATTTCCATTGACCATATAAATTACAAGAGATCACTTTCACTAAGATATTGATGGAACATAATAGGAAATAACGAAGTTAAAATGCCCTCTAAATCTCCACCAACAATACACCACATAAAATACATGAACCTTTCTTTGTAGTCAATCCACGATGCGGTCTTTTCTTTTCTTTTAAATCTTCCATATATAACCTCTTTCTTGAATTTCTTCATTGGATTTTTTGTGGAAAGAAATCACACTCAAGTGTACACATAATGGCTAATGGGACCCAAGATATTATTTATAACATAGAAACCTAACCTTAACCACTCCCATAATGGTAAGATCAGTTGTACCCCTCACTTAAAAACCCTGAGTGAATATGGACATAAGTAATGGATCGGTATTAGTTAAGCCCACAATCTAACAATCTCTTACTTGGGCAATACTAATGCAGGTACATTTTCTTAAGTTGTGAAATCCCCTAAAATTCTAACCTGATAAGTTGTGTTAGGCCCACGAATCCAGAGTACTAGTAGAATGCAGTTTTGGACCAGCTAAGTTGAACCCAAAAGTTCAAAAAATTGAATCTATAGACTTCGATGATTTAGAAGAAGACCCGGCCACCTTAATTGGTTTCAAGAGGAGAGATAAATTAGTCCAGGAGACATAAAATGGAGATTTTAGCTAGACCGGTAAATGAATAGCCAAATCTGCCTATGAATTTGCATTAGTATTCGTTTAAGGGGGTTTGTATACGGAATTTTTCTTACCAAAAAATATTTGTATCCATCCGCTAAGCAACATGATTTGAATTCGAATAATTGCTTATCGGATCAGATAACATTTGAATAAAAATTTATCCAAATAGAGTAAAGTATTCAACATTCTTTTCTCTGAAAATAGATGATAATCAGAAACTGATAATCGGTAACCCAATAATTGGAAATCGAAAACTATCCGGTTAGAGTGAAGTATTAAACATTTTTCTTTAAAAAAGGGCTGATTATCGGATATAGAAATCGATAATCAGTAACTGGAAATTGTAAGTCAAAAAAAAAAAATTTAAAAATGACAATCACCAATCATAATCGGATAGATTATCGGATATCTGATAAAGTTTAGGATTTGAATTTGGATACCTTCTCTAAATTTCTGCCGAATTCAGATAGAAGTTTTGCTAATCGGGTTTGGATCCTGGTGTATCCGAGCCGAATCGGATCCGTTTACAGGTCTAATTTTGGCACACACGAAAACCATGCTAGAAGTCTTCAATGCCAAAATAAAGTATGATATTGATTAGGAAATGTTTAGAGGTTCCTACCCTCCAAAGCCCGTCGGAATGGGCATTTGTGTGAGGAAGATACATGGCCGGTTGATTGGGCTGGTTGGTCAGATTGGACCAACAACCCCATGCCCAGAAAAGGGCAATTTCCGGTTTCCACTCTTTGAAGCCCTATTTCTTGGATTTCTGTCCTCATAAACAATGGTTTTAGTTACTTGGAGTATGAGCTCATGGGAGAGAAGAAGAAGAACGAGATTAAAGTGATTCTCACTTTATTGAAGGTGTCAAAACACGAATCGAAAGGGTAATCGGCTGTTGAGGTAAAAATGCTCTAAAAACCCATCTTTCAAGCTTTCTTTCTTGGTATTTTGATGTGTTTGATGTATGGATGAAATTTGTGGGTTTTGTTTGAATGGAATGTGTATTCCTACTTCCTTATGATGCTTCAAAAACCTCCATGTGATATGGTTTTGAAACGAGCTCGAAATCGAGTGTTTTCACCCGCGGGCAAGGTGGGCAGTCGATTGGCCGGTAGAGTAGGTGGGTGGCTCGCTGAGTCAACCAGCCCAATGAGGCTGAGTTGCTGCCCAGTCAACCCGAGTTTGATTGATGTCCAATTCGATTTCTGATTAAAACCTAATTTAACCCTATTGTTTAGGTTAATTGTGGGTTAGGGGAATGATGATATGTGTGAAATCTTAGAGCATAAAGCATGCATTTTACACACTTAGAGTAGAGCTACCTTGGGTTTTATGTTGTTTCTGCAGATTTTAGGACTTCTCAAGATTTAAGCAAATATTTGAAATTTTGGGTATGAAACATGCAATTTTACACGTTAAGAAGTCCGTTCAAATTCTCAAGTGCGAAAATGGGCTTGATTTGGAGCATGATGGGCTAGAGATGTGATTATGGGCCAACTCCAAAATATTTTAGAAATAAAGAAGAACATGGAGATAAAGAGTCCTTGCATGCTTCAATATTTTATTTCCTATTTAGGACTTGATCAAAGAAGGAAAAAGAGGAAAAATAATCATATTCAGAGAATGAAGAGGGAGAAATCCCGTTTTTGAGTGTCTTTGTCCAATTTCGATCAAGCCCTTCATTGAATGGTCATCCGATGTCCGATCGAGCTGATTTATGGAGTGACTTCTTGATCCTCAAATCCAATGGTGGGATTGTGCATTTAATGTCTCTAAGTCAATCCGATTAATACGCCAAAACCCTCCTAGGTTGAGTCAGATAGGAACTCTAAGTTTGATTCAAACTCTAGCAAGAATCATATCCCATGTAATCTAGGAAATTACTCTATAAAAGGAGAGCATACTCCAGTAAAGAAGGACGTTTTTTTGAGAGCTTAGGAGGAGCACACTTTCTTTTCTCTTTAGTTTATTTAGGCTTTCTCTAGTTTTCTTTGATTGCTTTTGTGAGATTCTAATTTCTAGATTGAATGTTTAGGTTTAATTTTTCTATGTAATGCAACTTCAATTTCAATTTCAAGTTCAAGTTCAAGTTTCAAGTTTGAGGATTCGTTTTTCTCTAGGTCTACCAATTGCATATCTAGATCTGGTTGTTAGGATTGGTTGAGATTCGAATCGTTTGTTCAAGGCTTTTTTTTCGAGATTCAAAGATGCTAGTAAGTAACCTTCGCCAATAATCTTCTTTCCCCAATCCATTCTCGCTTCTATCTACCCCTCCATATTCTTAGCTTAGGATTTATTTTCAACATTTATTTATTGTATCTCCCTCCTCCCTAGGTCCTTGATCAAATATGCCTACATTTGTGCCTCTCTTTGGTTAAGGTTTTCCCTTTTCCTTTTATTGCTTTGTTATTTACTTTCTACAATTTTTTTCAGCATTTATTTATTGTTCTCCTTTCCCCTGGGTCCTTGATCAAAAATGCCTACAGTCGTGCCTCTCTTTGGTTAAGGTTTCTCTTTTCCTTTTATTACTTTGTTATTTACTTTATGCAATGTTTTTATTAGATGATGAATGGTTAGGTTATGTTTGCTTTATTTTTTGTCTCAATTCGATCGCATTAGATCTATGAATTAGGACCGCATGTTTAGTTTAATTAATTAGTTAACAAATTTGAATCATTGCACTCTCGCGCTAATTAAGAAGTTAAATTATAAAGTGACATATCTCCTTGAGATCAACCCGTTAGCTACACTATACCATGCGCTTGCGGTTATTTTTATTTTACAAACAGAGAACATTTCATATATTGTGTAATTAATTTGATTTAATTGTTTGTTAATATATTGTGAGGATACATTCTCATGTATTATGTATTTGTTTTGAATCTAATTCTTGTGATTGCATATGTTATATTACATTCTTATGAATTGTTATGGGACTTTGCACTAATACAAGATAACTTGATGTTTTAAATTTATGCTACTACTCAATTATTGAAATGATGTTGACAATGTATATATATCACCGAGGGTTGTGGGTTCACCATTACCCCGGGTGCTTATTGCATTTCCGTAGAATCATTAGGGACATGGTCAATTGGTGTTTAGATGCATTGGTTAGAAACCCATTGAGTACTGCTACCCTTTTGGCAAGGGAATTGAAGTCGAGTGACCCGTGGTGGCAATGGTTGGGTCATGTGTTCATTGAGCAAACCCACTGTCATCATGTGATGGTAGAATTGCATATGTTAGGGTTGGGCTCATGGGGCGTCCAAAAGACGGCTTGAGTGCCATGAGGAGACATGAGAGGCATCCGCCTCAACATATGTATAGGGTTAAGGAATGGGGTCTAACAAACATCTCCTATTGAGGATACCATTTCTAGGTGAAAAAGGATACTAGACCAAAAGGTCACTAGGCGTAAGAGAAGATATTTGGACCACATGTAGTACAATACTTTATGACTTTTCATTGGCTTAAGGTTATCCCTGACACGCATCAGTTCTCAAACCAATGGTGATGTGAGAGAGTGGTGACCTAATCCCCAGCCACAGTTTGATGTGACTTACCCAACTACCTCGGAGAACCCAAAAGATGTCTCAAGTTGAGGGAGAGTGACGAGACCACCAAGAGGAGGTTGGTGTGTAACTTAATGCATGTCTGCCATAGAGACTCCATTCTTGTTGACCTCACTGTGTTCTGTGGAATTCATTACTCAAAGATGTATTTTTTTTTAGTGTCTTTTACAAGTTATGAATATTCCTCCATTCCGGAGTATGCGTCGCTAACTGAACCATATGAGATCCTGGAGAGCAAAGATGTGGAGACCCATGCAGACACGTGTCCATGCTTGAACTACTCATACGATGTCCAACCCTTTTGATTGCCATTTGATTATTTTAAAGCGTAGTAGAGTTCAACCATTTTTGCGTAACTCTCTTGGGAAATTGAAGGGTCAAACTAAATTCTCCAAAACCCTATCTTGTTAATTTTGAGACTTCCGTTGTTTGATATTCACTTCTACCTTAACTCTGATCTTACCTTTATTTGTTTTTTTGGATGACTGTAATAAGTTGGTTAAATGTTGCCTTTTATTCCTTTTGTGAAATCCCCCCTAACCCTAATCCGGAAATCCATAGTGTAGATCTGAAGACTCAAACTGAAGGAAGAAGACAATTGTGGCCCATCCAAATTTGAGCCCATTAGGTCTGACTAGAACCCTTGGAGGTTGATGATGAAGATCTTAGTATGGAAACCTCGAGTGAGTTTGGAAGATGATGTGATTAGAATGAAGTTTGACTAGAAAGGGGTGAACCAAGATTTCGGTGTTGACACCTTTGGAAGGTCCTATAAAGCCAAGTAAGACCCTTTCTTAAGTTGGTGAAGGACCCAAGTGAAGCTTTTGGCCGTCAAGGACCAAAAATCTAATTTTGACCTTAATGGCAAGCTTGGTCGCTCCAAGCGACCAACCCGGACAGACCAAAGGTGACAAGGGCAGTTCGGTCAATTCCTTGGAAATTAGGTTTTTGAAGCCTTATTTAAGTGTTTTTCATTCTAATTTGTCCCATAACGTTCTAAGCCTCTGGAGAACATGGGTAGAACCTTAGAACCTCCTCTTCGAAGCCAAGAGATCCCCAAGCATCCATAAGAGTTTCTCCGTCGAATCTTCTTCTACAAGGTTAGTGATCGATTTGTTTCTCTCTAGATCTTTCTCTCTCTTCTGTTTCTACCCAATTTTTGTGATTGTGAGGAAGGTCTTATGCTGCTGTAATGACCTAATCTCAGATCCTCATAGTCTTAGAGTGAATTCCCATTCACTCTATTCTCTTTGTAGACAATACAGTGTGATTTCAGTGTTTAACCTAGATGATGACCATGATCTTATTCTAATCTGAGTTGTTTGATTTCTAATCCCTTTTAGATCTATTCCTAGGTTGTTTTCTAAGCATGATTTACTATTTTCTTTTCTCTAGAATGAATCCCCATTCATTCTAGTCTCTCCATGAAATCCACGAATCGATTTCAGTTTAACCCTTTTTTATGATTCCATTGGATTTCTATTCCAATGAGCATGTTTGATTCTTAGATCATTAGAGATAGTCTTAGTATGTTATTGTGGAACTCCCCTTCGAATTTTGGAGTAATCAGACTTCAAACGAAGATTTACGACCAATTTAGGGTTTTCTGTCCGTACAGCAGCGCGTTGGTCACTCCAAGAGACCAAGCCTGAACGACCAACAGAGTCAGTGACAACAAATTTGCTCTGTTTTACTTATGTTTTGTCTCTGATCGTTGGGGTTTGTTCCTTATGTTCTTTACATGTTTGTTTAGGGTTATTTTGGTGATTTTGGACTTGCCCTCTAATCTCTTTCTTGAAGATTACGAATCAAAATCAAGGTGAGTAGGCTAGTACGTTTACTCACAATTGACATATTGCATTCTATATGTTGTTTGATTTGGTTTGCATATGATAGCTACTGTTTTAGATTCTTTTCTATATTATTTTAATTATGTAATTACAGTATGCTATTAATGATGTGATTTACATATTTATTATAGATGGGAATAATTGGATTGTGAATGGGTCTTGCTTTGATATATTTATGGAATCATGATGTGATTGCCTAGGTTGTGATTGGGGAATTCATTTTTGGCATTTTTGTCATTGGACACTGGTGGAGGTGGTATTGGACGCTTTCCTATGATGCCCCTTGGCGCTTTTCCTGATTACTGGTTGACATTCTTAAGGCATGTCTAGCAGTGTTTGTGTGAAATCCCCCAGATTTCTAACCCGTTAGCCCATGATTTCAAGATCGCGAACCCGGGCCTTTAATCGGCAACAACTGTGGACCATTCGAGTCAAGCCCGAAGGTTTGGAAGAGGACCACGTGATCTTGGATGAACCTAGTGATGATTTGATAACTCTTATGGAGTTTAAAAGAAGAGATAAGATTAATCACGGTGGTGTTAAAAGGTGATTCGGCAATGTCTATAGATCGGCGATGGAGAATCCAATTGACACAAATAAGGTATCAAATCAAAGATTCCAACAAGCCAAAAATCACCAAATTCGGAGTCCTTTTGGGGGTCCAAACATGGGCCGGAAGGTTGGGCCGGTTGGGTGAATCGACCCCCCATCCCATTTTCTGTTTAGGGGCAAAAACGGAATTTCGGGTTCTTAAGCCCTATTTTATGTTTTAGCTCACCCGTAACTGCATTTCTTTATGCAAGAATGAGTTTGAGGCTGTGGGAAGAGGAGAAACCAAGAAGAGAAGCGATTTTAATTTCTTCCGAAGGTGTTCTGTGATTCGAATCTTCACGGAAACTTCAAGAAATGTTAGTTTTCTTTAATCCTTCTCTTAGTCACAATTTTGTGAGTATTTTCTCTCCTTTCCTTTTGAGGGATCTTGAAAGGGAAGCCTGTTAGGTTCATCGCTCAATCCTTAATCCTTATTTTAATGTCCCTTTCTAGTATAAGAATTATTGGTGCAATCCCTTGCTAAGGTTGATGCCTTTTGACTCTCCGGGTCACCCACAAGTGATTTAGGGGAGCCAATTTGGGGCATTTTGATTTATGTCAAATTGAATCAAATTGAGGGCACCCTTATGATCTCTTTACTACCAATTAGCTTCCCTCAAAGTCTCGTTTCATTTAGACTTCAAATCAATGGTGAAATTATAACTTTTAGCCGATTTAGGTTAAAAAGGGTGAGTTAGAACCTAGTTTTCTATTTGGGTTTTTATGGGAATATTTTAAGAGATTTTTCTAAACACAAATTAACTCCTATTTTTATTTTGTTAATCCTCTTGCTGGATTAGGGTAAATTATCCTTTGGTTATCTTCTTGTGGGAAGGATGTATTGATCTTTGGAGAAAGGAATCTAGTTGGAAGGTGAGGAATAACTAACCACATTATATTAAATTAATTGTTGTTATTTTAGGTCTTTTGTTAAATATGAATTGCTATGATTTCTGTTTATCTTACTATAATTGAGTGTGATTTTGCACTGAAGGAAGGTAAAACTATTATTTATGATGTTGTTGGTTGCCTTTAAATCTATTATTATTGTTATGAGAATGGAATGTAAATGTATATGAAGGGAGAACGAGAATATTCTTATTCGCTCTACCTTGTATTTTCCACTAGGGTTATGGGTTTGCCCATTACCCTAGTAACCTTATGTAGTGCCATTCAACCCAATTGTATATTTGATAGGTGTCTAGAAGTGTTGGGTTAGGAATCCCCATGAGTACTACTACCCTTCTGGTAGGGGTATTGAAGCCGGTTAACCCATGATGCTAGTGGTTGGGTCCTGTATATCGAGCAGGCCCACTATCATCATAGAGAGGTAGTGTTGCATATAATAGATAATGGCTCATGGGCGCTCAAGACCAGTAACCAACCCGTGAGAGGACATGGAGATCATCCTATCTATTATATGTGGATGACCACTGGGTTGAGGAATGGGATCCAACAGATGCCTCACGTTGAGGATTCCATTCATAGGTGGGAAGGTATTGAACCAACAGAGCATTAGGCATGAGGGGAGATATGCGGACCATTGTAGTACGAGACTATATGACCCTGCACTGGGCTTTGTCCCTAACTTGCGCCATATCATATACCAATGGTGATGTGAGAGAGTGGTGACTTAATCCCCAACCATGGCTCAATGAGACTTTACCCAATAGCCGTAGAGAACCCAATAGACGTGCTTGAGTGCCATGAGGGAAGAGTGATGAGACCGCCCAAAGAAGACTGGTGTATGACTTAATGCGTGTCTACTTTAGAGGCTACATTATAGAGTTAGGAACCTCATATCATCACCATGCATTTAATTATTTATTTATTTACTTATATTATTAAATACATGTTTGTCTTATGAATTATGACATGGGAATTGAATGAATATATGATGTGATTGTTAGTTACCTCACTGTGTTCTATGAATTCATTCTTTCTTTTCTTAGAACTTTGATGTTAGTTTTTGAAAGGAAGTTTTGGATATTGTAATCCTTTCTTTTCATGCTTGATTATTAAATACTTGAACTTGTTTATTCCCTAGTCCATTTAATTTTACTTTATCATGTATTGTATGGAATTGGCACTGAACCTAGATCTTGCGGTGTATCATCCCCACAGGTATTCGAGTATGACTGGATTTGGCTGGGTGGGGTGTGATAGTTTGGCTAGGTAAACCCTGTCATATCTAACCCTATCGGAAAGGCTAGGTGAGGGGGGCGGGGGGGGGGGGGGGGGGGGGGGGGGGGGGGGGGGGGGCGGGCCGGCGGCACCCGCCCCGGAACCCGGACCCGGTTGGGATTCCGCGCTCCGGATCCGAATCCGAATCCGGCAAAAATTTAGAGAAGGCATCCGAATCGAATCAACCTATCCGGACGTAATAATCTGTCGATAAATTCGATTATTGATTGATAATTGTCCATTTTTTACATTTGTTATTATAAATTTCTAATTTCCGATTACCAAAATCCGATTATCATCTATTTTTAAAGAAAAAGTGTTAATTACTTTACTCTATCCGGATGGAAATATCCGGATATTACCGAATGGGAATCCATCCGAATCCGATGTGCGGACGGATACGCTTTTCAAGACCTGTAACCAACTCGTGAGAGGATATAAATCACATTGTGGGGGCCATTCATTGGTAGGATCACATTTAATAGACTTGGGCTCATGGGCGCTCAAGACCAGTAATCAACCTGTGAGAGGACATGAGAGCTTCCCGTTTATTATATGTGGATGACGAATAGGGTTAAGAGTCTACGTAGCTGGGAAGGAGAAGTTGACTCTAGGGGGAAAGATACCCGAAAGGATCGCGGGAAGCGACGAATGGACGTATCCGACTCTAAAGTAGATGTGGCTCAGTAGATGACTTATATTGGGCTAAGATTTACCCTGACATGTGCCAATACTCAGACCAATGGTGGTGAGTCATAATGTTGCCTTAAACACCATCCATGGAAAGTCCAAGAAAGATGCAGGACCCAATTACCAACGGAGAACCCAAGATATCGAGATGGTTGAGGGAGAGTGATTTAAGACCTAGCTAGAGGAGTATGATGTTCTATCTTAAAGCATGTCTGCCCATAGAGACCAGCATAAATAGAGTTAAAAGCATACTTGCATACTGTTTCATATCATTTGCATTCATGCCTTGTTCTTGATCTTGAGATTGTGATTGTTTGTAATTGTTAATTGTGTTTGAACTACTTGTTGAGTTCTTTTGAGCTCACCCTTCGGGGGATATGTTTTTAGATGACTTTGCAGGTTTGGAAGAGATCTTGTGTCACATCCACCCAGCCGATACCCTATCTGGGCATACCCGGATGTGATCCACAGCCCCGAAGATCCATAGTTCAGGGACCACATCATCCACATCGACGATAACACAATTATGAACAATCAATATTAAACTAACAATTGATAACAATAGAATCAGAAAAGAGATACCGAAGATAATCAGAGTGCTGCAGTAAATATCTTATTAGGTAAATTAAGAAGGCAATGGGCGGAATCCACTCCTTCAAATAAGCAGAAGTGAGGTCAAAATTAAATAAGTACAAGTCTCAAGTTATGAAATTTAATTTAAGGTTATTACAATTCCTTTAAGTTAACTGTCACAAAATGGGTGGGGGGGGGGGGGTAGGCAGCTACGCATAAGTCTCCTCCACAATAAATAAATCTTCTTCAAAAGTGAAGACCATGGAGATCCAACATGGCTGTTCCCATACTACCCCAGGGCTAACCCTAATACGCCGGAGGATCTGCTTCGGTACCGTCACCGAAGTCTTCATTGTAGCTAGCCTCCGGATAGTAGTATGAAGCATCCGGGTCCGCCTCAAGGAACGTACCATCAGAGTAATCACCTGTAGAGTAGCCTAGCAAAATATTGCAACAGAAAAGGAATGAGTTCAAAAGAACTTAGTAAGGTAGTTATTCCACAACACATAAGTCACATGATAATCATAAAATGATGCGAATGATATGAGACATATAATGCAATATGATTCTACTCTAAGTATGCTAGTCATCTATGGTAGACATGCTTTAAGTCGTAGCACCATACTTCTTTAGGTAGTCACTGTCACTCATCATCAAGGGAAATTAGGTCCTGCATCCCTCTCGGACAAATCCATGGTTGGGGTTTCGGTCACCACTCTCTCACATCACCATTTGGTACAAGTATTGGCGCATGTCAAGGTAAAGCCTAGCCCAATGCAAGTCAGCTACTTAATCATATCATGTCAGTTCCAGATACGTCCATTCCTCCCCTCTCGGGATCCTTTCCGGTATCCTTCACACTAGAGTCACGGATATTACCCACCGGACTCATCAACCCTATTGGTCATCCACAAATGGTAAACGAGAAGCTCTCACGTCTCCCTCATGGATCATTTCACCGGTCTTGAGTGCCCGTGAGCCCAAGTCTAGCCATTTGCAACCCTACCAATAAATGGCCCCTTTCGGGTAACTGCAATGCAATTTATGTCCTCTCACGGGGTGGTTACCGGTCTTGAGCGCCCACAAATCCACACTACTACCATGGGTTGTTCGGTCTCAATGCCCTTCCGATTCGGGTCTGATATGATAGGGACATCCTAGCCAAACGCCACTAGACAAGTCCTATGTATGTCATCCAATAACCCGGGAAAGCGTCGATGGACACCTTCGGAGAACATCCCATACTATTCCCTCTGATGTCCAAGGACAGAAGCACCAATAGGGTACTCCTCAATCCCAAGTTATACTTAAGCAATCACATGTCCAAGTTCATCATATCAATTCACAAGATACAACATCATAATAAACATTCGATTCATGACATTGACATAATTCATCATATATTGAAATTGATAAACATGATAAGACATTGGAATAAAATAATGTAAACACAAAGCTGCTGTTGAAAGACATATGTAGCAAGTCTAACATGATAAGAATATGAAATAGAAACTATGTTCACTAAGTTAGGAACACCAAGTCAATATCTCATGTCCTATGTAATTATATCGATAACTATCCTTACCTTGAATTGGAGAAGAGAATGGTCCAAGATCACAAGCAAGTGGCCCAAATAGTCTTAAAACCCTAAACAAGCATATATGAAAGGTTAGAGAAGAAATCAGAACAACCGGAGATCGAACGAATCAAAACTAGGCAAAAGTTGCTGACAGCAACTCTGTTGGTCGATACATTTGGTCGATAGTATTGACCAACAAGCATCGACCAAAAGGATTTCGGACAGCAAGCTAGCTTTTTGGGTTTTGGCCCAGATTTGGTCTTCCGGGTCTCGGATCAATACGAAACTTGGGGAATAATCTAAGCACAACATAGGGACACTAATTATCAAGAATTTAACATAATCCAATGGTCCATTTAGAAATCCCCAAATTGATTTATCAAGATCAAGAGTTGTTAAACATGGCATTGGCTATATCTTTAATGCAAATTGGGGAAAAACATAGGGGATTAGATAGGGAATCACTTAGAAGCAACATTGAACTCATATGCAAGGTGTAGATTAGGTTAATCATAGGCTTCATCTCAGTTTTGGTAAATAAAGCAAGTTGGTGAGCAATAAATCGAAATGTGTAGTTAATGATCATGAGGTGAATAAATCATAGTCATATCGGTGAAAACATCAATGTATGAGGTATAGAAGGCTCATGGCAAGGTGTTTGCAAGGTTGCAGCACCTTGGCCATGGTCCCAACAGTAAAATAGAGAAAAGAGGAGTGAGAAAGTGATTAGAAGAGAGAGTCATACCTTAAGAGTGGAACAAGAAAGTGGAAAGGAGTGGTTGGCAATGATTAATGGAGAAGATGCTTCACCATTACCAAGGAGAAGTTCTTGAGAGGCTCTCCCACGTTCTCAGATGTTGAAATCGCTGGAATAGGGCTCCAGTCTCGAGGACTAAATAAATAGAAAAGAATATTCCAGAGAATCTTTAAACCTGGGTTCAACAAACGTATCGACCAATAGTATCGACCAATACATGTTTCTGCAGAATTTTACAGAATAGTTCAGCAACTTTAGGTGTGGACTTGGAGGGCTATACAAGGTCAAATTGCATGGGGTTTTCTCCTACAGTTCACTCAAGAGGTCTAGTTTTAGGGAGTACCTTCGGATTGTGCACAGGAGTCCATTTGATATCTCAACTGTCCCACTCTTCATCAGTGCGCATATTCTAACTTAACACTGATAATGTGCTCAAGGAAGGAGCAGCATCATCAATGTCCATATACTGAGTTCCGACACCACGTCATCAACTAGCAGGGCCCATAAGTCCCTTCTACCACCACTTCGGGTCTTCGGACCTACAAACACAACAATGCCCGAGTCGGGTCAAGCTTAGGTAAAAGCTGGATTTTACATCTTGTGCACCAGTACGGAGGACCCTTCCTTATATAATACAGCTGTGGACACAGTGGGAGAAGCTAGTGACCAGTGGTACTGTCACATCCACCCAGCCGGTACCCTATCTGGCACACCCGGGATGTGATCCACAGCCCCGAAGATCCATAGTTTAGGGACCACATCATCCACATTGACGATAATACAATCATGAACAAATAATAATAATAAACTAACAATGGATAATCATAAAATTCAGAAATGAGATACCAGACATAATCAGAGTGCGGAAGTAAATATCAGATTTGATAAATTAAGAAGGCCATGGGCGGAATCCACTCCTTCAAATAAGTGGGAAAGAGATCAACACTGATAACCTAAACTTACAAGTCATGAAGTAAAAATATAAGTTATTACAATTTTCCAAAGTTTAATTGTCACAAAAGAGGGGGTGGGTAACTACTCATAAGTCTCCTCCAAAATAAATATGTCCTCTTCAAGGGTGAAGACCATGGAGACCCAACATGACTGCTCCCATACTATCTCAGGGCTAACCTTGATACGCCGAAGGATCTGCTTCGGTACCATCACCGAAGTCTTCATTGTAGCTAGCCTCCGGATAGTAGTATGAGGTATCCGGGTCTGCCTCAGGGAGTGTGCCATCAGAGTAATCACCTGTAGAGTAGCCTAACAAAATATTGCAACAGAAAAGGAATGAGTTCAAAAGAACTCAGCAAGGAAGTTATTCCACGACACATAAGCCACAAGAAAATCATAACATGATGCAGATGATATGAAGCATATAATGCAATATGATTCTATTCTAAGTATGCTGGTCATCTATGGTAGACATGCTTTAAGTCATAGCACCATACTTCTTCAGGTAGTCTCAGTCACTCATCACCGAGGGGAATTGGGTCTTGCATCCCTCTTGGACAAATCCATGGTTGGGGTTTCGGTCACCACTCTCTCACATCACCATTTGGTATAAGTATTGGCGCATGTCAAGGTGAAGCCTAGCCCAATGCAAGTCATCTACTTAATCATATCATGTCAGTTCCAGATAAGTCCATTCTCCCCTCTCGGGATCCTTTCCGTATCCTTCACACTAGAGTCACGGATATTACCCACCGGACTCATCAACCCTATTGGTCATCCACAAATGGTAGACGGAAGCTCTCAAGTCCCTCTCACGGATCATTTCACCGGTCTTGAGTGCTCGTGAGCCCAAGTCTAGCCATTTGCAACCCTACCAATAAATGGCCCCTTTCGGGTAACCGTAATGCAATTTATGTCCTCTCACGGAGTGGATACCGGTCTTGAGCGCCCACAAATCCACACTACTACCACGGGTTGTTCGGTCTCAATGCCCTTCCTAATCAGGTCTGATATGATAGGGACATCCTAGCCATACATCTAGACAAGTCCTATGCATGTCATCCAATAACCTGGGAAAGCGTCGATGGACACCTTCAGAGAACATCCCATACTGTTCCCTCCGATGTCCAAGGACAGAAGCACCAGTAGGGTACTCCTCAATCCCAAGTTATACTTAAACAATCACATGCCCAAGTCCATCATATCAATTCATAAAATACAACCATCATAGTAAACATTTGATTCATGACATTGACATAATTCATCATATATTGAAATTGATAAATATGATAAGACATTGAGATAAAATTAATGTAAACACAAAGCTACTGTTGAAAGACATATGTAGCAAGTCTAACATGGTAAGAATATGAAATAGAAACCATGTTCACCAGGTTAGAAATACCAAGTCAAAATTTCATGTCCTAGGTAATTATACCGATAACTATCCTTACCTTGAATTGGAGAAGAGAATGGTCCAAGATCACAAGCAAGTGGCCCAAATAGTCTTAAAACCCTAAACAAGCATATATGAAAGGTTAGAGAAGAATTCAGAACAATCGGAGATCAAACGAATCAGAACTAGGCAAAAGTTGCTGACAACAACTCTATTGGTCGATACATTTGGTCGATAGTATCGACCAACAAGCATCGACCAAAAAGATTTCGGACAGCAAGCTGGCTTTTTGGGTTTTGGCCCAGATTTGGTCTTCCGGGTCTCGGATCAATACGAAACTTGGGGAATAGTCTAAGCACAACATAGAGACACTAAATATCAAGAATTTAACATAATCCAATGGTCCATTTAGAAATCCCCAAATTGATTCATCAAGGTCAAGAGTTGTTAAACATGGCATTGGCTATATCTTAATGCAAATTGGGGGAAAACATAGGGGATTAGATAGGGAATCACTTAGAAGCAACATTGAACTCATATGCAAGGTGAAGATTAGGTTAATCATAGGCTTCATCTCAGTTTTGCTAAATAAAACAAGTTGGTGAGCAATAAATCATAGAAGTGTGTAGTTAATGATCATGAGGTGAATAAATCATAGTCATATTGGTGAAAACATTAATATATAAGGTATAGAAGGCTCATGGCAAGGTGTTTGCAAGGTTGCAGCACCTTGGCCATGGTCCCAACAGTAAAATAGAGAAAAGAGGAGTGAGAAAGTTATTAGGAGAGAGAGTCATACCTTGAGTGTGGAACAAGAAAGTGAGAATGAATGGTTGGCAATGATTAATGGAGAAGGTGCTTCACCATTACCAAGGAGAAGTTCTTGAGAGGCTCTCCCACATTCCCAGATGTTGAAAACACTAGAATAGGGCTCCAATCTCGAGGAATAAATAAATAGAAAAGAATATTCCAGAGAATCTTTAAACCTGGGTTCAGCAAACCTGTTAGTCGATACATTTGGTCGATAGTATCGACCAATAGTATTGATCAAAACATGTTTTTGCAGAATTTAACAGAATAGTTCAGCAACTTTAGGTGTGGACTTGGAGGGCTATACAAGGTCAAATTGCATGGGGTTTTCTCCTACAGTTCACTCAAGAGGTCTAGTTTTAGGGAGTACCTTCAGATTATGCACAGGAGTCCGTTTGATATCTCAACTATCTCACTCTTCATCAGTGCGGAGATTCTAACTTAACACTGATAATGTGCTCAAGGAAGGAGCAGCATCATCAATGTCCATGTACTGGAGTTCCGACACTACGTCCTCAACTAGAAGGGCCCACAAGTCCCTCCTACCACCACTTCGGGTCTTCGGACCTACAAACATAACAATGACCGGGTCGGGTCAAGGTTAGGTAAAAGCTGGATTTTACAGGTACGACCCGTACACCGGTATGGACCACTTTGATAGCTCCTATTGATAGTAGTAGACACCGTCTTGCTCGCCGTTGGGATCGAGAGTTAGATGATGATCCAAAGATGCAAGTGCATAAGCCCAGGGTGAAGAAGACGAAGATCGGAAGAAGAAGAAGAAGAAGAAGAAGAAGAACCAATGGAAGACTTGATTTGACCCTTAGACTTCTTTGTTTCTTTACTTTCCCTAGTTTGTTCAGTTGTATTATCTTAGATTCGATCTACCTTCTGCATTGGTCTATAGAATTATTTTTCACTATACTCTACAGTTTTCTCCTTGATTGGTATCTTTTATTCCTCACTTTGATATTCTTTTGTGATTCTTCTGAGATCCATACTTGATTGTTTCTTAATTTAATTTAATACAATGATTTTTTTTCTTGCTCTTGATTATATTATTGTGCTATGTGGGATATGATCGCCCTAAACTTGATCTTCAGGGCTATGGATCACATCTCCGGGTATTCCAGATAGGTACCGGCTGGAGGGATGTGACACCTTTGCTCTTTGGATTATGTAATAGTGTATTGTGGTCATTTGGATAGGTCGTGAACCTAGATCCTGTAGTAAGCATCACACCCACGGGTATTCAAGCATGTCTGGATCCAGCTGGGTGGGGTGTGACATAAGTGTTTGGCCATAACTCCCACAATCCTTTATTACTCAAAAAACTTGAATCAACCAAAGAATAGTCAATGTGAACGACAAAGGAGATGCTCCTCAATATACATAATATAAATATCTATCATTATAGGCATAAACAACTCATTGGTACATACCCATTGGGGTATATACAAGAGATAAAGAATGCTAACATTTCTATAAGCACAAAAGCGTTCCCTCTTAAAGGTCCTTCTTTAATCAATAAATAGCCTACCTTAAATTAAGGGTGTCAAATGTGTACCGATACTGCTTTACCATACCAAACACCACTATTTAAACCGCACCGTGTCACACCATTTTCAAATCCGGTATGGTATTTACTGAAATCATTTTTGGAATTTGATATGGTACGATTTCGAAAAAATGTATCATCAGTACATACCTAATACCGTACCGAATTACCATGCCGAATTTGACACCCTTATATCTAGGTTGGGTTGGGCCCAATTTAAGGCCTAGTCCATCTTGACATTAATCCTCGATTGGGCCCAATTTAGGGCTCAATCCATCTTGACATTACCTCTAGGTTGGGCCCAATTGTTAAGAGAAAAAGAAGAAATGGACCTCAAATTAAGAAGCTCATATTGAAACAAGTAGCGTCTACTTCCTTTAGATTTGCAGACAAAGATTTAATGATGACCAATGTGAACAATGATCCTTCAAAGGAGTGACAACCCTTTTTATGTTTGAACACCCTACACAGTTCAAACTCTACAATAAACAAACAGGCTGCTCAATTGGCTCTTGAATGATCTCTGGAGAACAGATTGCAGGTGAGTCATCAAAACCGGTTAACTCAGACAGTGAGTCATCAAAATTAGATTTCAAATGTTGTGTTGAATCAGTCTCTAACCAAACCTTATCTAGCAAGGTGGTTCAGCTTCATCAACCCAAAAACTAGAAGTCTTAACTCTTGTGTAGCTTCAAACATGTGAAGTGTTGCAATATACACATTGTGACAAATATAGCTTTCCATCACATTATATGACAGTAGAAGATTTCAATCACAACTTGATTCAAATTAGAAGATAAGAAGAATGAGTTTTCTTATACCAAAATTATACCGTATTGTCACATCCACTTAGCCGGTATCCATTTACCCGAATACCCGAGGGAGTGATCCATAGTCACAAGATTGAGTTTCATGTCACATCACACACCATTCCACATAATAACATAATCAAGAGCAAGAATAAATCAAATGTTTAATATTAAAGAATAAATATCAAAAGTAATCAAGGATCTCAGAAAGATCTCAAAATGATAAGCGGAAGCGAAGTCAAAACTGGTATAAAGGTTGATCCTCAAATGGAAAAATTAAACTTGAAAGGAAAGAAAAGAAATCTCCTAAGGAATTACATCAAAGAGTGTCTTTAACTAAATGATAAAACGAATTTCAAACATCCCAGTTCCTTGAATAATCTCTATCTTCCCAAGGGTGGGACTACTCTCGGTAAGCACAATTGTGACATGCACACATGTCACCATGTATGTTGTCACTCCCATAATCCGATACACCGTACGAATCGCAGACGCATCTCATAATCTTGAAATGTCGAGGCATCTGGATCTGCAATAAAATCTAAAACAACAAACCACGAGGGATGAGTTCCGAAGAACTCAACGAGTAATCATATAAATATGCATATCTTCATTCATGCAAAAAGTAATAACCATAATATGCTAAGATGGTATGAAGTGTCATGATTATGCAATGCAATGTAATAATGTTCCTATACTCTAACCAATGCAGGTCTCTATCTAGGTAGATATGCATTAAGATATCACACCAGTCTTCTCTGGGTAGGTCTCATTACTCTGATCCTTCTCAAATCCTAGGCAAGGGGATACAATCCATATCACACCTTGACTGAGGTTTAGGTCACCACTCTCTCACCACATCATTGGCATGAGTACTGGCAAGTGTCACATCCCCCCATCCAGTACCCTATCTGAAATACCCGGAGGTGTGATCCACAAGTCCCATGGTCAAGTTTAGAGCGATCATCTACCCACATTGCACAATAACACAATCACTAGCAACGAATAGTCAACGTGTAAATATATTAAGAAACTAGTCAAAGAGTAAATCTTAAAGTATAATCAGAGTGCGGAATAAAATGATACCAACCAGAGAAAGTAATTATAGAGTATATTGGAAAATAACTCTATAGATAAAAATGCGGAAGAGTAGATCAAAACTCTAAAGTAGCTCTAAAGTTATTACAATTGAAATAAAAGTCTAGAAGAATAAAGAATAAGACTCTTCTATCTTCCATGGGCTCTCGTCTTCTTCTTTTATCTTCGTCTCCTTCACCAAGGGCTTATGCACCAGCATCTTTAGATCAACATCTAACTCACGATTCCAGCAGTGAATAAGGCAATGTTTACTATTATCAATAGGAGCCGTCAAAGTGGTCCATACTGGTGTACGGGCCCACCCGCCGGTCTCAGTTACCCGCCCGACAACCCGTGAGAGTGATCCGTCACAAGATCCACAGTCTTACTCATCAACAATAATAAATGCAAGTACAAATAATCATGAGCAAGAATAAGTTCAATAATTAAATAAAAGGAATACATGAGTCCAAATACTCCAATAAAATAATCAAGGAAAGAATAAACTATCAAAAAGAATATGAGTTCAGTGGAAGCAATTCAAAATGTTTAAATAATCTTCTTTCCAGATTCTTCCTCTAAAGCTAGAAAATATTTTATTGTTTATCAAGAAAAGGGGTTCTCCAATTCATCTCCATATGATGGGCAAATTGTGGCAACCTGTCTCATCCGTCCATCAATGGGTGCTATAAGTGCATTCCATGCACTCGCAGAGCTCCCGCACAAGGCTTTCTCCATTTCCCATTGTCGGTGCCACATCCTCTTCATACGAGAAGGCTCCTTCATGGTAAACCAATCCATCTTCCGACGCATATCCTCCATCTGTACAGGCTAATATAACATAGAAAATAAAGGAATGAGTTCTGACGAACTCAATAAGAACAACAATAATTCTTATCCGTACATCAAACACCATCAGAAATGAATATATGATATGTATGAAGTGCAAAAGTATGAATGCCACTAAGAGCTAACTATGCAAGTCTCTAACAGTTGACATGCTTTAAGATGTACACCAGCCCTCCTCTGTGTAGGTCTAGTCACTCTGATCCGGCAAGGACTGGTTAACTCTGTAGGGATCCTGGGTAAAAAGGTAAGTCCACACCTGGCTCTCAAACCATGGCTGGGGTTAAGTCAACACTCTCTCACCACGACCATTGATATAAGTACTGGCGCATGTCGGGGTTCTAATCCAATGCAAGTCATAATGGTAACATACTACATGAAGTCCAAATACATCCCCTATGGTACCAACCAACTTGGTTCAGTATCCTTCGCAACCTAGGAATGAGAACCCTCATGGACTGGCTACCACTATTGGACTCAATTCCATAACCCTATGGTCATCCACATATTGTTGGGGTGGAAAGCTCTCATGACTCCTCACGACACCCGGTCCGCTCCTTGGACGTCCATGAGCCCAACCCTAACATATGC
This sequence comes from Hakea prostrata, assembly GCF_041222555.1. Lineage (NCBI taxonomy): Eukaryota > Viridiplantae > Streptophyta > Magnoliopsida > Proteales > Proteaceae > Hakea > Hakea prostrata. The sequence goes on from NC_142604.1 coordinate 22,905,773, forward strand.
AACCCTACCATTGTATGACCAACACTGGACCACTAAGTCTCCACACGGAATGGTTACCGCTATAGGATGAAACAGAGTCACATCACCATCATCACGGGTCATCCGGCTTCAATTCCCCTACCGAAAGGGTAGTAGTATTTGGGGTACCTAGCCATGCAACTCTAGACTCTACCTAGGTATGTCATTCAATAGTTATGACAGTGCTGGAGACATTAGCGAACATGTGTCCCATACCACAGCCCTTTGATATCTCAAGCCAAGATATCCCAATGGAATACCCTTTCCATCAGAACCACAAACCATCATCATCATCATCATACCACATTCGTAATTGATAAAGCATATGTAAAGACAATACAAACAACAAGCATATAATAAGATCAGCATGCTATTCATGGTTATAGCAGTATATAAAATGAAAGAACCATATTGAAAGACATTGGACTAGCATTTTCAAGTCATTTCATAAAGATGAAGTTGTATGTCCTTACTTGTAAATAAGTAGAAATCCTCTAGATTGCAAACCAGAAACAATTATAAAACTTTTACTTGAAACAGAGGAAACCTATAAACAGGGTTACAATAATATGTAAGTCAAATGAATCAAACCGAACAAAAGCCAGGAGTTAGTTGCTCTCTGGAAACTAGCCGGTCACTTAGGTTGAGTGACCGCCACTAGTGACCGCCCCAAAAATAGAGAGTTTCAATCCGAAACTCAGGCTTCTAATCATCCAATTTCGATCCGATTTTTGAATGATCACAGTCCGAATTTCGAACCTAACACTACCACAACCAAGGTCCTTTTCACGAAAGCAAGGTTTCATTTTCGAACCTGATTTCATCAAGAGTATTAAAAAGGTAGGTATTGTAATGAGAGGATCATGAATAACCAAAGAGGAAAACAAATCTACTTTAATTAATAGATGAGGGTAGAGAATAAGTGAACAGGAGTCACTTATCTCAACTAGATCAGCCATAAAAGAAAGGAGAAGCTTCTAGATCACCAGCAGCATTTCGCTCACCTTCCAGCACGTCTCTACTACAGCCTAACCACCAAAAACAACAATTCCAAATATAATATTCGTAAAAGAGGTGAGGGTTGCTATTCATAGAAGTCTGGGGGGAAAATAGGGCAAAACCCCGCAACCAAGACCAGGCGGTCGCTTGGTCCAGTCAACCGCCACTAGCAACCGCCCCCTAGTATATTGCTATACGAGGGTGCTTTGCTCAGGGGGTTGAAGTCAAGTACAATCTAACCCTAATCAACACATGGGGGAGGTCTTACCTTCATTCTAGACATCTCCAGACACCACTTGCCTTCCAAAGGTCCAACTACCAAGCAAGGCAAGCTCTTCAACAAGAGAATCTAGATCCATGGGTTCAAGGTATGGATCATGGACTTCTATCCAGACATTCCACAAATTTACCTGACTAGACCTTCGGGTTCTTAGACCTGCAATACAGATCCTGGGTTGGAAATACGGGGGTTGTTACAATTGGTCACTAGCTTCTCCCATTGAGTTCATAGCTGCACCATATAAGGAAGGGTCCTCCGTACTGGTGCACGAGATCTCTTCCGAACCTGCAAGGTTATCTAAAAAACATATCCCCCGAAGGGTGAGCTCAATAGAACTCAGTCTAATCTGTGTTAGATCTATTCCTAGGTTGTTTTCTATGCAAAATATATTGTTTTCTTATCTCTAGAATGAACCCCATTCATTCTAGTCTCTCCGTGAAATCAACGAATCAATCCGCAGATTAAGCCTATTATGTGATCCAATAGATTTCTTTTCCAATGACCTTTTTAGATACTTAGATCATGCTAGATAGTCTTAGTATACTATTTTGAAAATTTCCTATTAATTTCGGAGTGTTCCGATGTCGTTCGAAGAGTTTTCGACCAAAATTAAGGTTGTTGTCCGTACACAGCAAGGTTGGTCGTTTGACCCTTGGTCGCTTTAAGCGACCAACCATAAACGACCAAGCTAGTCAATGATAGCAACTTTCACTGTTTTGCTTAGTTTTTCATCTCCAATCCTTGGGGGTTTGTTCTTAATGTTCTATACATGTTTGTTTAGGGTTATTTTGGTGATTTTGGATTTGCCCTTTGATCTCTTCTCGAAGTTTACGAATCGAATTCAAGGTCAGTACATTCACTCACAATTGACATTATTATGTGCTATACTATGATAAGATTTGTATGCATATGTTAGCTACTGCTTTAGAACTTTTTCTATATTGTTTTACTTCTGCAATTATAGTAGGATATTCATGATATGATTTACATACTTGTATGGAATATGAATGATGTGTTTGTAAGTTGGACTTCTATATGATGATTTTTTAATCATGATGTGATGTGATTGCCTAGGTTGTGGTTGGGGAATGGGGAATTCCCTTTTGGTGTTTTTGTCATTGGACACCGATGGAGGTGGTATGGGACGCTTTCCTATGGTGCCCCTTGGCACTTTCCCTGATTAATGGTTGACATGTTTAGGGCATGTCTAGCAATGTTTGGCTAGGAAACCCTATCATATCTGACCCTATCGGAAGGGGTATTGAGGATGAGTGACCCGTGGCAACAATGGGGATTTATGGGCACTCAAGACTGGTAACCATCCCGTGAGAGGACACAAATCACATTGTGGGGACCATTCATTGGTAGGGTTGAATATAGTAAGCTTGGGCTCTTGGGTGCCCAATAAGGCGAGAGGCATAAGGGACATGAGAGCTTCCCATTTATTATATGTGGATGACCAATAGGATTAAGAGTCTACGTAGCCAGGAAGGAGACAGTGACTCTAGGGGGAAAGATAACGGAAAGGATCATGGGAAGCATGGAATGGAAGTATCCAACCCTAAGTATATGTGACTCAGTGGACTTGCATTGGGCTAAGTTTAACCCTGACATGTGCCGATACTCATACCAATGGTGGTGAGTGATAGTGTTGACCAAAACCCCAACCATGGAATGTCCGGAAAAGATGCCCTGACCCAACTACCGTGGAGAACCAAATAGACTAAAAGGTTGAGGGAAGAGTGACTGAGACTACTCAGAGGAGTATGGTGATTTATCTTAGTGTGTGTCTACCAATAGAGACCAGCCTATATAGAGTTAGAAGCATACTTGCATACTATTTCATTTAATTTGCATTCATGCCTTGTTCTTGTTCTTGAGATTATGATTGTTTATAATTGTTAATTGTGTTGAACTACTTGTTGAGTTCTTTTAAGCTCACCCTTCAAGGAGCATGTTTTCTTTAGATTGTGTTGCAGGTACCGATGACTACGAGATTCTGAACTACGAGGCCACTACTCGTGACTCGTATGGTTTCCAAGATATTGGCGATTACGAGCAATATAGTGAAGCATACCCGTGTGATGACGGAGCATACCAAAAATAGATGGATCTTGGAGCTAGAGTGTCCCATGTGATGACGGAGACATCTAAGTTTAGATATTGTTTGATGGAAATAGATACTCGTTTTGCTTAGCTTTAGAACAATTCTTAGTTTCCTTTATTGTTCTCGGTTGTAATTCTTTAGATTCGATCTACCTTCCGCTTTGGTATGTAGAGTTAGGGGTTGTATGGTAACCATTCTGTGCCAAAATTCCCACTTCAGCACAGAATCCACTTTTCATGCTTCTGTGCTAAAGTGGGCAAATTTGGCACAGAATCGTTGCCGTAATCTTGTATGGTTGGACACAGATGGGCACGTTTCTTTGGCCCAACTCGGCACACATTTGCTGAACCAGCACAAAAAATCCGAACCGGTTTATCATACAAGATTCTGGTCACTCCTGTGCCAAAACGGGCAAATGGCACAGAATAAGTGTGCCAAAATCATTACCATACAACCCCTTATTTTCCGCTATACTCTATACTCTAATATTATTTTTGTTTCCGCACTCTGATATTCTTTTGTGATCCTTCTGAGATCCTTTCTTGATTGTTTCTTAATTTACTTTAATACAATGATTTGTTCGTGCTCTTGATTATATTTTGTGCTATGTGGGATATGATCGCCCTAAACTTGATCTTTGGGGCTGTGGATCACACCTTCGGGTATTGCAGATAGGGTACTAGTAGGGAGATGTGACAACTGGCATGTGTCAGGGTTATACCTAGCCCAATGCAAGTCATCTACTAAGTCACATCTACTTGGAGTCGGATACCTCCCTTCCGTGCACTAGACAGTCCGTTCCGGTATGATAGCCTCCCTTCCGTGCCTAGGTAGTTCGTTCCGGTATCTCCCTCCCTAGAGTCACCGTCTCCCTCTCGAATATGTAGACTCTTAACCCTATTGGTCATCCACATATGATAAACGGGAAGCTCTCAGGTCCTCTCACAGGTTGGTTACCGGTCTTGAGCGCCCATGAGCCCAGGCTTATCATGTGCAACCCTACCAATGAATGGCCCCCACAATGTGATATATGTCCTCTTAAGGCTCTGATGCATGTCTTTTGATAAATCACCATTGTTGCCATGGGTCACTTGGTCACAATACCCCTTCCGATAGAGTCAAATATAACAGGGTTTCCCTAGCTAAACTCATCTAGACCTGTGACACCCAGCCCAAATCTAGCCCGAAGACCCGATCTGTTTTGGGTGAAGTCGGGTTTTGTTTAATGTTGACTTTGAAGTTTGACCGTGATTTCAGTTTTACTATCTTTGAAAATCTTAGGAAGATGTCTTTGTGGGCCATCTCAGTAGAAGATATGGTGTTTGACCCAAAACCCATGGATATTGATGATGGTGTTTCCTTATGGAAAGCTTACTTGATTTGGTGTTGAACTATTTATTTGTTAAGAAGAACTTGGTTGATGGACCTAGTTTGAAGACATCCCTCCATACTAGGTAAGTAGTATGATGTGTTGAAAGAAGCCCATCCAAAAATATTGAAGTTAGGCCCATTAAATCCCTATTTTTGAACAAGTTGTCCAGGCAGTGGCATTTTGGGAAATATCTGTTTTGAAGGTTTTCAAAAGCTTTATTTTCTTTTAATTTCGTGGTAAACTATTCCCACCATGTTTCTAAACCTCTAGATAGTGTGGGATCGACCTTTGAACTTCCTCTTTGGCAACCAATCAACCAACAGGGTCAGTTTGGTCAGTTTGGTGAAACCCTAGTAACTCTTGAACTCTTTGTGCTATTTAAAAGGGGGAACTCCATGTGTTTCACTCTCAATCTGTTTCTAAGCCTTGGGAGAACGTGGGAAGATCCCTAGAACCTCTCCTTGGCCAAGGAAGATCCTCAAGTATCTGTTCAGGTTTCTTCAGTGGTTTCTCTTCTAAAAGGTTGGTATTCAATTCGCTTATTCTTTAATTCATTCTTTCTTCTCTACTTCTGATTTTCTGATCATGAGAAGGGTATTACACTACTGTAATGACCTCTTCTTTAATTCTTTTAGCCCTAGAGTGAATTCCACAATTCACTCTATGTTCTTGAAAGCCATATGGCGATGATCCTTGAATTTGATTCCACCAAAGCTCTTGATGATACTTTCCCTGAATTTTCTACCCATGTTTATTATTGTGGGGAAGGTCTCATATTATTACCATGACCTTCCCTTGTGTCCTCATGATTGAGGAGTTGATCCCTGATATTCCCTTGGACCTTTGGAAACCAAAAGGGAGAGATTTTGAGGGGAAATTCTTGGGTAACTCTCATGAGAGGGTAACCAATTGGCAACCCTTTTATTTTCTATTAATTCTTTGGACTCTCCCCAAAACCTTTCTTGATTGTAAATTCTTTGCCCGAAGGGTGAATCTTTATTCTCCTTAGTCTTTTCGTGGCATACACGGATTCTTGTTAGTAAATCCCTAATTGTATGATTTGAATTTATTTCCCTTCACTTTAATTGAGAACCTTATTTTCTCTCATTAGTAGACCCTTCCTAATTCCATTCTTTATTTTGAAATACTAATGAGATATTCCTTTATCTATCTTGGGTTGTTTTTGTGAGCATTATTTATGGGTAACTCTCATGGGAGGTAACCAACTCTCATGAGAGGTAACCATATCTGAGACCTTATTGTTCTTTTATTTGTTGGAAACTCCCCAACACTTTTTCAGATTGTGCATTCTTTGTTTCTCTTTTCCATGGGTGAATCTTGATTCTTTGTTTCTCTTTCCCTTGGGTGATATTTGTGTTAACCTAAACTTGATCATCTATGTTTTCTTGTTTTATTGGCTATCAATTTATTTCCCTTCATCCGGTGCTCTCAACCTTTTCATTGGGAGCCAAAAAAGGGTGAAATCCTAACCTCTTGGATCAAACCAAGAACCCTTAGTTTGATCTTGTTAACAGCCAATCAATGTGTTTTCTTTACTAAAATTGTAACCTATCATTCTCTAATTCTTTATCCTTGATCACACTATATTTTCTTCATGATCCATGTTTAACCTAATTAGGATTTCTAATTATTCTTTCTTCGTTCTTGTTCTTGATTGAGATCAGGAAGAAGATGATGCATTCTTGCAACCATCTATTCCATGATCTCATTCTATTCTTTGAGATCTATGATCATCATCATGATCTTAACCCTAGCTAATAGATTCTTGAAACCTTAACCCTAACCCTTGAATGATCTTTCTGGAAACCTTTTGTAACCTTCCATGTGAGGGAAACCTCATGGGTAATGTTTCTATTAACCTAACTAGATTTCCTATGATTTCTTGTTATTTTCTTGATAACAATCATTCCCTCTCTTTTCGTGATCATAACCTTTTCATGAACCTTATGTTATGATGAAACCCTAACCCCTTTATTATTGACCTATTGAGATTGATTTTCGGACTATGATCTCCCCCATGTCTTCATTTGGGTTAGGTTGTACTTGGTCTTCAACCCCATGAGCAAAGCACCCTTGTATAGCAATATACATGGGGGCGGTTGCTAGTGGGGTCGATTGAACCAAGCGACCGGCGACCGCCTGGTTCTGTTTTCGGGGTTTTACCCTATTTTGCCCCCTGATCGTTATAAATAGCATCCCTCGCCCTATTAACGCATTATTATGTTCGGGATTGCTATTTTGGGAGATTAGGCGGCTGTGGAACGTCGGGATTCGGTCGAAGTCGTTAATGATATGAAACCTTTTCTCTTCTATTCTTGGTGATTCTGACTAAGGTAATGAATCTCCATCTGCAATTCTCTTCTTTTTAACCTCTAATTGATTTGAACCCATCCCCTTTTTGTTGGTGGTTATCCATTTGATTTGTTGTACTCCCTTTTCAATGTTCTTGATGAGATCCTGTCCAGAAACGAATCCCTGCATTTGTTAATGGATAGATCTAGTCAAGGGGAGAGTTTCTGGGTAATCCATTTATGATAATTGTTAGGTTTCTTTTCACCTAGTGTCTCTTGGAGTGTTAGATTCGAGACTTTGGCCATGATCACTCGAAATCCGGATTGAAAATGGATGATCAGAAGCCTGAGTTTCGGATCTGAAACTCTCTGTTTTTGGGGCGGTCACTAGTGGCGGTCGCTCAACCTAAGCGACCGGCTCAAGCGACCGGTTTTCCGTGTCCGTGTAAGTTTGATTTTGGATTTGTTTTGACTCTTGACTCTTATATATTCTTGTAACCCTATGCCTAGGTGTTCTCTCGTTTCAAGTAAAAGTCTTATAATAGTTTCTGGAATTCAAGTTAGAAGGATTTTACATAATTACAGCTAAGGACATGCATTCTTATTTATATGCAATTACATATACATGATGATTCAGTTGTTCTATTTACTATTCTTTGATCATGTAACTTGCTGTAATTGTATAAAGCATGTGAATCTTATTGTGCACTTGCTGTTTGGTGGTATTCCTTGATGTACTTCATCTTTCATGATATTGCACAACTGTTCATGGTATGATAAAGAGTGATTGTAGTGTAGTTGTGATGGAAGGGGTATTCCATTGGGATATCTTGGCTTGGGATATCGAAGGCCGTGGAATGGGACACATGCCGCTGATGTCTCCAAAGACTATCATGATTACTTGATGACATACTTAGGGAGTCTAGAATTGCATGGCTAGGTACCCCACATGCTATTACCCTTTCGGCGGGGGAATTGAAGCCGGGTGACCCGTGACAATGGTGACGTGACTATGTTTCATCCAACAGCGGTAACCAGTCCGTGCGGAGACTCGGTGGTCCACTATTGGTCATGTAATGGTAGGGTTGCATATGTTAGGGTTGGGCTCATGGACGTCCTAGGAGCGGACCGGGTGTCGTGAGGAGTCATGAGAGCATCCGCCCCAATAATATGTGGATGACCATAGGGTTAAGGAGTGGAGTCCAACGAGGTAGCCATCCATGAGGATTCTTACTCCTAGGTTGCGAAGGATCCCGAACCGGTTGGTTGGTGCCATAGGGGAAGTATCTGGACTCCATATAGTATGTTACCATTATGACCTTGCATTGGATTAGAAACCCCAACATGCGCCGGTACTCATTGCCAATGGTCGTGGTGAGAGAGTGTTGACTTAACCCCCACCATGGTTTGAGAGCCGTGTGGACTTACCCCTTTGCCCAGGATCCCTACGAGGTAACCAGTCCTTGCCGGATCGAGTGATGAGACTTACCCGGGAGGAGGGCTGGTGTATATCTTAAAGCATGTCAGCCGGTAGAGACTTGCATAGTTAGATCTTAGTAGCATTCATATTTCGCATACCATCCATATCATTTCATCTGTGCATTCGTGGATTGTATTGACATATATATGAGAATTGCTTGTTCCTTACTGAGTTCGTTGGAACTCATTCCTTTCATTGTATGTATTATATGAATTGTACAGATGGTTGCACAACGTCGGAAGTTGGAGATGATTCGTATGAAAGAGCCTTCTCGTTTGAAGCTGATGTGGCACAGACAGTGATACATGAACTTGCAGAGCATGAAGCCTCCTGAAGATGAAGATTATTTAGTTATTCTTTTTGCTTCCGCTGATCTCGATATTACTTTTGATTCTTGATCTTCCTTCTTTCGTTCGTTCTTGGATATTTATTGGAGTATTTGGACTCCTGGTAACCTTTTATTGATTATTGTACTATTCTTGCTCTTGATTCATGTATTTGTATTTATTATTATTGATAGACTAAAACCATGGATCCTGTGACGGTTCACATCCGCGGGTTGTCGGGCGGTTAACTGGGCCCGGCGGGCGGGGTGTGACAAGACCAATCCTTGGTATGTCATCCAGTAGTTACGGAAAGCACCAAGGGACACCATAGGAAAGCGTCCCATGCCACCTCCACTGATATCCAACGCAGAAACGCCAAAACGCAGAAACGCCAAAAGGGCATTCCACAACCACATTTAGGCAGTCACAACACATCATGATTCCATAAATATCACAATAGAGTCCAACTCACAATCACATCATTCATATTCAATACAAGATGAAAATCATATCATGAATAGCCTACTGTAGTTATAGGGGTATAACAATATATAAAAAGTATAACTACAGTAGCTAACTCATGCATATAAGTCCTAACATATCAAAGCATGCGAAAGGACTTGCTTGTTAGGTTAGGCTTTTTCTTCGCAGCTCCGCCTGCTTCTTATTATGGCGGCTATGTTGGCGTGGCGGAAATGAACGAAAAGCGATATGAACATGCTATTTTCAAATCGATTGATAGATAGCCATGTATTTGTGCAAATTGTGAGTCAACGTACTCACCTTACATTCAACTTTGTAAACTCCAAGTAAGAGATCAAAGAGCAAGTCCAAAATCACCAAAATAACCCTAAACAAACATGTAGAGAGTATAAGGAACAAACCCTATTTATCAGAGAAGAAATAGAGCTAAAACGGAGAAAGTTGCTATCACAGACCCCTTTGGTCTATTGGCCTTTGGTCAATTGATCGACCAAAGCTATGTTGCACGGACATAAACTTCCAACTTTGGTTGGAAACTCTTCGAATGACATCGGAACACTCTGAAATTAATAAAAAAAATTCTAAAATAACATAGTAAGACTATCTATGATGATTTAAACATCAAACAAGGTCATTGGAATAGAAATTTAATAAATCACCTAATAGGCTTGATCTGCGGATTCTCACGGAAAGACTAGAATGAATGGGGATTCATTCTAAAGATAAGAAAACAGTAGATCATGCATAGAAAACAACCTAGAATAGATCTAACATATATTAGAATCAAATAACAACAATAAGAAAAGATCATGGTCTCATGTTAGATCAAAACATCAAAATCACACTTTATTGTCTACGGAGAGAGTAGAGTGAATAGGAATTCACTCTAAGACTATGAGGATTTGAGATTAGGTTATTACAGTAGTGTAAAACCTTCCTCACAATCAAAACAAAGAGTAGAAATAGTAGAGAGAATAGATCAATAAAGAATATAATCAAATACTAACCTTGTAGAAGAAGATTCAATGGAGGAACTTCGCTTGGATGCTTGGAATCAACCTTGGGCTTAAGGAGGAAGCTCTAGGGTTCTTCTCACGTTCTTTAGACGCAAAGAGGCAAAGTGGTGCAAATTAGATTGAGGTTTGAATATATAGGGCTCCCAGAACCTAAATTCCCCAAAATAGACAATTCAGTCCTTGGGCTTGCTTTGGTCAGTAGCCTTGGTCGATTGGATCGACCAAAGCAATCGACCAGAGCAGTGCCTTAGGTCAAACTACTAAATTTTGGTTCCCGGAAGCCAAATCCACCACTTGGGTCCTCAACCAACTTAAGGAAGGCTCTTACTTGACTTCCTAGGACCTTCCAAATGTGTCAACACTATACTCAAAATCCACTTCCCAAGTCCATCATCATTCAAGCAACATCTTCTCTCAAAATCAAACAAGGTTTCCATAATGGAATCTTCACTACCATTGATTCTAGGTCAGAGTTGATGGGTTCAACAAAGAGGGTCCACAACTGTCTTCTACCTTGACTTCGGGTCTTTGGACCTACAACATAGATTTCCGGATTAGGGTTGGAGCGGGATTTTACAACAAGTGCTAGGGAAAAAGCCTAACCCAATACAAGTCATCTACTTTAACATATTACTCAAGGTCCAAATACCTCCCCTCATGCTTCTCGCTTTCTTGGTTCAGTATCCTCCCAAGTCTAGGGTTACTATATCCTATGGCACCAACCAACTCGAACTACGCACCTAGAACCCTATTTTTCATCAACATATAAAGGGCAAGAAGCTCTTGTGTTCCCTCATGCTTCTCGCCTTCTTGGGCACCCACGAGCCCAAGCCTGTTATATGCAACCCTACCACTGAATGGCCCCGACGGCAATGTTGTGTCCCCTCATGCTTCTCGCATTGTTGGGCACCCACCAACCAAATACCGCTACCATGATAGGGTCATAACATGTTAGGGGCATTCCTAACCATGCAAATAGACATCCTAAGAATGCATTTTAAGTGACATGTCCATACTAAGATTCCTAGGGCAATGGTTGTACCATAACCCCAGATCAAGTCCTTTTCTATTTTTCCTGGACAATTACACTTGCAGTTTAGTAGACAAACATGATTCCACAATTTCGGATCTTTGCAAGAGTATACAAGTCTCTAAACAGGAGCATACAACTTAATACACAAGTCCAATATCATATTAGGAATCAAGATAAGCATAAATAAATGAATTCCCTCACCTTGTGAATAAGTTGTACTTTTCTAAAAGAATCAAAAGGTGTCTAAACACATCCCAAATAATATTATTTAAATGTTGGTTAAAGGTTTGAAACAACCTAGAAGTCCTACATCGAAAATAGGAACGAAAACCAAAACTGGCAGGTAGGGGTCTTATGAATAGTAATAGGTAGGGGTGGCCCAGGGAGACCCTGACCAACTAACATAGGGGGTATGGGTCACATGAACAATGTTCAAATGGGTTGGTTGGGGAGATCCTTGGTCAATGAACCTCGAGGGGGTATGGGTTACTCGAGGAGACCCATGGTCAATCAACCCAAGGGAGCACGGGTTGCATGAATAGTGTCTAGTAGGGGTTTATTGGGGTGACCCCTGTCGAGAGACCTATGAGGGATAGGGGTTGCTTGAACAACACCCTATAGGGGTCGCTCAAGGAGACCCCTACCGGGAGACCCATCTCATTTTAACCCATTGGATTTGACTATGAACTAATGGAGGTTGATGATGAAGAACCTATTACGGAAACCCTATTTTACTTTGGAAGAAGATGCAATCTAAATGATGTCGGACTTGGAAGATGGACCATGAGTACAATGTTAACACCCTTGGAAGGTCCTATAGAACCAGGTAAGACTCTTTCTTAAGTTGGAAAAGGACCCAAGTGGAGCTTGTGGGTTTTGGAGACCAAAAGGCATTGGTTGGTCGATTGCCTTGGTCGCCCCAAGCAACCAAGCCAAGCAAATCTTTCAAGAGAGATTTGATATTTTTGGAAATTTAGGCTTCTGAAGCCCAGTATATTCAAACTTCGATCTAATTCGAGCCACTTTACCTCTAAGCTTTTGGAGAACGTGAGAAGAACCCTAGAGCACCCTCTCCAAGGCCAAGGAAGATCCCCAAGCATCCATGAGCGTTTCCTCCGTTGAATCTTCTTCTTCAAGGTTAGTAATTGCTCTCATTCTCTCTAGATCTATTCTCGCTTCTATTTCTACCCATTGTTGTGATTGTGAGAAGGGTCTTATGCTACTATAATGGCCCATTCTTCTATCCTCACAGTCTTAGAGTGAATCCTCATTCACTCTATCCTTTCCGTGGACAACACATTATGATTTCGGTAAAAAGCCTAGTGTGATCTTCATGATCTTATTCTTACTTGAACTATTTGATTTCTAAACCATGATAGATCTATTCTTAGGTTATTTGTTGACCATGATCTATTGTTTTCTTATCTCTAGAGTGAATTCTCAATCACTCTAGTCTATCCGTAAAATCTGCGAATTAAGCCTATTATGTGATTTATTAGATCTTCGCTCCGTTGACCATGTTTGATGCTTAGATCTTTATAGATAGTCTCCTTATACTATTTCAGAAGTTTTCCTATTAATTTTGGAGTTTTCAGAACTCAAACGATGAGTTTTCGATCAAAACTTGGGTTTTTTGTCCGTATACAGAATGCTTGGGGCAACTAAAGTGTCCTGTGACAGCAAGTTTGACCCCGTTTCGTCTCCAATCCTTTAGGGTTTGTTCCTTATGTTCAATACTTGTTTGTTTAGGATTTCTTTGGTGCTTTTTGACCTACCTTTGATCTCTTTCTTCGGAGTTTATGAATCAAGCTTAAGGTGAATACATCCACCCACAATTGACATCATTACATTCTATACTATGTTAGAACTTGTATGCATGTGTTAACTTAGGACTTTTCTATATTTGTTATACTTATGTAACTTCATAATATGTTTCATTATGTTAACTTGCATACTTATATGAATCTATTTGATTCTATTGTGATTGGACCTTGATATGATACATTTGTGGAATCATGTTGAGATGTGATTGCCTAAGTTGTAATTGTGGAATGGGGAATACCCTTTTGGTATTTCTGTCTCAGGACATCAGTGGAGGTGGTATGAGATGCTTTCCTGTGTTGCCCCTTGGCACTTTCCGCAATTACTGGATGTCATACCTAGGACATTGTCTATATGAGTTTAGCTAGGAAACCCCGTCATATCTCATCCTATGAACTACCCAAATTACCCTTAAGTCTTTTATATAAAAACTTGTGAGAAGCATTGACCAATTCCTTCAATCTCTTGGCAATTTTAAGGCCAACAACATCTTGTCTTTTGTAGCTTTTTGTCCTCCTATCATTCGTCAATTTCATCGTTGCAATGAAAAAATTGAGTTAATTTGGGTAGTTCATGGTAGAATATTAGTTAGGTGGGGAAAATTTTGTGACGCTTGAGAAACTTAATGACACTCATGTTTGTGCACCTAAAAGGCCTATGATGAAAAGTTAAGTTAGATGGTGTGTTGTCTCCTCAAGAATAGACCAACCTTAAAATTGAAGGGGATGAAAACCTCAACCCACCTTGTGTATGATGCGTTCTGATACATTGGGGGTACGCTCTTGTGATGGGATACATTCCGGCTTGAGTTGAGGGAAAGGAATGGAAAAATGTAAGGACACACTTTCTTATTTATATGTAATGATATGCTATATGATAAATGGTATATTTCTTACACTCTCCATTGTTCATGTAACTTCTTGTAGTTGTATAAGTCATTAAATTAATGTTGAATGTATGTTTTATATGATGTTTTTATATACTTTATTACAATGTGATATAGACTGAATGATTATGATATAATGATGGATGATGTGATGCAGTTGTGATGGAAGGGAATCTATTTACGTATCCATTGCTTGGGATATCAAAGGGTTGTGGTATGGAACACATGCTCACTGATGCCTCAGCATTATCATGACTATTGGATGACATACCTAGGGAGTTTAGATTGCATGGCTAGGTACCCTTACATGCTACTACCCTTTCGGTAGGGGAATTGAAGCCGAATGACCCGTTATAATGGTGATGTGACTCTGTTTCATCCTACTGCTATAACCAGTCCGTGCGAAGACTCAGTGGTCCACTGTTGATCATACAATGGTAGGGTTGCATATGTTAGGGTTTGGGCTCATGGACATCCAAGGAGTGGCTAGGGAATCATGAGGAGTCATGAGAGCATCCGCCCCAACAATATGTGGATGACCATAGGGTTAGGGAATAGAGTCCAACAGCAGTAGCGAGTTTGTGAGGGTTCTCATTCCTAGGTAGAGAAGGATACGGAACCAAGTTGGTTGGTGCCATAGGGGAGGTATTTAGACTTCATGTAGTATGTTACCGTATGACCTTGCATTGGATTAGAAACCCTGACATGCGCCAGTACTCATGCCAATGGTAGTGGTAAGAGAGTGTTGACTTAAACCCCAGCTATAGTTGACTGATGAGGACTAAAACCCTTTACCCGGGATCCCAACAGAGATGTAACTAGTCTGTGAGGGATCAGAGTGACTAGACCTACCCAGAGGAGGGCTGGTGATATATCTTAAAACATGTCAACTGTCTAGAGACTTGTATAGTTAGATCTTAGTAGCATTCATATTATTGCATATCATTCATTTCATATATGCTTATCTAGATATGTTGTCATATGTATGAGAAATGTGTTATCCTTACTGAGTTTGTTAGAACTCATTCATTTCTTTGTATGTTATAATATATTGTATAGATGGTAGTGCAACAGAATCAGGAGAAGTTTTGTGTGAGTGCAACATCATCTATGAAGAAGATGTGGTACTGTCAGTGGGAGACGGAGATGTATCCATGAAGCCTCCTGCGGGTGCTTGGAGTGCGGTTACAACACCTATTGATGGCAGAAGGCAAATTGCCAAGCATTTTGAGAAGTCTTTGGAGAAGAACTGGAGAACCTCCTTTCTTGCTAATTTGGAAAATCAGTTTTTAGCTTTAGAGAAGACTACTGGAAAGAAACTAATTTAGTCATTTATTTTTGCTTCCGCAGAACTCAATAATTTTTGAAACTTGATTTCTTTGATTAATTCTTTGGAGTATTTGGACTCCTGTAATCCTTTTTTATTAATTATTTGAACTTGCTCTTGCTTTTGATATCCATTTCTTGCATTTATTATTATTGATGGTAAGACCGTGGATCTTGTGGCGGATCGCATCCATGGGTTGTCGGGTGTAACCGAGACTAGCGAGTGGAGTGTGACAGATAAAGACCTTGCTATCCGTAGGAAATCTTTAGTTTCTTTCATGTTTCTTTTCTACATATATACATTGATTTCTTTTGGGAGAGGCGAGAGTATCTTCTACCTAGACTCTTGAGTATTTTCGTTGTAGACATTCTTTATTTTTTAGAACTCTGATGTTTAGCTTTTGATTTGAAGTTTTGGATGGTTTTAATCATCATTTCAGATGTGATAATTTATTATTTGAACTTTATTTATTATTGTTCGTTTGATTATGCTATATCATATGTTGTATGGAATTGTCACTGAACCTAGGTCTTGCAGTGTATCACCCCTACATGTATTCGGGTATGACCGGATCTGGTTGGGTGGGGTGTGACACAAACCCTATGTTGTATTTTTTGGAATAGAACTGTAATAAATCCACTTCGCCACTGCCTTCTTCACCTTCTTAGCCATCCATTTCCATGCATATGTAATGTTGGGCTGCTTGGCCCTCTTCCTTCTGAAAATGTCAGGATCCTAGTCTAGGATAGGATCCCTCCTCTGTGGATTGTCACGTGGTGCTGGTAGATCTGTTGTAGAAGTGGCCCTCTGACTTTGTGATTGGCTGAACATACCATATATACCACCCTTGTCCTTATATCCAAATGCTCCAACCCCAGATAGATGCTTCAGCCCCTATAGCCCTAGAGGGACCAGCTCCTACAAATTTAGCTTTGGCCCTCTCTTGCTCCTAGTACTGCATCTCCTTGCTCTCTGCCATTGCCCGTCTGATATCCCTCTCCTCATGCTCTTTAATATCAACTGGATCAACATCCCAATTAGAATATGAATCAACTCTATAAGATGACGGTGCCCGCACCGCCTCGTCCAATGCAACATTCACCCTCCTCTTCTCATGTTTCTTCTTCCCCTTTGCTTTCTCCAACTCTCTTACTACCTTCACTATATCAACATGCACCTCAGTGCACGTGGCCACATCCTTCAAACTGCTAGTGATGTGAGCCTTAAACCTGCTAATGCTACATGAGTTCAATTCCGTACCATAGAAGTTGCATCTTGTCCTACTCTTCTTGTCATCAATAGCAATACAATACTGCCATGTTTGAACAATCCTCTCATTCACTGCAGCTCTATATGGCTGTCACTATGACTGTCCTTGTCCTTGGCCCTACTGTCCTCCCTGTGAACTTGTTCCTCTCCCACTGCTAGACATAATAACTGTTGTGTCGAAAATTAACAATTAAACAATGCCAAAATAATATTCTCTACAAAATAATTATTTAAAATTTTTTTCTATAGAAGAAAAGGTTGTCATATCAAAATTGACAATGAAACCACATGAGCAGCACTTGAAAATGCTTATATAATTATTCCATAAATTTCTATAATTTTAATAATCTTTTCCCTTAGTTTTTTCATAATTATTTATATTTTATATTAATGTTTTAATAATTTTCAAAAAATAAAATAATTATTTATTGGGTGGAAATTTTTTTGACTCTGAGTCTATAAATCAGTCCATGGAGATCCACATATGTTTTTTTGATCATGATACAACACATATAACATGTAAAAAGTAAGCATTTTCAGTGTAGAAAAATACAACTTTTTAGGCAAAATAAATAAATAAATAAATTACTTAGCGAAAAAATTATAACATCGTGAGTTTGTATATTAGCCTACAGTGTTTAACATATATTAATTTTATACCCATCCAATAATATTATGGTATGCATTTTGAAAGGAAAAAAATACAGTTTGGAGAACAATGGTTACCTCTCTAATGAAAAAACTCTACAAAACTCCCAGATCTATGTGAAATTCCGTTTGATCGTGACAAACAACGCTATTCTCATCAAGAATGAAGCAAGACCTATAACTATATGTTGAAGATCGAATAAAAATATGACAAGAATACAAGAAGTAGGATAGAGAAGGTCCGGGGAGCTCTGGCAAAAAGAGAGAAAATTACCAAAAATCAATGGATAATTCATCAATAATTTGGCAAAATTTTGCATTATTTTGCCGAAAATATCGTGATTTTTCGGAGATATCTTGTGAAAATTGGCAATATCTTGCAAGCCTCAGTTTCAGTTCACCGAAATTTTAGCCAAATTTTGGCGATATGTTGCCTATTGCAACCAAGGTCTGACATGTCGCCTGGTGTCCCCATGTTGCTGCCTGGCAACACCACCGACATAGACAACACAGGCGACATGTCGGACGACTTTTTGACAATATGGGCTGTGAAAGATCGACAGCTTTGGTAGTTGTAAAGGCATCAAAATCATCCTTGAGCTTTTGCTAGTACTCTTCATCAATATCAACAGTTTTGTGAGCCCCAATTAGCACCATAAAGGACGCTAGTAGGGCACACATGAAGTAGGATCACAGATTCACAGCATCACCAAGGCAAAGGTAGTTCTGCACAGCCCATTTAACGGAAAATGTGCTTTCGTCACTGAGATCAACCGCAATAGCAATCCGGCGGTGGGTGCAGAAGAGGAGGAAAGCGGGAAACGTGGTGAGGATGGTTGGATAGTGGGTGTTGGACGGTTGGATTCTGTCGAACTTTGTTTCGGAAGCATTCCGATTGAAGCGAAAGAAGAAAAAAAAAATGAGGGTTTCTTTCACCTCAATGATTGGCTTTTTCGACAAGGAAATTGGAGGTGTCTTCTGCTTCATCTTCCCTTTCTCTTCTAAAATCAAATTTGAATTTTTCCTTCAACCTTTGGTTTCTATGTCATTAATGCTAGGGTTTTTCTCGAAAAGCCATGGGCGATTGAGCGCGGCTGGTATGCGGAGGAAGAGGAAGAGATGTGTTGGCCAGTGCAGTGTAGACCGAATAAGTCCATCGTCGACGATATATCGCCGATTTTCCTCGATAAATGGTATTTTTCGTGTCGCTGGGGGTATTGTGTTGCCCCCCAGCGACACGGCGATGTTGGTGATATATGGCCGACACACTGCACCATGATTGCAACAGAGTCAATGTTCATGTGATCCACCAATAGTAATTGCTTTCTCAGGTGATTGAGTCCGGTCGGGTCGGTATTTTCACCCACGTTTGGTTCCGAGTTCCGACAATATTTTTAGGGTTTCGAATCTAAACCCCTCACTGTTCGGTTGCAGAGCCGCTATTTCAGCCCGTTTAGGGATAATTCACTGATTTTTTTTGACAACTTTTCTAATTTCAATCTCCATAACGCCTGAGATCTCACAGAAACCCCAGTAGTAGCGTCCGAAGATTTTTTTTTCTTTTATGCCTCTTCTTGTTCTGTGAGTTTTGTGCTTGGGAGATCTGTAGAGCTGGGATTGGAGTGAAGAACAACACTAGAATGGAAGAGTCTCCAACACTGGGGAAGCGGAAAAGCTCCGAAGAGCCAGAGACGGAACCAAAACAACCAATCGAAGAAAACCCAAAACCAGAATCAGCATTGAAGCGAAGGAGTTTGACTCGTACGTGCGTTCATGAGGTTGCAGTTCCCACTGGTTACACTTCTACCAAAGATGAAGCTGTGCATGGGACCCTTTCGAATCCTACTTACAAAGGAGACATGGCTAAAACTTATCCTTTCAATCTCGACCCATTTCAAGAAATATCCGTAGCTTGTCTTGAGAGAAATGAGTCTGTCTTGGTGTCGGCACATACTTCTGCTGGTAAAACTGCTGTTGCTGAGTATGCCATTGCAATGGCTTTCAGAGATAAGCAAAGGGTTATATATACATCACCTTTGAAAGCTCTGAGTAATCAGAAGTACAGAGAGTTGAGCCAGGAGTTCTCGGATGTTGGGCTTATGACTGGAGATGTTACGATATCACCTAATGCAAGTTGTTTGGTTATGACGACAGAGATTCTGAGAGGAATGCTTTACAGGGGTTCTGAGGTGTTGAAGGAAGTTGCATGGGTTATCTTTGATGAAATTCATTACATGAAGGACAGGGAAAGAGGAGTCGTTTGGGAAGAAAGTATTATATTTTTGCCTCCTGCAATTAAAATGGTTTTTCTTTCAGCTACAATGTCAAATGCTACTGAATTTGCTGAATGGATTTGTTATTTGCACAAACAGCCCTGTCACGTTGTGTACACAGATTTTCGGCCTACTCCGCTGCAGCATTATGTGTTCCCAATGGGTGGCTCAGGATTGTATCTTGTTGTGGATGAGAATGAACAGTTCAAGGAGGACAATTTTATGAAGCTACAAGATACTTTCGCTCAACAGAAGAATAAGGGTGAGGGTAACAGGTTTGGAGCCAAATCAAGTGGAAGGATTGCAAAAGGTGGGAATGCGTCCGGTGGTTCTGACATATACAAGATTGTGAAGGTATGTGATGTATTCTTGGTATTGTTTTAACCGTTTTTGGTGTTGTTTGTTATTTGTTTTAGTTTTTCCTTATCCAATTTGGCTGCATTAGTATTTATTTCCTTGGCCATCTAGGATTATTCTGTGTTATTGATGTCTTCCATCCAACACTTTGTCCAAGAAAAATAACTACTATTTAGTATTTTTCAATGGTCATGACCGTATATCAATGAAGACAAGTACTGGGGTATGAACAGAAACATGTCCTACTGGCATTATTCAATAATTCTAGTTACCCTTTCTTGTTTTGAAATTGAATTCAGCAACCATTAGGAACGGAGAAAAACATAAATGATTGAAAATGACTTCATTAAGGATTAAGGAGAATCTAGAGATTCAGTGGATTGGGAGGCTTTTAATTGAATAAGGAGAAGGGTTACCAGACACCATTGATCCTCCAAATGGTCCTACTTAAACTGTTCAACCTTTATATAATTAATACCCTAAATAAAAATTATCAAAATTATGGAGCATGTAAAGGTACTAATGTACTATAAAATCGGTGAACATAGAGATGTGCCTTCTCTTATGTTATCTTTCCTTGTCGGGAGTGATGGCTATTGAGAAATTGAGAATTTTCAGTAAAGTTTCTGTAGTGGTTAAGAATAAAATAAAATTTCTGTTGGCAGATCTGCCACTGGTCCATGTCCTCTTGCTCTGAATAATGACTTTTCACCGCTGAGGGTTATTTTTCCAGTTTTTATTACTTATTAGGGTAAAAATTACTCATATTTCCTATATGTCTATTTGACTGTTTTCTCTTTTAAAATAACTTTTTGCTAGCCATTAAAATTCCTATGGGACTTGAGCTGTGTTTTAGTTTTCTTGCCTGTCAACTTTCTTGGTTCTGACTAGTGCTTACTATGATTTGAATCCGTTTACCTGGTTAGTTCTAAAATTGGAGCATTTGTTGTATTGCAGATGATTATGGAACGCAAACTTCAACCTGTTATCATTTTTAGTTTCAGTAGAAGAGATTGTGAACAACATGCAATGTCCATGTCGAAGCTGGATTTTAATACCAAAGAGGAGAAGGAAATCGTGGAGCAGGTGTTCAGAAACGCGATACTTTGCTTGAATGAGGAGGACAGAAAATTACCTGCTATAGAATTAATGTTGCCGCTTCTCCAACGAGGTATTGCAGTCCATCATTCGGGACTTCTTCCAATTGTCAAGGAATTGGTGGAGCTTCTTTTTCAAGAAGGCCTTGTTAAGGCCCTTTTTGCTACAGAGACGGTAAGGGTTATCTCACTACTTAGTCAATTCAACATTGTTTTTGTTCTGTTTGGAAAATTAGTTTGATGTCTCTCAATTTGATGAATGATAACCCATTAACCTGTGATTTTGCTATTATAAATGCCAAGTGACATTGACATATTTCTGTGTGGGTTCATATTATTGCAGTTTGCGATGGGTTTAAACATGCCTGCAAAAACTGTTGTGTTTACTGCTGTTAAGAAATGGGATGGTGATAGTCATCGCTATATTGGCTCTGGCGAGTATATCCAGGTATGTGTAGTAGTGAACTGCAACATCGATAGTAAATTTACACATACATCGCATTTTCCTTTCACATAGTTATCTTACATCACATTTTTATCAACTGTGGATAGATGAGTGGAAGGGCTGGGCGTCGCGGCAAGGATGACCGTGGTATTTGTATCATAATGATTGACGAAGAGGTATGCTATTTTTAGTAAATCTGCTAGCGTATCATTCTGTCACAATGCTTTCCTTCCTTTTCTTCACTTATTATTGCCAACATAGTCGCTTGGTTCTAATTAATGCAATCCTACTTGATTTCTTCATTTTTGAGTTGTTTATTTGGTTTTATTTTTCGCAATTAATTGGATTGCTCCATCCTGACTGCTTTGTGTAGTCATGCAGAAGTTGCGTGACACTGGCAAAGCAACTGTTTTCCTTCATTTATAGCATACTCCAAATTTGCCTAATGTGTGTGTTATTGATAGACAATGCTAATCTTGCAATTATAGGCTATAGAATCTATAATTAAATAGAGCATAGATGCGTGAGGCTCCAATCATTGCTGGATCTGGGGAGGTTCATAACATATGCTGCATTATTCATGTTCCCTTCTTTTTGTTAAGGGGTGCTGTAGACTCGAACCTGCGATCTCTTGGTCATATGGAGCAACCGTCCCATTGTGCAAAGACCTGCCCTCTCAGTTCTTATTAATTTAGGAACTAGGATGAATGAAGTTTTTTTTAAGCGTTAAGATGAGCTAATATCGGATATGGGTTTTCTACGTCGAGCAAAGCCGAGGATCTGTGGAAAGTAGAACTTCCTATTGGTTTTGGAAGGTTTCATTAGTAATTGCATAAATAATTACAAAAAAAAAATTAAGGGAAGTAGAGGATTGTATTTTGTTTTCGAGGTTTTGGAAGGTTTCATCTTACATAAATAAATACAAAAAAATTATTAGGTTTTTATAAGGCTTGGGTTAAGATGTCCTGGGATTTTGAGTCTCATCAACTTGAAGCTCAACACAGCCATCCTCATATTTTAGTGCTATCAGCCTAGCAAGCAGCCCAGGTTGCATGCCATGTTAGCCAGCTTTTCTCCCCCTATCTACGTGACAACCTTGTACCTATTTCAGCATGATAGGAGTTCCTACCCTCTGGAACTATCTAATCCTGGAAACAGAAGTCCTAGCCAAGGATCCCTAGGGCACCCTTTTTTTGTAGAGGTGGGGTGGAAATAAAAGGGGTGGGAAAAATCAATATGTGGGACCTATATGTAGTGTGGTGGGGGAACAAGAAAGGAAAGTAAAGGATTTTTGTGAAAATTTTCTAAATGTGGGTCCCACTTCTGTTGTTTCCCACAGTTTTTCACAAAATTTCACCTATTTGGTGGGACTTTGAAAAGGGATGGGGTGAGAAAGTTAGCATGCCACATCAATAGACAAGCTTCCTTAATATAAGGAAGCTTGTCTACCAACTTTCCCACCCCATTGAACCAAATATGTCATACTTTGAGGTTTCATGGAAAAATTTACTTTTTCAAACTCCCCCCCCCCCCCCACTTCAGATTCAGCAAACAAACGATGCCTAATTGATTTTCAGAAGTGAAAAATATTGCATTTTCCTACTTTTTAATTCTGAAAATGGAAAGTATTTGAGAAGGCAATTTAATATTTCTTGTAAAATAGTAGTCAAGAGGATTGTATCTTTGGGTAGCCATTGGAAATATTCACTTCTTTCATATTTGGCAAGTGGTTTATTGAAGATTTTAACAACAATGGCAGCAGCATCTATTATTTTTGGATATACAATAATCAAGGAAGATCATTCAAACTTTTTTTAAAATTTTTTTTATTTTATTTTAAGAGGGGGGGGGGGGATGTGCAACAAAGTGAAGAAGAATTAGAGTTGTAGGGTGAGGGAGAAGAGAAATTACATGAGAAGAAGAATTTCTTGTTTGATATTCTTTGGGGTGGGGGTTAGGGGAGAAAAGTGCATGTGCACACAGCAATCCCAAGCTTTAATCTATTTTGTCTACTCTGTTCTTTTCTTTTTTCAAAGAGGCTGCAGTCACCCTTTTAAAGAAAACGAATGAATACGTACTTTCTTTGTAGGTGGTTATAACTGTTCAACACGCCTCTAATAGAATTAAAAATTGGAAGTTTGGGCAAACCCGATGCTGAAGGCTTCTTCACAAGTAGAGTCCGGGGGCAATTTTCCATGCAGCCTTTCCCCAATAATTTTTGCTGAGACAAGCTGTTTTGATTATAAAATATTTTTTTGGAAGTTACATGAAACAAAAAAAAAAAAAAATGTAAATAAACTGAAACAAAACTAAATAAATTAAACCAAAACTAACTTTACTGAAATAACTGAAAGAAAAACTAAATTTAGGGCTGGAAGGGCTTGATGGTAACTTTTGTAGAATGTAACTAGGCCTGGGCTAGGATACCCTACAGTATTCTACCCCGTGACATAGAAAGATGCGTTTTATCCTTGAAGAGTTGAATCTTCCTGATTTGGTTGTTGTTAAACGCTTGAAAGCACTGAGAGCTTCATGCTACAGTCTGCTAGTTTTGTATTTTTTTTCCTTTGTGTTTGTACTATATATAATGCGGTTACAGTTACATACCTGGTAGAGAGTGTCCTTGACTCTTCCGATCTGTGTCTTCCAATGAGATTGCATCATGAGATCATGAGAGGGGATGAATTGAGATCCTACTTTACATGGTTTTAAGGTGTGCTAAGGTGATGGCTGGGAGGGTCAAGGGTACCATGGCACGTTATATACCCTGTCCATTTTTTCAAGTATGAGCTTATGTAAGGGGTGTTAAGATGATACCATGAAACTTATAAAGATAGAAGTGAGAAATGCTCAAGATTTTCACACGGACCCAAGAACAGGTTTTGGGTTTGGGCACCTTAACACAGAAAGCAACGTGGTCTGCATTGGGCTTTAAAGCCTGCTTTACGACACCTTGACAATCTTGTTCCTCACATGGTTGTCAAGGTGACCAAAGTAGTTGGGGCACCATCTAGGCAATAAAATGGCGCCTAGGTGGCAATATGGTGACCAAAGTGATTGGGGCAAATTTCTTTAATACAACTACTTTTAAACTGATATAGTTCTATTATAAGTTAGACAAACATTCAAGTATCATAATTACAAAAGATTATCTTTAAAAACACAAATATAAGTTCATCTCATCAATTATTACCAAAAAAAAAAAAGTTCATCTCATCAATCATCATAACATATGACAATGAACTGTACCAAAGCATAAATATGAAAATGAAAGTAGTAATTACATGTTTGTTTCTTACCACTTTTTTTGACCAAACACGATAAATTAAGCTCATACATGGCTTTGTAGAATAAAATTTGATGTAAAAAAAAAAAAATTATGTACAAAATGTCAAAAGGGTGACTGCTTTAGCCCCTATGCGGCAATCCGGCACACAAGGCGCCAATACAGTAGTGCTAGGTGATAAAGCGGCTGAAAATTTGCACATCAAGAAAGCAGTTGGAATTATGGCGGTTCAAAAACTGCCTAGGTGCCTAGGCAGACATTTGATAACAATGGTTCCTCAGAAGGATGCCAAAAGGTATGGTTTCGGTATCGTACAACCCAAAGCCAAAACTGTATTTGCATTAACATTTACAAACCATTATTATACCATCATGGTACAGTACGGTTGCAGTAAAAAAAGGTATATGTAAATGGTATGGTACGGTTGAGGTATATAAATGGTTTTATGCGGTAACGTTTTAGTATATACTGCAGTAATGTGAGGAGGTTATCTCTGTTTAGCACTTAATGAAGCAATGTAATGCCAGAAAAGTTTTCATTTTCTTTTCCAATGCAAACTATTGCAGAGTGAACCTTAGGTAGCCAGAGCAAAGGATAATGAGTGGAAAAGAAGAGATGATAAGGTGAAACAAGGGACTGAGTTGTAGAACTGTCTAACTCGATGGTCCCTTCTCCCACAACTTTATTTTATAATATTATATCACTTCTAGTTAGAAAAGAGATTCCTAATCCTAGTGGGAATCTCATAAGTTATATTTCATGATCAACACAAACAAAAGTAAAACCAAACATAAACTATCCCAAGATATAAATACGTCGAACCCAAATTTCTTCAATGCTCCCCCGTCAGGCCCTGGGCTGTATTCTGAAATGCAGGTAATGGCTTGGTAAACTTATTGCCTAGTTGGTTGGATGTGGAAACGAATGGATTGGTAGCCAGTTTCTTCATAACAGCGTCATGAACAAAACAGCGATCAACTTGAGTGCACTAGGTCCTTGCATGAAACACTAGGATGCTTGCAGTGTAAGTATCAGCCTGGTTTTCACATAACAACTATATTGGTTCAGTGATAGGGCCTGGAGTTATGACTTACCATAGTAACTCAGCTGTAGGGTGTGCCATTGCCCAATGCTCAACCTTGGCACTCGATCTAGCAACAGTAACCTTACTTTTCGAGGTGATGAAGTTACCAACAACTGACCTACAGTAACTGCATTACATACTTCCATGCAGTTACATACTTCAACACACGCATATGCATGGCGACCAAATAGCATAAACAGACGTACAAGAACTGCATTACATACTTCCACGGTTCCACCCCAAACCTGAATACTCTCTTTGATATACCCCTACGAAGAGTCTTTGTCTCCCCTGCCAGCATAGCTCACCCTTTTCCAACTAGGCCACATGCCGTGCAACAACCCAGACTTTCTGTTGTGCCCATGGGGTGGCTGCCCCCTATGGAGTCTTGCCACCTGTCCTACACCCTAGATATTAGTGGTGTCAAGACCAGCGTATTCTTTGTTAGAAGTTATCAATCAAGGAGTTCATAGCATTGTTAAAGAAAATAAAATTAAAAAAAGAGCAAATTGCACTGGCACCCCAAAATAGAAGCTTTAAAGCACTGACACCCCACTTTATGTTTAAAAAACACAGACACCCCATTTATTAAACACACTAGTCCATTCTGTTAGTAAACCATTAACCCACAGTTTATTTTTTTCTAATTCCAAAAATGCCCTTACCAAAATATGGAGAGAAAAAAAATAAACCATTGGATTGTTGACACGTGTTTTATTCTAATCCTATGTTTATTATTCTTCTTAACACTTAACCATGCTTTCATCCCCAATCATTTCTCTCTCCTCACTCAGCTCTCTTCTGCTTCACCCTCTCTATTTTCGACTCCGGCAGTAGTTGCAGGACCATCAAAGATGGCCAAAATTGCCTCAATGCAAGTTGCCAGGTTCAAACCTTCCATCTTCCTCTCCCTTGTTCGAGGTGACTCCACGGCCAAGAATCAGTTGGAGTCCCTCAAAGTACCTCGTCTCTTTGGCTTTCTCCCCAGATCTCGTGTATCGTGGCAGCGACGACAACAAGTTCTGGCCCCTGCATTTCCCTTCTCACAACTAAACATCTCAGTCTATTATTGGTCTCTGTTCCTTGTGAAGGGGATCGAGAAATCTGAGAATGGTTCTGATCACAACAAGCTCTACTTGGACACCGTGGACTAACGATGGGCGTCGGAACTGAGTGACTTGCTGGTGCTGTCGATGGGTCACTGGTTCCTCCACCCAGCTATGTACTACAAGGAGAAAGAAGAATCTGTGCTTGGCTTCCATTACTGCCCAGGTCAAAACTACACCGAGATCAGGTTTGATGATGTTTACCGAAAAGCTTTGAATACGGCACTGAAAGCAGTAATCGCAAGTTCAAAATGATCCGGCACCAATGAAAATGAGCAAAAAATAAACTGGATCTCTGAGATCAGAGAAACTTACAGGTTTTCCAACTCCTTCGATTGCGAGGAGAAATTTCTTTCGACCAAAAATAAAGAAAAAGGAGTTGAAATTTCTGATCAAAAAACCCCTAAAACTGCAGTTCCCAAGTCCAGATCGAGCGCTGAATCAGAAAATCCAACTCCTTGGATCCTCCGAGATGCATAAACTCCAACAAACTCCAACAAGAAGAAATTTCTTTCGACCAAAAATAAAGAAAAAAGAGTTGTAATTTCTGATCAAATCGCCCCTATAATTGCAGTTCCCGATTCCAAATCAAGAGTTGAATAAAAAAATCACAGCCATTCTTCATGAAAATTTGGAGATAAAGCTGTTGTTGCTGCCGGAGTCGGAGAGGGTGAAGCAGAGGAGAGCAGAGAGTCCAGATCAAGAGTTGAATCAAAAAATCACAGCCGTTCTTCATGAAAATTTGGAGATAAAGCTGCTGTTGCTACCGGAGTTGGAGCCGGAGCCGGAGAGGGTGAAGTAGAGGAGAGCAGAGTGACGAGAGAGACTAAATTTGGGGTTGAAAATATGGTTATTTGTTGGAACAATAATGAACATATGATTAGAATAAAACACGTCTCAATCATGGTAGAAGATCTCGCTCTCGAGAGAGATCTCGCCACCTTGAAAAAGAGAGATCTCACCATCTCGGTGAGATCTCGTCAATTCATTTTTGGCATCAACTCGGTGGCCCATCTCGGTGGGTTTTAGGGTCCCAATTAGGTTGAAACTTGGTATTTAGCTTATTTAAGGCCTTTTGAACACGTTGGTGGCCTTGGTTTGTCACACCCTATGTATGATTTCTAGTCTCCCATGTGTGAAACCAATGTGTAGGTTAGGGTGCATGTTATACAACATGTAATATAGACCTTTAGCATATAAATAGCAGTATATCATGCATCAACTAACTTAAATGTTATCAAAATTCCATTCATATGACTATCACAATCTCAATTTTCAAGAATAAAATAATTATACAACCATTAGAAGTTCTATATAAGTCATTAAATCATAAATTCATAAGACAAGTAGAGAATGATTGATCTTCCTTGTTGTAGATGTGCTAAGAGTAGTTGTAAGTGAAAATTCAGCCAAAATCTACAAAAAAAAAGGCAAAAATTGAGAGTTCCAGCGAGATCCAGGGCGAGATATGGCGAGATATAGCGAGATATGGCGAGATATGGCGAGATATGGCGAGATCTCGAGCGAGATATCCCAACTCGCAGATCTCGACCTCCATCTCGTCTCGCCAAGGTGAAAAAACGAGATATCTCGCGAGATCTCGCCGAGATCTCGCGAGATCTCCCACCATGCTCTCAATGATCCAATGGCCTATTTTTTTTTTCTCTCCAGATTTTGGTAAGGACATTTTTGGAATTAGAAAAAAATAAACAGTGGGTTAATGATTTACTAACAGAATGGACTAGTGTGTTTAATAAATGGGGTGTCTGTGTTTTTTAAACATAAAGTGGGGTGTCAGTGCTTTAAAACCTCCATTGTGGGGTGCCAGTGCAATTTGCTCTTAAAAAAATGGATCCTTTCTTCAGTGTTGACCCCCCCCCCCAAACAAAAAAGAAAAAAGAAAAAAAGAGAGGGCAGCTTGTACTCTTTTAGTTGATGAACTATACATCAGGCTGTTGGATGGTTTATTAATATATTTGTTTACTATTTTTTCCTTTTCGTTTTTTGGGTTTTCCCCCCTGGTAGTTTATAGGACAGATGAATCTACCTCTTCTTGTCTTCTTCTATCTTCTTGTAGAACTGTTTAAATGTGTACTTGAAGATTGAAACGTTAGTGTTAGGCGATATTCAATTTCTTCTTTTAAGCAGAAAGCTATAGGATGCAGTTTTTGGCCAGGCAAACGTGGCTTAATAGTGAGTTCCTTTCTTTATCTTTCTTGGGAAGTGCAACTCACTTTCCATTTGGTAAGGACTTTGTGAAGCTGTTAGTTATGTCCAAATTATACACAAAGGCCAGCTGCTGTTAAATGAATATGCTTAGAGCCACTTTCCCTTTCCTTTATTTCACATGTTTAACAAACGGTTTCTTGCATCTGTAATTCTGTATGCTTCCTTCTTGAATGACTTCGGGGATAGGAAAATGCTTCTTATTATGACTTTTTAATGCAATTTCAAAACTTTTCAGAAATCAGGATATTTTTATTGTTCATCCAAATAAATTGGCTCTGATTTTACTCAGATGGATATGAATACCCTCAAGGACATGGTTTTGGGTAAACCGGCTCCTTTGGTCAGTACTTTCAGACTGAGCTACTATTCAATTTTGAACTTAATGAGTCGTGCTGAGGGCCAATTCACTGCTGAGCATGTCATCCGGAATTCATTTCACCAATTTCAGTATGAGAAGGTCATTCAATGTGTTAACGTTAGCAATTTTTTTCTCTCCTTTCTTAATTAGATGCCTTTTGGGGATAAGCGAAGATTTTATTTTCTTTGTTCAGACTTTACCTGATATTGGGAAAAGGGTGTCGAAACTGGAAGAGGAAGCTGCTACACTTGATGCATCGGGAGAGGTGATCTTTTTACCATGTTATTGTTGTGTTTGTTCATGATGTTCCCAAGTTTCCAATAGCTGTTATTTTTGTGTTGTTTACAGGCTGATGTTGCTGAATACCACAAGATAAGGCTTGAAATAGCCCAAATCGAGAAGAAGATGATGTGTGAAATAACCAGGCCTGAAAGAGCTCTTTACTTTCTTCTTCCTGGAAGGCTGGTATGTGCAAAACATGATCATTTTAGTGGAACAAGCCATTGGTTTGATCCATTCTTTTAATTTCTGTTTCATTTTCGGGGGTGATTTCTACTTTGGAAATTGTTCGGTTTGAATTTTTTTTTTGTGGGGGGGGGGGGTTAAGAAGTTTGGTTTGCACCTTATTTCAATCAATGAAACAAAAATTCTGAAATATCTGTTTTGGAATTTGTATTTCATTTTATTTTACTGAGGATATGGTTAATTTGATTTCACTGCCACCACCATCACCAATGCTGCTGCTCTGCTGTCACTTACCATGTCAACCCCCACTGTCACTGCCATTTCTGCTGTCACCATATCTGCCCTACCGCTGCCACTACCCTGCCCCTGCCTCTACCACTACTCTTACCAAAGAAATATAGTGAATCTATTTTCAGAAATTGAATTACCTAATGGATTTTATCTCTATTGTTGGAATATCACATATTGGTACAAAGAGAACTGTTCATCTTTTTAACTAAAAATCTGTTTGTTGACTATTTCATGTAGTCAATCCGAAATTGAAATACAAATGATACCAAATCTGGCTGTAGTCAATTTCATTTCTGGTTTGTCTCAACCTTTTTTTTCTTATCAAGTCAATATTTAATTTGAAATTTTGATAGGTTATTTTTTATTTTTGTCATGAACCTCTTTTGGGGTATTGGGATTATTAACATGTTTGTTGATGTTCTAACACTGACCTAAAACAAAGCTGATTTGAGGGTAAAATATCTATGTACCAACCCCATAAGTTGGATGAGGTCTTGTTGTTGCAGTTAATATCTTAATTTACCTAATTATTCCCTTCCCCCCCCCCCCCCCAAAGAGGGGGAAAAAAGGGAAGAAGAAGAAGCCTAGAAGAATTTTGGTAAAAGTTCTTTGACTTGATTTTACGAGGAATAAAGTGCCTAGCTTGTAAGGTGTTACCCCCTGCTCAGTTGAAGATTTACTGTGGTTTCAAACATGCTGAGAAATGGTTTAAATGTTGCAGGTAAAGGTACGTGATGGTACAACTGATTGGGGTTGGGGGGTAGTAGTCAATGTGGTGAAAAAACCCCCAGCAGCATTAGGAACTCTGCCTGCACGTGGTAGTGGTTATATAGTGGACACTCTGCTTCATTGCTCTCCTGGTTCAAGTGAGAATGGGTCGCGCCCCAAACCATGCCCACCTCGTCCTGGAGAAAAGGGCGAAATGCATGTGGTGAGTTGAAGGTCATGCAAATCAACAATTTTATGAAGGGTCAGTTCATTGTTTTTATTGGTTAGGTAGTTCAAACTGAGATCTTGGTTTGAGTGGTTGTTTAATGTGGTTGATTTCATCTTCTGTAGGTTCCTGTTCAGCTGTCCCTAATTTCTTCTCTGAGCAAAATAAGATTATCGGTTCCATCTGACCTTCGACCAATGGAAGTGAGGCAAAGCATACTGCTGGCAGTACAGGAGTTGGGAACACGCTTCCCTCAAGGGCTTCCAAAACTTAATCCAGTGAAGGTATTCTTTTTTTTTTCAGCTTTAGCATATGCCGCTTCTCCCCAGATGCTTTGTCAAAAATTCATTCATGGTGTGTGTGTGATACAACTTAGGGTTTCAAAAGCCTTGACTAAGTCATTATTGCCTTCTGATATTAAGAATTTTAGGATCCAAAGCAACTATGTGAGTTTCAGACCACTGCTGGACTCTTTTGGAATGGTAAATCGAAGTTTGGGTTAAGAGATACTTAAACCCGAAGGACTTGTTTGGAAAGAACTTGGGAGTGGTTGGAGCTATTTGAAGGATGAGAAAGTCAATTAACATAAATTTACTGAATCACTGTCTTGAAAGTGCTGTAACTCGCACATGTGATATATTAGTTCAGGTGTGAAAAAACTTGGAATTGCTGCTCTGCCGAATGTTCAAAATAACTGTAGTTGGAATTGCAGCTTTAATAGTTGGGAGTCTGTTAGATGGTCTAGTACATGTTGTTTTTCCATTTGCTGGTGTCTCATTTCTTAGCCAGCATTGTCTGCTAAGATATAGCGGACAGGGTGATAGTTCAGTTGGTGTAACAGTAGTAGGAATATTAGGAAGGAACAGGAGGTGGATCCTATCAAGGAGATCACTTGAGCTAAGTATTACCCCTTCTCATGATCCAGATTGCTAACTTTTCTTTTGGTTTACGAATGTTTACCTTGTTGGAATTTTTTAGTTTTAGAAAACCCTAACATTAGAAAGTTGAAATTTGTATTTTTGCATTGTGTGTTTCCATGCTGTCACAAAAATGGAGATAAGAGGGTAGGGTAGGTCCCTGTGATAAGAGGGCTGTATTTCACAAGTTTAACTCCAGTGCAGTAAGAGGAGAGACAGTTACAATGAGAATTCAAATTTCCATAAAATTTAAAAGCTATTTCTGTGAATCTAGTGAAATTTCGTAATTTTGCCATTTTGGACTAGGTTTTGATCCACTCCCTCTGCCTTTGGGGTGGAATCTAGGCCAATGAGATAGATGTACATCCTTGTGTGCTTAGACATATCTGTCATGGCAAGTCATGATGGACAGTGATTGCTGTTAATGGATTAGATATACGTGTCTGTCTAGTTCCAGGAACTTTTATATGGTTGGAAATCTCTCTTTCGGTTAACCCCTTGTAGTAAAATTCTAATCAAAGAAAATAACTTCTCGTTCTCTTGACTGTGCTTATTCTAAGATATTTGCCTGCAGTGGGCTGAGAGTAGATTCTTGACATGCAAAGTTTGAGATTTTGGAAGTTTCATTCTATTCTGACTTTTTAACCATATGGCAGGATATGGGAATTGAGGATCCTGAGTTTGTTGAGATGGTCAATAAAATAGAGGAATTGGAGCAGAGGTTACTTGCCCATCCGATGCATAAGGTTTGAAAATGTTGGTCAAAATCAATATGAAGCATCTAGTTATTTATGCTCTTTGAATATATTTGTGCGTTAGAACAACTTGTATGAGCTTGGTGCAATTTGACAAAGTATTTGCTTTGCAGTCTCAAGATGAGCAACACAACAAGTGTTATCTAAGGAAAGCAGAGGTGAATAATGAAATTCAACAACTCAAATCTAAGATGCGGGACTCCCAGGTATTCAATTGTTCTATCTAGGATACAATGGTATTGGTGTGTAAATGAAATATGGAGTGGCCCACTGTTGCTAAGACACGGGAAAACACAGAAAATAATTTATACTGTTCTTTATTCACCCAAAAAGAAAAAAGAAAAGAAAATTCTGGCTTTCCTCCCTTTATTACACAATACATCAGTGTGTTTATGTTTGTCCGACTTTGTTGGTTTGAGCCTGGGTAATCTCTTGGGGTATTGATGTAGCCTCAATTGAACGAGGGCTCAAGATCTTTAAGCAGGACCAACTTGAATGGATGAGAAAAATAGGAAGTTTTGGATTTTCAGTTAGGGTGTATGGGGGTGAAAAAATGGGGAATGTAGAATGAGATCCTGGAGAATAGGCCGGTTTGATACTTTCTTGGATGAGATGGGTTGGGGTTAAAGGATGTGCGGAGTCAAGTTTGAATCCAATCTAACATTAGGTTGATGTGTGTGTGTATTTCTCTTTTTAATCCCTACAAGATTGTAGATGATTTTTAGAATTCAAGAGATGGAGATCTTGAGATCCAATGGATGGATGGATGGGATTTTTTTTTGCCTTATTGGGGGGATGGATTAAACCCATAGGCAATGAATGGAGATGGTACTTGAAGGTTCTTTCTTCTTCTTTTTCTTTTCTTTTCTTTTTTTCTTTCCTCTCTTTTTTTTTTTTTTTTTTTTTTTTTGGGGGGGGGGGGTTTGTTTGGGGTCCAATTGATGGATTGATTTAGATCTAGATTCTTGGTTTACTTGGAGTCAAGGAAAGTTGTAACTTAGTTTTGGCTGGTAGGAATGGGCTGCACCGGGGATTGAGTCCCTTGTCTAAGGGTGGAATGGTGTGAGTGAAGTTTGAACAAAAACTGATGGTTGAATTCCTGGGAATTTAGGTTTTCTGTTTTAGGCTTAGGGTTTACTCAATGGGCATCTTGGGTTTCAAGAAAACTAATTATGGGAAATGCAATGAAGAGGTATAAGATCTGCAGCCTACCTTTTTGTTGAATTTAATCAGTTAATCTTCAATTGGGCAGACTGTGGGATAGATGAAGTCGGTATCTACAGTTGCACCTAAGGTCCACATTCACCTTGGACTTGAAACACCTAGGATCCCAGGTCTTGGACTTCAGCCACCAAGGTTCCTCAGTCTAGACTTAAATTTACTAGATCTGAACTCTTAACAGAGGAAATAGCATAGACTGACGTGTATTCTTCTCATCGTTTTTGTTCTGTGCCTAGAAGAATTTTTTTTTTTTGGGGGGGGGGGGGGGGTTGTTATGTATGGGGGGCCATAGTACCAAGACCTAGAATAATTAGGAATTACTAATTCCCAACTCTGAAAAGAAAAATGAACCTTACCTCCTGGAGCTCCTTCAATAATCCGCATACCATTTAATTTAAACATTAAAAACTGATCTTTCTCTGCTTTTAGGTTGGACCAAATATTAAATAAAAGTACCAACTGCTTAGCAGCTGGAAAATAAACTATAGGAACTAGGGCTGCAACAAGGACAGGCTGGGTTGACTTTTCAAAAGCCAATCTCAGCCCTGAACCTGACTGAAGGCCTAAAGTTTTTCTCCTGATCCTGAACCTTGACGGACCAAGCCAAGCCAAATGCTGCCGGATTGTCCCTGCTTGAACCGGGTTGGAACATATTGGCCCTGTTGCTGTCCCTGATTCACTCTGTCACTCTATCTGAACCTGCGCCTAATAAATCTGATATATAAGAAGTCAGTTGTTTGAACCTAGAAGAATACAAATCTAGATAGCATTAACCCTAAAATTAAATAACATTTTGGCATTGATTCTCATGTAACCCCAGATCAAGGGGCCAGTCTTCAGATTCCTCTTTAGAGAACCAGCACTGAATCAGGGTTTAATCTTGTTGTTATAGCTCTAATCTCAGCTGAGTTTAATGGACAGCAACCAAGTATAATCAGTATGCGCTGCAGCTTAGGGTTCTAAGCGAAATTAGGGCTTACAATCATGTAACAAGTTTTCTCTGAAGTGGACAGCAGCTGTAGGGGACCAATTAAGTCGGTGGTTTAGCTTATTTGAATTCCAAACCTTGGAGCTAAGAATAGGGAAGTCTTAAGGTTAAGTGGGGAAAATTTTAGGGTTAGGATTGAAAGCTAGGGGAGGAGAGGGGAAAGAGGTTTCCTAAAGGGATTGGGATTGGGAGGAGTTGCCACAAGCTAGTGGCAAGGGGGTGAGGGGGCTGCGAGTGAGAGAAGAAAGGGAGAAAAGGGTAGGCACTCTGGTGGGGTCATTGTACTTAATGGAAGCTTAAAGAACTTTCTGGTTGCAGAAATTTATAAACAGGCAGCAGCTGTACCCTTCCTAGGGAAATTCATGACTCTTGGCACCTTCCCATTCTCAAATTTTATTGATCTTCAGATCTGTCATTTACAAGCTAGAGAGTCTTTATTTATAGCCTACACAGATGAACTCACACTACGACTCGAACTTAGAAGGTGATCCTAACTAGAACTCTTAATTGGACTAAGGACTCACATTCAAACAAGGACGTTATCATAATTCAACCTAGAATGATCCAAATTGCAAAATAAAAGAACATATAGGCTGTGTGAAGAAGTGGACTATAACTTAGAGAATTTCTCTCAACTTGGGACGCCTACCCTCACTTGGTCTCTTCAATAACTTGGCAACAACGGACTCAAATTCAATAGTAAAAGTAGATCTCGACCCTACTAACATACTGATTCCAACAAAAGGAATCTTTCTCTAATTAGGACCTGTAATTGGACTACGACTCCTTCATAACTTAACAAGGACTAACTCAAATAACGAATAAAAATAGTTTTGGACTCCTGAAACTATCTGCATCTAATTAGACTCACAAGGACTCCAAAAAAGGAAGGCAAGATGATCAATTTGCCCCTCTCCAGGTTTGGCCTTCTTGGAGAGGCCACAAGAAATGGGTTCTTCAGATGGGGGATTCCCCTCGGTTACATCAGATTCCTGTCTCAATCTCGTTGCAAGTTGATTTCATATCCATTTCGGATCAAGGCCAAAATCAGGGCCAAAACATGGGGTACAGGAAGGGTGGGACAAACAACACTAATTGCAGGCCCGCCTTTATCCCTGATTCCGGGCTAGCACTCGCCTTGAAGGCCAAGATCTTGAGCCTAGGCCCTGTTCGGGCTCAGGGTAGGTCAGGGCCATTGGAGCCAACCTTGCACCCTAATAGGGACTTTACCCATACTACTACTATTATACTGTCTGGCAGCTTCAAAAGCTTTACTTGCGTTTCTTCTTGCTGGTGTAGGTCTTTAGGCCTGCATCAGGTGGGGCCATGGTTGATCTTAAATATGCATTTTTCTATTCCTGTGGCTACCCATTATTCCTTGATGTTTTACCTCTTCAAGAAATGTTAGAATGCAGCTGATGTCGTTTGAAAAGTTTCGGTGGAAATTATATCAAGCTGCATTCTAATTATTTGGTATTTAACCACTTATAAATTATGGTTCTGTAGCTTCAAAAATTCCGTGATGAGCTCAAGAACCGGTCTCGGGTTTTGAAGAAGCTTGGCCATATTGATGCTGATGGTGTTGTACAATTAAAGGGGCGTGCTGCTTGCTTGATAGACACAGGGGATGAACTTCTTGTTACCGAATTGATGTTCAATGGTGAATATGCTGCTCCGTTCTCCCCCCCTCTCTCTTCAACTACTGTCTGGAGTGTTTGTAACTTACTCAGTAATTGTCTGTATGATATCTGATCA
This sequence comes from Hakea prostrata, assembly GCF_041222555.1. Taxonomy (NCBI): domain Eukaryota; kingdom Viridiplantae; phylum Streptophyta; class Magnoliopsida; order Proteales; family Proteaceae; genus Hakea; species Hakea prostrata. The sequence continues at coordinate 22,942,711 of NC_142604.1, forward strand.
AATTCTTGAATAGGTACATTCAATGATCTTGATCATCACCAAGTTGCTGCTCTTGCTAGCTGCTTCATTCCCGGGGATAAATCAAACGAACAAATACATTTGAGAACTGAACTAGGAAAACCATTACAGCAACTCCAAGACAATGCAAGAAGAATAGCAGAAGTGAGTCATTGACTTTCTTCTTGTTGTTGAGTTTGCATAGAGTTTGTAATGATCTTTCTGCTTTTTGCCACAGATACAACGTGAATGCAAATTGGATGTGAACGTTGATGAGTATGTTGATTCGACAATAAGACCATACTTGATGGATGTGATCTACTGCTGGTCGAAGGTTAGTTATATCATTTGCTTTTGTTGTAGCTGAGAAATTAGATGTTCTATACACACAGATGCACACATCTTATCATGCTTCTTTCTGAACTAAATTAATTTAAGAGCTTTATTCAACTAGAGGCATGCTATAACATGAAAAGGCGAGTCTCCTTATCATGGTTTCCATTATTGCTTTAGGTTTGTTCAGTTGTTAGATTGTCCAAGGATCATGTTACGCTTTAGCCTTAGTTTGTTAATACTCCTATAAATCCTTTTCTCATTAAAATTACACACACACACACACACACACACACACCAAAAAAAAAAAAAAAAAAAAACCAAAAAAAAAAAGAAAAGAATCCAACGTGCTTGTCATGTTTAAGTATCAGATAATGTTGGTCTTAGGATTTCTCAGCTTCATCTCTCGTTTTCCTGTTTCAGGGTGCAAATTTTTCAGAGGTTATAGAAATGACTGATATCTTTGAGGGTAGTATCATACGACTTGCTCGAAGGCTTGATGAGTTTTTGAACCAGGTAACTGGGTGCCTGACCTCACTGAGGGTTGGGAACAAAGAAAAAGATCTTAAACCACTCGATGGCCTGTTGGTTGGCATTCCATAGTTGTGCATTGTGCAAATCTTAATAATATATTATCTTGGAGGCTTATTTTTACCTAACAATCTTGGTCATAAATTTTTGTAATTCCTTGCTTTTGGTGTTATTCAGTTGTCTGGTGCTGCTCATGCTGTTGGAGAGGTTGATTTGGAGAACAAGTTTGCGGCTGCCAGTACAAGTCTTCGGCGAGGTATTATGTTCTCAAATTCACTATATCTGTGATCGGGGATGTCTTTACCTGATTGTTATCTATTAAAACCACCATCTAACAAACACATGGATAGGGACAGATATTAGTTAGAAGTTGACCCCATGTGTTCCCTTCCTTATCAATGTTAGATTTTCATGAGTTTTCCTGTAGCAGTCTACTTTTTTAGTGTTAGTATGTAATTCTTTCGGGTAAAATTTGTACATGAAATTTGAGGAAGAAGAAAAATGTAAAAATGTATACATGGTTTATAGTTTTCCTTATCCATTAGTGGAAGTTTCTGTTCTCTCTTCCTTTTTCTTTTCGTTTATTTCTGTTAAGAAAAGGTTCCTACAAGCCCATTGGAGCAACATTTTTGTAACACATTTATTTCTGTTTTGAAGATGAATGATTTAAAAAAGCATTTCTTAAATTCTGAAATTGCCCATTGGACTCAATTGCTTCTTTCAGATTTTGATTAAGCGATTATGTACTTGGGGCGAAAATTATTATGATTTCCTTGTTCCTGAGAATTCTTTACAACTTAGAAGCCATGGAGAATTTAAAATTTCGATTTCTTTTATTGGATAAATAATATAATGATCTATTGATAACCCTCAATAATTTTAAATAAGATAATTCATGATTGATTTTTAAGGTCTAAACAACTTTATTTTGAAATCTTTTTTTTTTTGTTGGGGGGGGGGGAGGAATCCAACATTTCTTAGTAAGTATGCTTGGGTCATGCGCATATTTCAACTGTCAAGATCGAAATTTCGATCTGATGGTCTTAGATGTATGGTTTGATGGTCCTTGCGCATTTAATGCCCAAGATGCCACTATTTATAAGTGACTCGTGAAGGTACAAATGGTCTTTTTTTCCTTCTTGGGTAAAATCAAGCAAAGAATCATGCCATATTGCCATTTAGTAGTTAATTAACATTACGGGCAAATAGCTGAAAATCCTACACTTCTTGAGCAACTTTCCTTCCATTGAGATTTTATCAGTTGTGGGCCTTGTGGCATTGTGGGGGGACGTTCAACAAATCCGTTCCTCGAACGTTGACGTTTTTTGTGATGTACGCAGTGATGCACATAGTGTTGCAAGAAAGACAGAATGAGCTATTTGCTCTCCCTAGTTCCTTTTGTAATTAGGATGTTTTGAGTTCCTCTTGCCCTTATGAATGAATTAGCTTTCTAACCAAAACAGAAAAAACCACATGCCTTTCACCCAAAAGGCCACACACCTGACCTCGATGCTAGATGCTAATAGGAGAGAGAACAGCCCTTGAATGATCCAGAATCTGAAAGCCCTATTGTAGATCAAAGTAGATTTCTGAAGGGGGCACCATTGTAAGCCACAATATAATAAGATATTGATCGATATGTATCCATATTAAATACAATTAGTACGATACTGATCAATACATCTTTCTTTTTATGAGCATATATTGGATTGCACCAAAATGTATTAGTCATTATGGTACAGAATACAGGATGATAAGCCTCTTAAAATCACGGACTGGTATGATACTTACTTTAAACCTTATTTCTACAAGTGATTTATCATGATCACTGGATCAGCAATATGTGCTAGTGTGGTGAACCCACATTGAAACTGCAGTAGCTCGACCTCATAACCTGTGCTGATGATACTCTTATAATCCGAAACAAGTTTTGATTCCCAGGGAAGGAGATGAGATGGGCAGTATTATTTTTAAGAAGCTGTTGTAGCAGCAAGGGATCTTAAACAAAGAAAATCAGTTCAGTTTTAACTCCAATTCAACTGTTTCTTGTTTTAACTCTTTGAATTTTGAAATAGGATCTACATTACTTGAAGTTTTTCTTCTTCAAACTTCAAACAAAACCCCTTTTTACCAACTTTAATTACATGAGTTTCCATGATTCAGGCACTTCAAAAGGGCACTGTATGGTGTTCTCACTTTTCATAGCCTGATAAATACAAAATAGAAGGTAAAGAAATTGAGAATGACATAAGAACAAGGAACCAGTGGGAACAAAGATTCTACTAGATTTGTCTCATTCAGAAACTGAAAATGTTTTGTGGACATGATTCTTTACATTGCAGTGTAAATGTTGATGTTAGTTTCTCTTACAGAATCCATAAAACATTAGATCAGAGCCGTGGCTATTGTTTCAATATGAATGTGTTAGCTCTAGCAGATCTATTGGTGAGGTTAGAAAACCTGGAGATGCTACAAACAAATGAATTGAGAGCAAAAGCAGAAGAGATAATAATCAAATAAAGAAGACGCATCTGATTTCTCCTTCTCCTTTCCTTTCTTAATTATGAGTCCATGGTCAATGGTTCTGGCAGAGGAACAAGTTGTAGAGGTGCAATGTGTAGGCTGTGTGGTGCATGAGCCGCAACTAAATTTTCCTTCGACCTTACAAAAGATTCAAGTACCTTCCTTACTTCATTAGCCAGCTCTATCACGTACGGATCTTCATGACCTGTTTATATTTACACAATATCAGATTGTTCACTGTGTGAAGGATACTTGAAATTTCAATCTTATCTGAGTTTTCAAAATCATTGGTTCAAGTAGATTATGCGTTCAATTGGACCTGGAAGGATTCACTTACATACCAAGAAAAGGGGAAAGTTTCATAGAGAAGCCAATCTTACCTATGTCATACAGGGCTTTCTCCAAATTGAAAAGGTAGTCTCTGTTATTACCACATGGCCCACTAGCTGTAGCAATTTGTCTGCAACATTAAGAGATGGAGTTTGAGAACTTAGATTGAAGAAACTTAAGAGGCCTGAAGAGAGGACAAACACAAATGTTATCTTCTGTTACCTTGCCATGTTCTCTAATGGGGCTGGCCCTAAATAATACTTGTTAGACACTTTGTCTGGAGTGGATTTGAATCTGCAACATTAAGGAAGGTAAAGGTTGAGGTTGAACTTGTAGACAGTTTTTGCTTTTTCCAATTTTTAAATTGATTCCAAAGGTGGAAAGAATCAGCAAGTAAGGTAACAAGGACATGTCTTCCAATTTATATTCCAGTGGTCAAGTCATACATTTTTTATTCATTTCAACAACAAAACCCATTTCAATGCCCTTGTTCCCTGGTTCAGTAATTTCTTCAAGCACATGGATGAATTGTTAAAACTGAAAATTTTGAAAGCAAGAAGTCTAATTACTTACACTAACAAGCCTGTTAAGGTAGGTTTTGAGGTGTCTTCCTCCTGAAATGAAAATGAACACAAGCAGCAGCTTAAGTAAGGAAGAAACGAACTAGAATTTTCAAATATGCTCACCGAAATGATACCATGACATGATTCTTACCGTGTAGAAGTCAACAACAGCCTTTAGATCATATTCACATTCTCTTTTCTCCAAGTACTAGAAGTAAAGGAAACAGAGTTAAATTGATAATGGAAGTAAGTTTGATGCAAAGATGAATTGTTAGGAGGTAAACTACTACCATAAGGTTGACAAAAAAATTACTTACTTCCATTGCCATTTTCTCCCTTTCTGGACCTCCTCTAACACAGTATGCAGCACCCCACTGTGAAATGATTCCAAACACAACTATAAGCTAAACATGTTAATGTCTCCACTCTCCATTGAAGAAACAGTAAAGTTAAAAAATATACTTCCAATAAATTGACAATACTAATCATGAAGTGCTAACTACCCATCTTTCAAATCCCAACTGATTATAGCTAAAATTTGAGTTTGCTTTTTGATTGTCCATATGTATGCTCATGGCACATCCAACAGTCAAGAATTAATTTATTGCAAAAACAGCTTCTACTTACGCAAATGGCTCCTTCGCTGTCTTCCAAAGTCAAAGTTCTCGCTGGGCTTAAAGGAGTACCCCTATGATCAATGCATGCTGAAACGGGAAAAATAATAGAATCAACCAATCCACAAAACTACTCAACCCATTGCTGGGAAAATGGCAATCATCAAATCTAAATCAGAAAAATATGAGTTTTGTCTACTGGTTTGAGAAATCTTACCAAGATCAAAGACCCGCCTATGATCCTTGATGAAGCCTATAATTTTCTCATCAAAATCAAATCCAGGGTTCCATACCAACGAACCATAGCCAAAAACCCAGAGAACCATGATTGAATATATCCTGAGATGCAAGAGAAGTTTCAGTTGAGACCTCAAACATGTTTAACAGTGTACAGAATCTTGGTTTAATTTTTTTGAACTTCCATTTACATATTCCATTCGACCCTTCTCCATAGTGGAGAATAGAGATCCAAAATCTTCTATAACGTGAAATACACTAAAGGAAAGCTGTTAGGCTTAATTAACTAAACCCAATGCAAAACCTTAGATTCAAGTTGGGTAATCAAGAGGATCCAAGGCACATCAATCTGATGTAAAACAAACCAATATTGGTCAATTATTTATAGGGATTATTAGCCATAAAAAAAGAGAAATTCCTCCTTAGTTATTAGCAGAGGAAAGGCAAAAACAGTGAGATATAATGTGCATTCAATAGGAATTAATGTTAATGACGGTAAGTAGCCTCTCATGTTAATCGGTAATTCTGTTCGGTTCTGAGAAGTGCAATTTATGCAAAGAAAACACAGAAACTACTTAATGGGTATCAATTAATTGCAACAAGAAGTTGAGAATCAAGTGAATCAGGAAAAGATACCTGAGTGTATATAGGAGATCGATTCGACAACGAAGAGATCTCTGCAATGCAATGCAATGCAGAACAGCACAATAGATTTCAGAAACAACAAATTCCTCTAATGGAAACCACAGCTTGAGGAAATTTCAGAGAATGAGAAGAACCAGAGCTTCTGCAATGGCTTATACTAAAGTCCGAGACAAAGCAACCGAAGGGTTTCCTTTGCACTCTAGGTCCCTCTCTCTCTCTAGAATGCCAAGAAACGAGAGCATTTCATTTAAAGGGGTTGAGGAACTGAAATTCAACTGCCAAGGCACGTGTGGTGGTGGGCCCAACTATGATTGGATGTACATGCATGGATGTTACGTGTTTACTTACCATAAACAAGAAACGGATGTTGCATACTTGCATGCCATGTAATCGATCAAACCAAATCAAACCGGTAAAATTGCCGGGTCATTTATGTCTATCAATCCTCCCTGTTCTGTAGTTTAATTACTATTTTATCCCTGTTACCTTTCAAAGTTATTAATCTAATATTAAACTTTTCAATGATGCCCTAGTTAAAAGACCACAAAAATAACCATGAAATTGTTATAGTTAGGGATAATTATTGATGTGCCCTTATACTATAGCTTAATTATTAATTGAACTCTATTAATCAAACTTTCTATTGACAATTGTCCCGAACTCTTGCAACCACTAGAGTGTAATGTAGTAATTAAAGTCCACTCTAAGAAGACATTAGTAACTATAACAAAGGGCAAGGGCATAATGAAGGTCATAGATACGTCCAATCTCTATAGGTTGGCTCTTTATATCATTAAAAGTGAAGAGGGCATTAGTAATTTCAATAAAGAATAAGATTTGATTAGTAAATTAAGCTATAATACATGAATACAATAATATTCATACCTTAATTTATTTCCTGATTTGTTCAGTCCACGCACCATATGGTTATTGGACGAAGTTCTCTGATCGGGTCGATGAGTAATTAGACCCGGCTCAACAAAAAATTGAACCAACCCGGTTTCATTATTTAACATATTAATGCATGCCTAATTGATGAATGATGCGCATGAAAAACCTCCAAATCCATCCTTACTAAGATACATTGAACTTGGACGCTTTCATTGAGAATTGCGCATTCAAACTTCATTTATTTATTTATTTATTTTGGTAGATTCAAACTTCATTTATTGCGGGTAAGTTTTGTGGATTCGAACTGAAAGCAACGATGAACGTGTCGAGTATAACCCCTAGGTTCAATGTATCTGGACGTTTTTTTGTTTTGTTTTTTTTTTTTGGTAGAAAATGTATCTGGACGTTTTACTGAGCCGTTGCTGTTGTCGAACTGGTAATTCGTAATTAATTTGAACTTAGTCACAGCTACCAATTATTTTCTTCTACTCTAGCTCAACAACTACCAATCATCTTGATAAAATGTAGTTTTTTTTTTTTTTTGGTTTGGGACTCAGGATTCTAACCTTCCCGTTGGGGGAAGCACTAATGCTTATTTTGTAGGGCCCATTATTGATAATAAATTTTTTTGACAAATATAGATAAATTAAATTAAAAAAAAAAAAAAACAAAAAGAAGAAGAAAAGAAAAGAAGAATTCAACCCTAAAAAGTCATACGCAAACCAAAATTTTCTTTGTTAGTAGATGCAAACCAATGGTAGTTTTACCGGTATAAAATCAAATAACAAAAATTGTAGAAGAAATAAAGTCCAAATAACCTTCCCGTTGGGAAGCACTAATGCTTATTTTGTAGGGCCCATTATTGATAATAATATTTTTTGACAAATATAGAAAAATTAAAGCAAAAAAAAAAAAGAAAAAAAAAAAACACAAAAAAAACACAAAAAGAAGAAGAAAAGAAAAGAAGAATTCAACCCTAGAAAGTCATACGCAAACCAAAATTTTCTTTGTTAGTAGATGCAAACCAATGGTAGTTTTACCCAAGGAACGAATTATCGGCGAAGTTCGCCATTTCGCCCCCTGCGCCGGCGATCGCCGATAGTTCGCCGGAAATTCTCTCACATTTCGACCTCTTCAGTTCTGATTTAAGTCACATACTCACAAGTCACAATCCCAAGTTAACTTTTCATTGTTACCAAAAAAAAAAAAAAAGTTAACTTTTCATTCACGTAATCACAGTGGAGTTTTGCAAGAGAAAAGTGATGGGACTTAGTTGGTCCCACATTACTTTATTAATGTTTTTTTTACCACTTCACACTTTTCTAGAGAGGTACATGAGGCGGTGATATTTTGCATTTGCTTTTGCGTGTCTTCACTCTTCACTCCATTTTTGTCAAGTCCAAGCGTCCAACGGCGTCCACCGAGGCGAGGAGCTCCGTTGTCTGGGTTATGAGCATAGGCTTCATTCTTTGATGATTTTTCTGAGTTCTGTGTACTCCCCTCTCTCTCATTTCCTCCATATTTACAAATATTTGTTTCAAAGAGAAGAGAGTTTACAAAGAGAATCAGAGAGAGATTGGGGTTTTGTCCGATTTTGGGTTCCGTGTCGACGGGATGTGGTGTGTTTGGAGTTTCCTTCTCTTTCTTTGTTCATCTCTGCAACTACTATTATATTTTTTTGAAGAACTTTTGGTTTGGTCGAAGAAGAAATCTCGGCGATATATTGTATTTCGCCGAAATCTCGGCGATATATTATATTTCTCGTTTCGCCCCATGGTATCGTTTCGCAAGGCACCGAAATTCGCGAACTTTTCCATGGTTTTACCAGTAAAAAATCAAATAACAAAAATTGTAGAAGAAATAAAGAAACAAATAGTATAAAATCAAATAAAAAAAATAAAAAAATAGAAACGATAAATAAATTGAGAAAGAGAAAGAATACCTAATTGTGGAGAAGATTTTTTTTCAATTTTTCCTTAACCCATACTTATAGAAAGGGAAGAGAATAAATAGAGAGAGAATATGAGAGAGGAGAGAATAAATACGGATTGAGGAATTAATTTTTAATTAGGAACGAAATTTTGAATACCTAATAAGATTTTTTTTTTTCAAAAATTTTCCTTAACCCATGTTTATAAAAAGATAAGAGAATAAATAGGAAGAACACATGAGAGGGAAGAAAGGGGAGAATAAATAGGGATTGAGGAACTAGTTTTTAATTTGGAATGACATTTATATCTATTATATTATCTTTAAAAATGGTTCTCAATATTGGGGGGGCCAAATAGTGACATTTCACATGTAAAAGAGAAAAAGCTAAAGAAAAATAAATGAATTAGCATAAAAACCAGAAAATTAAAGAATTTATAACAAATTTTAAAAAATCCGGAGGCCATGCCCCCCGGGCCCCAATGCAGGTTCGCCCCTGGTTTGGTGGATGGTGGTTTAGATGGTCATGTAAGAACTACAAAACTGGAATAGTTAAGTTCATTCTATGAAAGGTGGAAATTCTTGGATTATGAGATATCAATGTATTTGTTTTGCAAGTACAAACAAATGTTACATTTTCGTATAAAAAATATTGATCATTTACTATATTGTTGTCACCGTTTGCACATGATCTTTACATTGTTTTCCACAAAAATTATCTTTGAACTGTTTGGTGGAGACAAAGAATATTTTGTTGCCAATATAAACACAAGATCTTTGTCATATTGTTTTGATGAATATCACCTTTCAACTGTATGATGGAGACAAGAGAACGGGTTCAAAGAGATTGCTGATCTTTTATCCACAGCTACGGACCACTTTGATATTTAATGTGTTCCTAATTCTAATATAAAAAATTTAAAACAAAAATTTTAATTTCTTTTTTTAGAAACTTTACACGTGGGTCCTTTTTAGTCAAGCATAAATTAATGTTAGATTCCTTTAGTGCAATAAATTATGTCTAGATCCCAAAGCAACTAACACCATTTTCTACCGTTAAGTGTTTTCAAATTTCAAACATGGATGAACTAAAATACTAATCAGGTTGTTTAATTCATATAACATGACTAAAATATCCTCGATGCCTTATTGTTATCAAACACATAGGTGGGTGAACGGATTCCTTCTTCACCCATCTTCTTCCTTCACTCTGCTGAAACCACTGGTGGAACCATTGTCGGAAACCACCCCACTAGGGGTATCAAGCACGCTATTATTGATTTGGATCTTTATCTCTGGTGGTTCTTGTTTTGCACTTGTTATTTTTAAAAATTTTGGATGCGTGTATACCTTTGCGGATGAGGGAGATTTATTACATAGATATGGAGAATGGAATGAAAACGAAAGAAAACCCAAAGAAGACAGGAAGGCCAGCTCTGGTAGTTTAGATTTCTATTCTAAAGAGGAAAGCTCGTAGTCAACTGGGTATGAGTATGACAACGGGGTTTCTTATTGTACATCTTCTATACCTCCCTCTTCAAGAGATGATTACCGCAACGAGGGTGATCATGTTGATACAACTCAATTGCTGAATGGAGATATTTCAATTGCCCATCCACAGGAAGACCCACGAAGGTCCACACGTAAGATTGGTAAACCATCCCTTTTAAAGGATTATAATCTATAATTTGGTTTAAAGTTTTATAACTCAGCTTAGTGCTTAATTGTAAGTGATCAGTTACAATCAGGTTGTAGATCTAGATTCCGAAGACAAGTGGAAGTATCTAGATCATAGTTTTGGCTATAAATGTAAACAGAGCATATGGATAAAGCATTAGTAAAGTAAACTCTTGTTTTCTCCTCAAACTCTCTGTCTTCTTCTTCTCTATGTTCTTCTCTGTTTGAACTAAAAAATAATTGCATCACTGGTTTAACCTGCCGGATCTATGGCGGAACGAACTCGAATGGCTCAACTTGATGAATCGGTGAAACATCTTAGCACTACATCTCTGGAGCACGATGAAATGTTGGTTTCTCTACGAGCAACGGCATCTGAACAACGGGAGACGTTAATTGAGTTAGTGTTGAAATTAACCTCTCTTGATGGAAAAATTGAACAGGTGTTGAGGATGCCACCAACACCAGAGCCTCGGTGGAAGAACAGATCGCCGATTGAGTCTTTCAGCTCTTATTATAGAGGATTTGTACAGCCGCGAGCGGTGTGATTGGATTTTTCGAGGTTTTCCGGCACAGATCCAGCCGGCTGGTTGTTCAAAGCTGAACAATTTTTTGATTACCACACTACACCAGACGAACAACTTAAGATCTCGTCGTTTTTACATGGATGGTGAAGCTTTGAAGTGGTTCCAGTGGATGTATAAGTCTAATCTCTTCACAAATTGGGAGGCATTCAAGAGATTGATTGAGAAATGATTCGGGCAAAATCCTTTTGAGGATCCTCGAGCGATGCTTGCTAAATCCACACAACAAACTTCTATTGCAGAGTATCAAGCACGTTATGAGGCTTTAGCAAATTGGATTTCTCAATTACCTACGGAGTTCTTGGTAAGTTGTTTTATCTCAGGTCTTCGATCTGATATACGACATGAAGTAATGGCATGTCGTCTGATGGATATGGACCAAGCAGTAGAACTCGCACGGTTATAAGAATCTAAGATCTATGAAGGGCGGCGTGTTTTCCCCCCATCCTTCCAATTTTTACCAAGCCACCTCTGCTACCAACACCGAAGTCCTATACCGCGGTCAAATCTCTACCAGCAACATCTCCAGCTACTGCCACATTACCGATTAAGTGGTTATCCCCTGCAGAAATGCAAGCACGCCGAGAAAAGGGGCTATGTTATACGTGTGAAGAAAAATTTACCCCGGGACACCGGTGCAAAAGTAAACAACTCTATCTGATGGAATTGGAGGAGACCACTACAACTGGAGGTGAACTGGACTTTGACAAAATCAAGAGTGATGCTGAGTTGACTGCCGATCCAACTCATGAGATGTTCACTATGATGGGAGTTAATTCACCAACCACCCTTCGCTTGACCGGGTCACAACGGGTTGACGGTTCAGGTTTTGGTTGATGGAGGTAGCACCCACAATTTCATCAGGAGTGAGGTTGTCAAATATCTCAATCTAACAGTGGAAGTTGCATGCAATATTTCAATGGTAATTGGAGATGGAAAACGGTTAGTATGTGAAGGGTTAGTTCATAATTTTAGCTTTAATTTCCCTGATTACATCTCTACTTTCGATGCACATCTATTACCCATCTATGGTACAGATGTAATTTTAGGTGTACAGTGGATGGCCACATTGGGACCCATTATATTTGACTATCAATGGATGACAATGCAATTTGAAGATGCCAATCAAATAGTTATGCTATAAGGAGCAACTGATAATGCTCCCATGCAAATACAATTTCATGGGTTGAGAAAAGTTGTTGAAGCCCACAATTATGAAATGTTATTCAAGTTAGAGCTGGAAGGCCCAAGTGAAAATTCTACATCCATTACTAATGAAGACTTAAAACAGCTCTTGGCCCATTATGCTACAGTGTTCAAGGAGCCCACAACACTACCACTTGTTAGAGTACACGACCACCGAATTCCCCTACTACCGGAGACTCAATCGGTGAATGTCCGCCCTTACAAGTACCCTTATTTTTAGAAGTCTAAAATTGAATGGCAAGTAGCTACAATGCTTTGCAGTGGCATCATTAGGCCCAACGTCAGTCCCTACTCTTCGCCGGTGCTCCTTGTGAAGAAAAGAGATGGAACCTGAAGATTTTAGATCGACTACAAAGCACTAAACACGGTGACAGTTCAAGATCAATTTCCAATCCCTACAGCAGATGAGCTCTTCAATGAACTCCATGGTTCAACTTTCTTTTCTAAGATGGATTTACGCTCAGGATACCATCAAATTCGAGTTCGGCCAGAAGACATCAAGAAGACAGCCTTCCAAACCCACAACGGTCACTACGAATTTCTCGTCATGCCATTTGGTCTCACGAATGCCCCATCAACTTTTCAAGCTGCCATGAACGACATATTTTGGCCATACCTGCGACGGTTCTTGCTCGTCTTCTTTGACGATCTCCTCGTATACAACAAGTCTTGGGTAGATCACTTATAACACCCACAAATTGTGTTGGAAACGTTATAATCTCATCAACTCTTTGCAAAACAGAGTAAGTGTACTTTTGGTGAAATAGCAATGGAATACTTGGGTCACATCGTAACGCGAGAAGGACTAGCCGTCGATCAAGATAAAGTCACCGCAGTTTTGGCATGGCTAGTTCCAACAATTTTGAAAGAAATAAGAGGTTTTTTTTGGTTTAACAGGGTATTATCGTTGATTTATAAAAGGTATGCCAGCATTGCCACTCCCTTAACTAATCTTCTTCGCAAAGGTGATTTTCAGTGGATAGAGGACGCTACTCATGCATTCAAATGCCTTCAACAAGCCATGGCGACAACACCCTTACTCGGTTTACCAAATTTTGAATAGGAATTTTTAATTGAAACAGATGCCTCCGGTGTTGGAATTGGGGCCATTCTATCTCAACATGGCAAACCAATTACTTATTATAGTTGCAAGCTTTCTCCGAGGATGCAGGCTGCCTCCACATATGTCAGAGAACTCTTCGCTATTGTCCAAGTTGTTGCTAAGTGGCGTCAATATCTACTTGGCCGACACTTCATTATTCGGGCCGATCAATGGAGCCTCAAAGAATTAAATTCTCAAGTAATTCAGACTCCAGACCAACAATTTTGAATATCCAAATTGCTTGGATTTGATTATGAAATTCAATATAAGCCGGGTAGAGATAACCAAGGAGCTTACGTTCTATCTAGAGCCCCTGAAGACCACTGTTGTGCTTTCACTTTGTTCTCCCCTGCCCCAAAATTTTTAACTCAATTACGAGTGGAAGTCGCAGCATCTCTGGAGTTGTAGAAAATCATCACGCAGAATTCGGTTGAATCTACTCTCACTTCAGAATTTGACTTAAGGAATGGCTTATTGCTGCGCCGTGGTCATTTGGTAATACCGAAAGCCTCTTCTCTTCAGGAGGTGTTACTCAAAGAATTTCATAATTCTCCCATCGGTAGGCATGCCGGCTATATCAGAACTCTAAAATGACTCTTTGCCATGGTGGAAAGGCATGGCCAGAGATATAAAGGCATATGTAGCAAGTTGTGTAATTTTCCAACAGGTGAAGGTCCCTCCAATGGCACCTGTGGGCTTGCTCCTGTAAAATCCAGCCCTATCCTAACCTTGACCCTGACCCGGATCCATTGTTGTTTATAGGTCCAAAGACCCAAAGCAATGGTAGAAGAGACTTGTGGGCCCTTTTGATTGATGATTTTGAGTCGGAGTCCGAGCCCATGGACATTGACGATGATACCCCTTACTTGAGTGCATTGTCGGTGTTTAGTGAGAAGATGCGCATTGGAGATGAATGAATTAGTTGAAGTACCTAATGAAATCCCGTGCACAATCCGAAGGTATTTCCCTAAACTAGACTTCTTGATTGACTTGTAGAAGAAAACCCCACTCAATTTGACCCTGTATAGCCCTCCGAATCCCTATCTGAAGTTGCTGAACTATTTCTGGATTTTCTGCTGAAACCTGTTTTGGTCGATCCTCCTTGGTCGATGCCATCGACAAAGACCATCGACCAAAGTGTCCCAGACTCGAAGTTTATGATTCTTTGGAATATTCCCTATCCTATTTATGCAAGCCTCGTGTTTTGAGCCCTATTCTAATCATTACCACTCCTGAGAACGAGAGCTTCCCAAAGCACCTCCTTGGCATTGGTGAAGAAGATTCCACCCAAATCATTGTCAATCATTGTTCCTTGTCTCCATCAACAACTACAAGGTATGATTCATCACTCTCACTCTCTATTCTATTCTTTTCTACTCTTTTCTACTCCTTTTCTTGCTGTTGAAACCTTGGAGTTGATGCTGCAACCTTGCAACCGTCACTCCAAATGTTCACTTTTGCTTAACCTATGATCCTCTCCCATGTCCATTGATGCTATGCTCTCATTTCAAGCCTTGCATATGCATTCCTTGATTTTCTTGTTAACTTCATGCATTCTTATCATAAACTGAGGTATATAGTGTGCTATGTCTATATTTAAGGCTAGCATATGATCCTAATTCAATTCCTATAAGTTCCCCTAGCTAATTCATGCCTTTCCAATGCAAATGCAATTGATTTCAAATCATGCTATGATTCTTGTCTATAGAACTTAGTAGTCCAATTTGGGGCTTTCTATTTAGACCTTTATATTGTGTTACTTCTTTGATTAGTAGTGTTCTTATACAGTGCTTAAGCATCCCTCCAAGTTCCGGATGGATCCGAGCCCCGGAAGACCGATTTCGGACCAAAATCCCCAAAATCCAATATGCCGCCCCGAGACTGTCTTGGTCGATCCTCCTTGGTCGATGCCATTGACCAAGAGCATCAACCAAACATGTTGCTGACTGCAACTTCACCCAGTTTTGACCCGTTCGACCTCCGATCTTCCCGATTTCTTCTCTAATCTCTTATTTATGTTTGTTTAGGGTCTTAACACTATTATTGGATCATTCCTTTGTAATCTTGGATCATCATCAACTCAACTTAAGGTAAGGATGGTTATCGCCATAAATACATAGGCTATGTACTATGTCTTGATGCTCATAACTTAATGAACATAGCCTCTTAATTGCTTTTAAATATCATAGGACTGCTATACATGTTTTAGAATAGTAGTATTGTGATTTGATATACTCTTGTTACAATGATTTATTATTCTTGCTACTTGTATATATGATGGATCATTTCGATGTAATGATTTAACTTCTATCATGATGATGTATCAAATGTATGCGATATGATGGACTTGAATATGTGATTGCTTAGGTATAACTTGGGATTAGGGAGTGTCCTATTGACGCTTTTGTCCTTGGGCATCAGAGGGAATAGTATGGGATGTTCTCCGAAGGTGCCGATCGACACTTTCCCGGGTTATTGGATGACATACATAGGATTGTCTATTGTCTTGTTGTGTGGCTAGGATTGTCCTTGTCATGTTAGACCCGAATCGAAAGGGCATTGAGACCGAACGACCCGTGGTAGTGTATGGTTTGACGGGCGCTCAAGACCGGTAACCAACCCGAGAGGACTTAAACCATGCTACGGATACTCGAAAGGGGCCATTTATTGGTAGGGTTGCAAATAGCTAGACTTGGGCTCACGGGTGCTCGAAGATCAGTGAGTCATATCCGTGAGAGGACGTGAGCCCATCTACTATTTATGGATGACCAATAGGGTTGATGAGTCCGGTGGGTAATATTCGTGACTCTAGTGTGAAGGATATCGGAAAGGATCCTGGGATGGGAGGAATCGAAGTATCCGGATCTGACTTGATACGATTGAGTAGATGACTTGCATTGGGCTAGGCTTTACCTTGACATGCGCCAATACTTAGACCAAATGGTGATGTCAGAAAGCGGTATCGAAACCCCAGCCATGGATTGTCCGAGAGGGATGCAGAACCCAATTCCCCCCGGTATTGAGTGACTGAGACTTACCTAAAGATGTATGGTGACTTAAAGCATGTCTACTAGAGACTGGCATTCATAGAGTTAGAATCATACTTGCATCATGTGTTTCATATCATATTGCATCATGTTATGATTTGTACTAATATGGTTATGAATTATGGAATAACTACCATGCTGAGTTCTTTTGAACTCATTCCTTTTGT
Source organism: Hakea prostrata (assembly GCF_041222555.1). Classification (NCBI taxonomy): domain Eukaryota; kingdom Viridiplantae; phylum Streptophyta; class Magnoliopsida; order Proteales; family Proteaceae; genus Hakea; species Hakea prostrata. Next base: position 22,959,087 of record NC_142604.1, read on the forward strand.
GCAAATGTTTGTTAGATTATCCCGCAGGTGTTGAAGACTCCGATGGTGCACCCTACGAGACGGACTATGATTTCACATACTACCCTCCGGGTGGTAGCTACTATGAAGATCAGGGTTATGGTGCCGAGGAGGATTACATTGCGTACCAGGGTTAGCCCCACTATGGTGAGGGAGCGGCCGTGCTGGGCTTTCTTCGTCCACACTTATGAAGATATAATTATTAAGATAGAAGAAACCATTGCTTAGTGCCCCATTCTCCTGGATTTTTGCTAAACACTGGGATATGTAATTAACTTTCACTGAGTTACTCTTTAAATATTGGATTGTAACTTAACTTGATTTTACTACTTTTCCGTTGCCACTGAGAGAGTGACTTTCGCTCATTTTCTCTTTCTTATAATCATACTTATACACTTGGTATCATTTATTTCCGCACTCTGATTATTTGTTCATATGTTATTCATGATATCTGTTATTTATTGCTTTTACCTTGATTATCATTGTTCATGATTGTGTTATCGTGTATGTGGGAGGCATGGTCCCTCGATATGCTTGATCCTTGGACTGTGGATCACATACCCGGGTATGCCAAATAGGGTATCGGCTGGGTGGATGTGATAGCTCCAACCTCTGCCAATCCATGTGCAAGTATGGGAAGACCTGTCCATGGACTTCATCACTGGATTACCAGCATCACAGGGAAAAACCACTATCTGGGTAGTCATCTATCGTCTCACCAAGTATGCACACCCTTTGCCCCCATCTTTTACTAGTTCACAACTTGCAGACATGTTTATGCTTGAAGTCATTCGACACCATGGTTTTCCACGCTCCATCGTCAGCGACAGGGACTTTTTATTTTTGAGCAGCTTATGGCGTGAGTTACATCGCCTCAATGGCACCACCTTGGCCTTCATCACCTCCTACCATCTTGAAACCGATGGCCAAATAGAGGTAACCAATCATTCCCTTGAACAATACCTTTGTTGTTATGTCACAGATGCCCCATGCCAATGGACGAAGTACCTAGGGTGGGAGGAGTACTGTTATAATACTTCTCATCATACTGCAATTAACACCACTCCATTCGAAACTTTGTATGGTCGAGCCCCTCCAACCATTGCTCGCTATTTACCTAGCTCATCGATTAATGCCTCTGTGGATGCTAAGTTACGCACTCATGATCAATTACTTTCTGATCTGAAATGTAACCTCCAACGTGCCCAGGACAGGATGCGTGATCAGGATAATAAACATCCCTTGGAAAAGACATATAATGTTGGTGATTGGGTCTATGTCAAGTTGCATCCATACCGACAGTCTACTATTGCTCGACGATTAAATACCAAGTTGGGAAGATGATTCTTTGGTCCATTTCAGATTGTTCAAAAAATTGGCGAAGTGGCCTATCGCTTACTGCTTCCCTAGAATCTCAAATTTATTGTCTTCCATGTGTCTCTTCTCAAGCCATCTGTGGGAACTGCACCTATCACTGATACCTCACCAGTGCTTCCTCCTAAGAAGCTCTTGCCAGTAGCTATTCTTCAAACTCGCTAGGTGCAGCATTTGGGTTTTGTTGTGCAGCAGCTCTTGGTGCAATGGCCTAGAGTGTCCCCTACTGAATCAACTTGGGTCACCCTTGCTGACTTCACCAAGCAATTTCCTTCCTTCAACCTTGAGGACAAGGTTGCTTCCTATGGGAGTGGGATTGATACAACTCAATTTCTGAATGGAGATATTTCAATTGCCCATCCACAGGAAGGCCCACGAAGGTCCACACGTAAGACTGGTAAACCATCCTTTTTAAAGGATTATAATATGTAATTTGGTTTAAAGCTTTGTAACTCAACTTGGTGCTTAATTGTAAGTGATCAGTTACAATCAGGTTGTAGATCTAGATCTGAAGACAAGTGGAAGTATCTTGATCATAGTTTTGGATATAAATGTAAATAGAGCATATGGATAAAGCATCAGTATAGTAAACTCTTGTTTTCTCCTCGAACTCTCTGTCTTCTTCTTCTCTCTGTTCTTCTTTGTTTGAACTAAAAAAATAACTGCATCACATGTTCTCGTAGTTGGAGGTTGCAAGAGATGTTTCATGTACTTTGTGATTTCAAAACATGCCCAAGAGTGCCCCAACTGCAATGGTCCCATCCTTCACTTCAATTGACAACTCTTGTGATATTAGATTCCCTTATTTCTCTTTTTCCATGTCTTTTAGGCTTTTATCTTGATTGTTTGATGAAGTGTTTATAGAAAGATTTGTCAGGTCCTTAATCTTCCTTCTATTTTTCCACCCTTAAATTTCCTTTTCTAATCATATCGATTTTGAGAACTACTATTCTATTTTCGAGCGCCATTAAGGTTATGAAGATGAGCTCTAAAGAGGTCAATGGGGAATTTTTATTGTCTATTCTTTGGGAGAGCAGGGAAGAATAGAATAAAATCAGTAATGATGGTGACATGTTGTTCTCGGTTCCATTATGTATTCCTATTTCTTGCAATTTGATATTCCTAGGTTAACACGGGGGGGTCAATCAGAGTTCGCTTTGATATGATGCTTCTTTAAACTCAAGACAAGGTTGATCATGACAATCCCATAGTTATCAACTATACATGGACATGTCCACCACATACCACAATGTAGCTGGGTCTACCAAACAATGTACCACCACTCTACAGTCAAACCACTTCAATATGTACAAACAAGAAAAATAAACCAAAGACACGATGCACCAGAGTTTACGTGGTTTGGCCAAACGGCCTACATCAACGGAGTAATACCCTACTAAGGGTTTCATATATTACTCAATAAACTCAATATTTTGACTATTACAACAGTCCAGGAACACCGATCATTTCTTCAGTATGAAATGCAACTGAGACAAGCGCAACAACCCCAACCACTTAGACAAGCACCAACTTGTCAGGTTACAATGTAAAACAACAATTCAAGTTCCCTAAATTACATTAATGATCTAGGTTTTTCATCACTGAACATAACCTAGAAAAATAATAAACAAGAACTTATGAATGCGGGTTACCTCAACTTGTGTAAGATGCACTGTAACATGACTTGATTTTTTTTCAACCTCCAATTATTCTTTTTCTTTTTCTTTTCAATCTTTCTCAATTTACCCTTCTTCTTTTTTTTTGAAACACAAGTTTCTTGTACCTCTCTTCTCTTACCTCTTTGCTTTTTTCTTCTTCTTAAAAAGTAGGCAGCAACAACATCTTCTCTTTATTTTCTTCTTTAAGGCACACAACAACAATTCCTTTTTCTTTCTCTTTTTCAAATGTAGAACATCTTCCTTTTTCCTTCTCCTTCTATCTCTCTCTCGCTTTTTGCTTCAGTCTTGCGCATTAAATGCGTAGGACGATTCAACTAGCCCTCCGATTGCTTCAAAACGATCGTGGCGATTGATGGTTGTAGGAGTGGTTCAGTGAACAAACCGCTTGGTTGCAATCTGCGAACTATTCTAGACCGTTGGATCAAACGAACCAAACCTAGTAATATATTTTCAAAATCACCATTACCAACCGTGCACGAACGAATTCCACATATCTTCTTCTACTGAAATTGCATCTGAAGAAGCTCTATGATCTCTCTTTTACCCTCACCTCCCACGTTTCCCCCCCCACGATTCTCTCTTCCATTTGAACTTTGCAATATCAGTGCAAGTGAACCCCTCCATTGGATGCCGTCTTCCATTTGAGCTTTAGACTTGGACCAGCGCAGGACAATTAGAGTTTGCGTTGCTTTCTTCTGCGATCAAATCAAAAGTGCATTGAGTCGATTAGCAAAAGGGACCCTCTGTTGCATTTTGTAAGCTACAATCCCTTGTTTTTTGTTTCTTCCTTTTAGCAGTAACGGTTATGAAAACAAAGTTTTTATTTTTTTTCTTTTTTAAATCAAAGTAACGATTTAATAGAGTTTAGTCATGCAACTCAAATGTGAGTCTTGTATCTGTTTAACCTCCAAATGGGAACCTTGAATCTCTTCTTTTTCTATGCATTTTTCTAAGCTCCAAGGTGCCTCTGTTTGCATTCATCAAAATGCTCCAACTTTTGTTCTGTTCTAATTAATTTGATTTGTCTTTATGAGTTTGTTATTGCCATGAATTCCTTGAAAGGCTTTGGTAATTGAAAATGATAACTAAGTTTTTAGGAGTTTGTTAGTGCATCTATGTCATGAAACCACCGAGAAGGACAGGAAACCAAGGGGAAGTCTTTGTTTTGTGTGGTTTTGATTCCCTTCTCTCCCAAATTATTATATATTTGAATGGTAGATAGTAATGAGATAATTGGGTGGGAATAGTGATTGAAAGACAACCATGAGTTTTTTTTGCTAAACTTTTAGTTTTGATGCTTGCTTGTGTGAGGAAAGTTTCAAAATTTACTAATTCTGGAGTAGTATTTTGTTTTGTTTGTTGATGTTCTCTAGGTTGAATCTTTTTTGCTTTAGGTGCTGGTTTTAGTTTAGTGAAGTGGTTTTGGTATTTAAAAATAGATTTGGAGAGCTTATGATAGTTTTTTGGGGTAGGTTTGGGGTTTTTCCTAGGGAACTGAATAGTTTCAAATGATATTGCTTACAATATGTAGGTTGGAAGCTTGAAATGTCTTTCCATGAATTGATATACCCATCACATTTTCCCAGTAATCTAAACAAGCAACAATCTAGTATAAAAGTAGGCCTACTTCAGCTAGAGCTATGCAACCTTTGTAGTTCTCTTACACACTGATAAGAGTAGTCACTCATCAGAATCTAAGAGAAGTTCTGGTTCAGGTTTGGCTCCAACAAAAATTGAGATAAGTAGTCCCCTGCTCAGGCAAGCCAGTACAATCGGTATTATTGGAGGTCTATCAGCTATTTCTACTTTGAATTTCTTGGAAAAACTCATGACATAGATTTTAGGAAATGGAGAAGTGAATCTCCCTTTCATATGATATTGCAAGACATGCTCGTTCTCAATTGGATCACACTCCATTTGTGGTTAATTTAAAACATAAAAGTTTTCTTGAGCAATCAGTGCCTTTCCTTTAGTGTCATAGACTGACGAGAGGGTACCTTTGTGTCAATAAGAAAAGCAATATTAATGGCATGACTACAATAATGTGTTAATGCGATGCTCTACTTCTTATCTTGTCCATTGTTTTCTTGGTAGTTAGTTGATAGCAAAAGGTTAATGTTGTTTTGCTATGGATCATTCATAGACAATATGCCAAAAGGAAATGTATTTAAACAGAAAAGCAATGTATGACATAAATGTATGCATTTCTGAAACTTCCGTATTTGACCTTGCTTATGACTTGTATAAATTGCTTAATGTTGTCTTAAAGCAATTCTCGAATAATTTTTGTTACTTATGATACCTAACTTTTATAAATGTGTCTTTGTAGTGAGTTGTCAAAGTTGATTGGAGATGGATAATAATCAAGATACTTCCATGCCTCAAATTGGTAAGGAATTTAGGTCATATGAGACGCTTATGATTTTTATAACAACTATGGGCATATTTGTGGGTTCAGTATAAGGAGACAATATCTGCATAGAAGCAGAGTAAATAAGAGTATTATCGTGCAAATGTGTTATGTTTGTAGAAAAGGACATCGAAGAGAAAAAGAAGTAGATGTAAAGCTAAAGAGTCCAGAGACTAGAATTGGTTGTCCAGCTAAGATGACTGTAGTAAGAGTGAAAGATGAGCAATTTGTAGTAGTTGATAAATTTTTGGATGAGCATAACCATAATCTTCAGAAAGAAGAAATTATACATTTAATGTGGTCCCAACGTGCAATATCTAGTAGTGAAGTTATTGAAATAGAATTGGCTGAGAGAACTGGAATGGGGATGAGGTTCACATTTAATTTGTTGGGTTTGCAAGCAGAGGACAAAAAAACCTTGGCTTCACAGAGAAAGATCTTCAAAATTATTTGAATACCAAACGACAACGTGATTTGGCATATGGTGACGCTAGGAGTTTGATGCTTTATTTTGACAATCAACGGAACCTAAACCCTGCTTTTGTGCATTGTGTACAGATGGACAATGAAGATAAGTTGACAAATATATTTGGGCTGACCTAGAGATGCAATGTGATTATTAACCATTTGGTGATATAGTTATTTTTTATACTACTTTCTGCACAATAGGGGAAAATAGGCCATTGGCTGTGTTTGTGGAGTTTAACCATCATAAGATTGTAGTTATCTTTGGAGGTGCTTTGCTTTATGATGAGACAGTGGAGTCATTTAAATGGTTATAACATTCTTTATAATTAATGGTCAAAAGAAGTCGAAAACAATTTTTACTGATCAGGATGCTGCAATGGCAAGGGCAATAACTGAAGTTTCACCTGATACACACTATGCATTGTGCACTTGGCATCTTTGGAAAAATACGAAAAAACACCATGTGTTGGGAAATGCCATATCAACATTGCCACATCAACCTTAATTAGTTTTGATGATAACAAACATGATTACTAATAGCTATACTGAGTTGTGTTTGTTTAGATATGAGAGCAAGTGGACCAAATCCAACTCAATGTCAAATGCCTAAGCCCAAGTCAAAGCCAAGACCAAGCCAAGATGGACATGAAGTCTAAGTCAAGATGAGTATGAAGAATGGAGTACGAGAAGACTTAAAAACATCAATGATCGTCAACTCAAGCTCAAGCAAGAAGACTTAGCAAATTAGGACTTAAGTCACTTCATGTACATTCATATGTAATTGCACTCAATTATACACATATCATGTCATTAGACTGACCTAGAACATGTTAGGAGAGTGTATGAGGCTTATGGTTGGTTAGAAATACTAAAACCCAATCAAGTCCCTGTATGCACCTAAATGTGCATTCTATGCCTCAGACAAACGTCCGTTTGATCCAGATGGGCGTCCGTCTGGTCACAGAAGCTCAGACGGATTTTTCGTCTGATCATACGAACATCCTTCTGATACGGACATCCGTCTAGTCAGACGAATATCCTTTTAGTCAAAAATCTGCAACGGTTATATTTTTCAAATGGCTATATTTTTAGATGGACATCCGTCTAGACTCCGACGGATGTCCTTCTGGACTGAAATTTGGACTAAAATCTATCCGTTGGCGGTTGGGCTAAGGCACTCAAAGGCCATTTATATAAGTCCAATTTACCCCATTTTAGACCTTGAACTTTGCCAATTGATCAACTACTTCCCAAGTACTCTCAAGCTCTCAAATGTTAAGAAATCAATTGGGTTTTGCCTCTCATCTTCACTCAACCTTGAATGAACATACCAAGGCATTAAACAAGCTTGTGGAACCAAGCTTAAGGTGATTGAAGGTGTTAGTGGTGCAAATCATATCATTTGGGCATACAACTCTCATTGCATCACACTTACACAAGGGGTAAAATGTCACACCCCTTGTCCGGTAATCTCTAACCATCCATTGTAATTGCTTGTCTTCAATTCTAAGTCTAGGTAGACAAGAATTGGTTTTGGGTGCACTTACCCATGAACAAAGATTTTTGGGTGCTCTTGCCCATAAACAAAGATTGAAGAGGGTGCTTTCGCCCTAGGATAAACAAAGACTGTAAAGGGTGCTCTTGACCCCGTAAGAAAAATTGTAAAGGGTTTGATCTCTACCCATTGTATTAAAAGAGAATCACTAGTGGAATACTCTCTTGAGGCCAAGAGAGGAGTTGATGTAGACTTGCAAAATCAAACCACGATAAAATACTTGTCTTGTGGTTGATTGTTATTGTTTGATTCATTTGAATTTTCAATTTATTTCCAATCAAGCCGAAAAATTGGGACAATCTATTAGTTGCAATCGATTCACCCCCCTCTAGGTTGCACCAACACCATGGATATTTGATGTATGAAGGGGCACTATTCTCCAAAATTTTGCAAAAATGCATCTGATGTTATATAGAAGTTGAGGAGAATTGCCTAAAGGAATTTAAGAGAGAATTATGGGGTTCAAACATTAGTTGGTTAGGTCGAACATATGAATTGAGAGAAAAATGTGCTTTTTGTTATGTGAAAAATTGTTTCACAATAGGTGTGAGGAGCACACAAATTGTTGAAAGTGTGAATGCTGATTTCAAAGAATGTTTGAGACACAAACTTAATCTTCCAAGGTTTATGACACATTTTTAGGATGTTGTGGATGTCAAACATGCTAATTAATTGAAAAAAAGAATTGATGCATGAAATGAGGTTCTTGGTAGTTCATATGCAAGGATACTGTTGGTAAAGAAAACTTACAAGTAATATACTCCAAGTATATTTAAAGAAATTATGAAGGAGTATGAGTTGATGAATGCTTATGGTATTAAAAGCCACGTTACAAATAATTTTTATGTGGAATATGTGATATGGATGGCAAATGAGAATGGAGATTATATAGAAAATGAATATAGAATATTGCGTAACATAGGTGAAGAGAGCATAACATGTAGCTATAAAGAAATTTGAGAGTTTTGGGATCTTTTGTTTTCATATCTTAAAAGTCTTAGATTTCTTTCAAATTAAGTGCATTCCTAGAAAATATGTTTTGATAAGATGGATGAGGATAGTTTGACAATTGGCATTGGTTGATAAGACAGAAGGAGAAGGGGCAAGTATTGAACTAGATGGACAACTAAGTCTCTTACAACTATATAGGATGATTACTCCTATAACTTTGACAGTTATTAACCAAGATTGTGAAACAGAAGTTGGTTGTAAGATACTATGTGATCATCTAAATGAGAATCGTTAGGAGCTCGAAAATCTAACTCTTGTGCAACCTATTGAGCATTGTTTGAAGAATATGGTGAAACATACAAAAATTTACAGCTCAAACCGAAAGAATCTCAGAAAAGGGGATTAGCAAAAAGACAGAAGCCCTAGCATGAAAAACTAGAAAGAAGAAGAGGTCTGTCAAGCCTGTGAAAAGGTAGAGTTTCGTTGAAATAAGCTTACCACAGTCTAATTTCTTGGCAATGTTTCAGGGTTCTAATAAGTGGTTAACTTAGGTAAATGCATGTATTCTCTTTTTGTATTGTAGATTTTTATATATATATATATTTGATAGTTAATCTTACCTATGTGTTGTTGGATTGTACAACACATAGGTGCCTCTCAGAGTTTAATACAACTTTGTGAGGGTTCTAATTAGTGTTCAACTCAGGTAAATGCACATACTATCTCTTTTTATTTTAAAATTTTTTTTACTTCAAATTAATCTTACCTATGTGTTGTTGGATTATATAGGAAGTAGGTGCCTTACAAAGTCCACCACTGTTTGGAATAGAATCACTTCAGCATTCTGAGCAGGTGCATTTGTCAAAGTGTTCAAGTCAAGTGAATGCATTTCTTCTTTTTTCTTTTTTCTTTTTTCTTTTTCTTTTTCTTTTGCTTATAATTTTATTGGAAAAGTCATCTTACCCAAACCATGGTTTTGGCAGTACAAATACTGAGATGGGTTGGGAAATAGGTGAATCATGAGGGACCAAGGGTGCTCATTGAGGATGAGTAGATCAGATTCACCATTGTAGCTGGATCTATTGGTTATTGCTCTTCATCAAGGACTTCAGACGCAACCAGGTTGTTGCTGCTGCTTCTACCCTTTCCAAGCATCACTCTCCTGAGCTCCACAAATCATGTGTTAAGAAATACCTTGTGAGTAAGAAATTTCAAGAGCTCCTTTCTTGTAACAATGGTTTTGCTTTTCGCGATGGTTAGGATCTGTCTGGATTCTGACTTCAATACTTCTCCATGCTCAGATGTTTGCACTGTTCAAGTGTAGGATCATATGGAGATGCCTCCTCCATCTTGTACATCTAGAACCCGAAGAGGACGACTACCATAGTGATGAGCTACTAGCAAAATTCTCAAGAAAGTAGTTTAGGAAGGCACTAGAGAGAATGTTGATACTCGAGGGAATGCCGTCAAACTCGAAGCTTCTTAAAATTTTCAGGACTTTGTTTCTTGTTCCCACTATAAGTGGGTTTCAAAATTATTTGAATGGTTTACTCAACACTTGGGGTCCTAGAAAAATTTGACTTGTAAGTATTTAGGCCTTGTGTGGTTTTTGGTACAATTTCTTTCTATGATGCTTCAGCCTCCTTAGGTGCTTTTTTTTTTGAACAATTTTAACTTGATTTTTATGCGTACCTTTTCTTTTGAGAGTTCTAAGCTTTGGTACAAGGTTTTAAGTACATGCACAATCTGGCTTCTTTGTCCAAATTTTTCCAAGTACTGAAGAATGCTTGGGTCTTACTTAGTTTCTCAAGGCCCTAATAGGCAGCACCTTGCCTCCAATTTCTCTAAGTATAAATAAGGAGTATTTGGGTTACCAAAATTTTCCAAGTATGAATTCATGGGTCATTAGGTATTACTCGGTTTTTCCCAAAGTCCTCATGGGTGAAATATTTCCCAAAAATTCCAAGTACGAATTCTGGGCTTTAGGTCTTACATAGTTTTCCCCAAGCCCTCATAGGCAAAATATTTCCCAACAATGCTAAGTGATGAGCACATTTATATGTGAAATCTTAGGGCATAAAGCATGCATTTTACACACTTAGAGTGGAGCTACCTTGGGTTTTATGTTTTTTTTGCAAGTTTGAAGACTTTTCAATATTTAAGGGCCGGTTTGGTTACATGAGTCTAGAGATTTCAAATATTTAGAGATTTCAAATTTATAGATTTCAAATCTATGGAGTTATAATTTATAAAATTAGAGTTTGGTGGGAAGAACGATTCATCCTAAAACTATTTGATCGCGTGATTTTGTGAATGGCAAATGTAGCTTTTTGAAACCCGGATTCTCCCCTTACCCATAATCTTAGATTCTGTTTTGGTGGTGAATCTCTGTTTCTGATCGGTTTTACACCCGGTTCTCGCTCTGTCCGGTTTAAATTTCGTTCGTCCGCCCTAGCAAATATTGGGAGTTTTGGGTATGAATCATGCAATTTTACACGTCAAGAGGTCCATTCAAATTCTCAAATGCAAAAATGGACCTAATCTGGAGCATGATGGGCTAGAGATGTGATTATGGGCCAACTTCGAAATATTTAAGAGATAAAGAAGGCAAATTTGATCTACGGCTGAGATTATAAATTATCAATCAAATCTACAGAGATATTATTGAGAGAGTCCAAATGGAGAAACGAGTCCTTGCATACCTCAATATCTTATTTCCTATTTGTGATTTGATTAAAGAAAGAAAAATAGGAAAAATAGGAAAAATAATTATATTCAGATAAGAAAAAGGAAAAATCCTGTTTTTGAATGTTTTTGTTCAATTTCGATCAATCCCTTCATCAAACGGTCATCTGGTGTCCGATCGAGTTGATTTTTGGAGGAGAGCTTCATGACTTATTGATCCTCAAATCCAACGGTGGAATTGTGCATTTGAGCTCTCTAAGTCAGTCCAATTAGTACATCAAAACCCTAATTGGTTGAGTCAGATAGAAATCCTGAGTTTGATTCAAATTCTGTCAAGATTCATATCCCATGTAAACTCTATAAAAGGAGAGCATACTCCATCAAGGGAGGAGGTGTTTTAGAGCTTAGTAGAAGCACTCTTTCTTCTCTCTTCAGTTTATTTAGGCTTTCTCTAGTTTTCTTTGTTTGCATTTGTGAGATTTAAATTTCTAGATTGAATATTTAGGTTTAATTTTTCTATGTAATGCAATTCAAGTTTAAGTTTCAAGTTCAAGTTTCAAGTTTCAAGTTTTAAGATTCGTTTTTCTTTGGGTCTAGCAATTGCAGATCTAGATCATTCTAGATCTAGATCTGGTTGTTAGGGTTGGTTGAGATTCGAATAGTTTGTTCAATCCGGAAATAAGTAACCTTCTTCAATAATCTCTTTTTTTTTTTTTTTTTTGGAATGAGGTTAATCCGGGCCAGCTTGTGCGCACCATGACTACATCCTCAAGGCGCTTTTTATATAATTAATATAGGCGGGGCTTCGCCCCTGGCCCCAAGGGGATTCCAACTCTAACCTCCTATGTGGAAGCGTTGGGCTTTGCCAATTGAGCCACCCCTCGGGGTTTTCTTCAATAATCTTCTCTCCTCCCTCCATTCCCGCTTCTATCTACCCCTCCATATTCTTAATTTAGGATTTACTTTAAGCATTTATTTATTGTTCTCCCTTCCCCTGGGTCCTTGATCAGAGATGCCTACAGTCGTACTTCTCTTTGGTTAAGGTTTCCCTTTCATTTTATTGCTTTAATTATTTCTTTTCTGTAATTTCTTTTTTCTCTAATATCCGTTCCCCCGATCAGTGAACTGTAAGCTACGGCAAATGGTCCACGGTCAAAGTCATTATAATTATACTCCCCTTCCCTAGATCCAGAGTTGACACTCGGATCACTTCCCTTTTATTTATATTTATTTATTATTCGCATTTTTTTCTGCCTTTATTAATTATGCGTTGATTATGTTTGCTTTAGTTTTCGTTTCAATTTGATCGCATTAGATGTATGGATTAGGACCATTTGTTTAGTTTAATTAAGTAATTAACAAATTTTAATCATTGCACTCTGCATTATCATTAAGAAGTTAATTCTAAAGTGGCATATCTCCTTGAGATCGACCCGTTAGCTACATGATACCGTGCGCTTGCGGTTACTTTTAATTTCACAAACACGAAACATGAATTCATGGGCTTTAATGTCTTACTCGGTTTTCCCGAAGCTCTCATAGGCAAAATGTTTCCCAAAAGTTCTAAGTATGAATTCATGGGCTTGAAGGTCTTACTCGATTTTCTCAAGGCCCTCCCTAGGTATGATTCTTAAGTCTTATTCATAAAATCTGAAGCCTTGTAATTCTTTGATTTCCATTTTTCCGTATGATTTTGGGTTTTCAATGATTTAGTGATAAATGTTTCACAAATGCATTTATTCTTGCAAAAAGAAATAATAAATTCTTGATCAAGTTCCACTGCAAAATATTCGATACTTTCCTTGGTGACGAGGATCCGACTTCTACGATGAAAAATTTGTTAGATTTTCTAACGTTTTTCTCAAAACCCTAATCAATAATAAAACCATGCAAGAACTAGAATACGATATTAAATTTAGAAAGTATTGGGCATACCTTACACCAGACGTATATTGAAGAAGATTGATGCAAACCTTGAATGCCAAATCTGCAGAGTGACGAAGCCTTCTCCAATCTCCTCGTCTTTCTACCGTACCTCTTTCTTGTGGAGAGAGAAGAGAACAAAAGAACTTGAGAGATTGGAGGGACCCCGTCATAACTATTTATAATAGCAATCCCAAACCCTAGTCCACTTCCACAATGGACCGGTTTGGCCCATCTCAAACCTAATGGCAGTGCATCGGCCCGATGTGTTGAGACCGCCATCAATTATTAACCCCATAATTAATCCAAGCCCATATATTGTCTAGGATAAACCTAACAATCCCCACTTAGGCTAGATTAATTACTCTGTTACGATTGATGTGGCCATGGAATCTCAATCACAAAAGTCTGCCATTAATCCTTGATCTAGTTAACAAGTTCACTAATGTCGGACAATAGTAGAATATATGTCCCATCTACGACATATTTCTTTCTATCAGTCACAACAAAAGTTTATTTATTAACTAAACCGAAATGAGATGAACAAGGAATATTCAACAATTGTGATCACATAAACGACATTATTCCTTGTTGATCCTTCGTCATACCCCTGAATATCGTCATATTCTGTGGTTGCCTTGAACACCGTCACATTCAAGGTCAACACACATTTAGGCCCAAGGCCATGGTTAATAGTCAATCCATCAATTATGACTAAAGCCACACTTGAAAAATGGTAAAATTACCATTTTCAAAACATCACAACAACAAAGCACAATTAAATTCATGCATGCATAAAAACATCCATAAGAAAATAATTCCTTCATCATATATATATATCATCAATATCAATTCATTAACTCCCAGTGAGTTCTCCCACTAAACAAGAATAAATTTAATCAAGAACAGATCATAAGATCAATCAAACTACCAAATAATAGTGATGTGAGTGCAAAGTTCAATCATCAGAACATAAGAATTACTATGGGAAAAAGGTTTCATCCCCTGTATTACTCTTTCTTCCCATCCTTAGAGTCTTTCTTCTCAAGCCAAGATTTACGTGCATTACAGTCTCTTTTAAAATGTCCCTTTTGATCATACCAGTAACACGTAATATCATAATGGTTCTTCTTTTCCTTGTTATATAGATGATACTTGTTTTTCTTGGAAGAAAATTGTTTGTTATTATGAGACCCACTAACAGATGCCTTGTTGTGTTTAATCAAATTCATAGTCTTGATTCTTGTTCTTTTCTTGTCGTTTTCTTCTTGAGCACATATGTAAATCAGGTCTTTCATAGTCTTTTCCTTTGTCTGCGCATTAAGTGAATTTCTAAGGGTAGCGTATGACTTTGGAAGAGATTTGATAGCAAGATGAAGTAGAAATTGAACTAGAAATTCGTCATCGATCGTTGTCTCAAGATCTTTTAATTTATTTGCAATAGAATACATCTTTAGAAGATATTCTCTAACACTTCCCATACCATCAAACGTAGATGAAGTCAGCTTGGACATCAGTTCTCCTTTCTCCCCCTTTTGTGATAACTCAAACACTGCTTTTATCTCTGTAGGATATTCTACTACAGTGTCCTTCATCTCTACACTGTCACGCATGGACTCAGGGATGGACTTTTTTATTATAATTAAACTTTTCTTGTTGGTTGTCACCCATTCTTTATGCTTTAGCTTCTCCTCGTGTGTACTTGCAACGGAAAGATCAGTGGGCTTTGGCTCTTTAAGAGCCACATCAAAATCAAGCAATCCAAGCATAGCATTTATTTCATCTACCTATCTTTTATAGTTTTTCCCGGAGAGAGCAGGGATGGAAGCTGAAGCATTAACTTAAGTAGACATCTTAAGAGGAGAACAAAAGTTCAAAAGAGCAACATAAATGAGAGTAGACATTCAAACAATTATATCATGATTATATTATGAGAATCACACGTCACTCTTAGATATACATGTATGAGAATCACACCATACCAAACGTGCTAAATACAAAAACTTTAGCCAACATGAGCCGACCATGTAATATTTCAACCTTTGGGTTAAAATATACAAGGTCTCACATGTAATCTTGCAAATACCGCGGATAGTAATGACTTTCTAAAATTCCTTCACCTTTGGATGATAAGAAACTTATGAAATTCACACCATACCAAACATGCTAAAGGCAGAAATCTTAGCCAACATGAGCCGACCAAGTAATATTTCAACCTTTGGGTTAGAATATACAAGGTCTCACATGTAATTTGCAAATACCACGGGATAGCAATAACTTTTGAAAATTCCTTTCACCTTTGGCTGATAAAAAAAACTTCTAAATTATGCTTCCCAAAACATCATAATGTATTAAACCACATTTAAAAATTGAATGCAACAATAATCCTCAAAAATCTCATTACCTTTAAGTTAATGAAATTCCTTAAAATATTATACATTCCCACTTAAGTGCATATATCAATGTTACTTAGATAATATCACCTTTGGGCAATGTAACCAAACTTTGACTACTATGGCAGACAATAAGAAGATGGAGAAGATGCCACTTTGGTGGATTACATTCCTCCTCTTATTGTCTCCATCCAAAATTTGTAGTCCAAAAGCAAAATATGCACAATATATTAATATAAAACACAACCAGCAAGGGGTTAATACAAAATTAAATCTTTCTTTTCTTTTCTTTTCTTTCTTCCTTTCTTTTTTTTTTTTTTTTTTTTTTTTTGGTCCATGGCCAGACTAGGCTAGGTGGGGTTCAATTGAGGCCACTCCCGCTTCATACAAGACGGTGGTCCGTCTGGAAAAAGGAAAAAATTTTTTTCTCCAAAATGAACCCAAAACACCCACACAAGATAGGATTCAAGATCTTATCATCCTATATCATCAAAAACTTCACGAAAAAATCAAGATACTTAAAAACTTTCATGGATTAACAATTCACGCAATATATTATCATCCACCCATTTGGATCCCAATAGAAAATCAAATTAACAGGATCTAGTTTCATAATTTAAACCCTAAATCCTCCCATTGGATCCAATCCAAAATCAAATTAACATAATTTAGGGGTTTCAATTGAACCCTGGATCCTCCCATTGGATCCAAGCCAAAATCAAATCAACATAATTTAGGGTTTCAATTAAACCCTGGATCTAATCAAATCAACATAATCTAGGGTTTCAATTAAACCTTGGATCCTCCCATTGGGTCCAATCCAAAATTAAATAACATAATTGGATATCTCATTTCTAAAAAAAAAATCTCTTTAAACCATATAATATGTTCTATAAAAAAATTATGACTAAAACGAACAATCGATTCTAGTTTTGCAGGAAAGGCTATGATGCCAATTGTTAGATTTTCTAGGGTTTTCCTCAAAATCCTAATCAATAATAAAACCATGCAAGAACTAGAATACGATATTAAATTTAGAAAGTATTGGGCATACCTTACACCAGACGTATATTGAAAAAGATTGATGCAAACCTTGAATGCCAAATCTGCAGAGTGACGAAGCCTTCTCCAATCTCCTCGTCTTTCTACCATACCTCTTTCTTGTGGAGAGAGAAGAGAACAAAAGAACTTGAGAGATTAGAGGGACCCCGTCATAGCTATTTATAATAGCAATCCCAAACCCTAGTCCACTTCCACAATGGATTGGTTTGGCCCATCTCAAACCTAATGGCAGTGCATCGGCCCGATGTGTTGAGACCCCCATCAATTATTAACCCCAGTAATTAATCCAAGCCCATATATTGCCTAGGATAAACCTAACAAAATGGTGCTACTAATAGAACTTTAGTAAGTTCTTAGCATTCCACAAACAATTGTGCTTCCTTCCCATTTTAGGGTTCCTTAGTCGGTAAGCCCCGAATCCGACTTCTCGGATGACTATGTATGGCCCTTCCCATGTTGGGTCCAACTTTCCTTGATGACGAGGATTGGACGTTGCCGTATTCTTCAAGACTAGGTCTCCCAAATGATATCTTCAATACTTTACCTGAGCATTGTAGTCTTTACCTGAGTATTGTAGTAGGTTGATACTTGCCTTTGATATTGTTCCATTCTCATTACAGATTTTGCTCAAACCTCATCCAAGAAGTCAAGGTTACCCAACAGTCCTTGATTGTTTGCTTATTCTTGAATCTCGGTCTTGGATCATCCCGGTCATCACCTTTACTTGAGCTAGTGCTTCAGCCCCATATGTAAGCTTGAATGGTGTTTAACCCATCGGCATCCTCCTTCTTGTCCTGTACGCCCATAATACATTCAGGAGTTCTTCTGCATAGAAAGCATTGTTACCTTCAAGTCATTTCTTGATACCATAAAGTGAAGTTCTATTGGTCACCTTTGGTTTACCCATTGCTCTAAGGATACGAAACAGAAGACACTTGATGTTTGATTCTATATTCATCACAAAATTTAGTGAATTGTGGATTGTCAAACTGTGTGCTGTCGTTGGTGACAATAACCTTCGAGAGCCTGAACCTGTTTATAATGCTATCAAGGAGGAATTTCTCCATTAGCTTTTTTGTTATTAACAAAATGGCTCTACCTCCACCCATTTAGTGAAATAATTGATTGCAACCAGGTATTCTCTTCCCCCCGGAGGCTTTTGTGAATTTTTCCATAAGGTCTATCGCCCACATTGCAAATGGTATGGGGTCCAGGATTGAAACGAGTGGTACGATCGGGGCTTTCAATACATTGGCACGTATCTAGCATTCTCTACACTTTCTCACAAACTTGAGTGCGTCTTCTTGCATTTTTGGCCAAAACATCCGGAGCCTCAATATCTTATGCACTAACACTCATCCTCCCATGTGAGCTCCACATATTGCCTCATGTACTTCAACAAGAGAATTTTTTGAACCCTCAGGTCCAAGGCACTTGAGCAAGGGACCAGCATATGACCTTTGGTATAACAATTGGGCTTCCTTTGGATTCTCAGTGAGTTCATTTCATTCTAGGAATTTGAAAATGGGATATATCCAAGTGACTCCTTCCTTAGTGTAGGCTACTTTGGCCTCTTTTGTACTTGGCGCCCCCAATTCTTCCATGTAGATTGCAGGTCCTAAAGTCTTGCATTTTGCATTCGCCAATCATGACAAATCATTAGCTAATTCATTCTCCTTCCTTAGGATCTGAGTGATTATGATATCATTGAAGGCGACTTTACTTTGTTGTATCTTCTTCAGGTATTTCACCATTCTAGGCTTTCAGGCCTCATACTCTCCTTGAACCTATTGTATGATCAGTTGAGTCACTGCAGACCTTGATTACCTGACGTTGAGTGCTCTAGCAAGTTGGAGGCCAGCTAACATGGCCTCGTACTCCACCTCATTTGTGCTTGCTTGGAAGCCAAAGCGTAGTGCATACCAAATGGAAAATCTCTTGGGAATTTTCAAAACAATGCCAGCTTCTCCTCCCAAGTGGTTACTTGATCCATCCACGTACATATTCCATCTCTCAGGTTCAAGTTTCCTCTCTACTTCCTCTGTAGGTGCCGTGCTTTTGACTAGATAGTTTGCTAATGCATGTGCTTGGATTGTCGTTTTGGGGCTTATACTCAACTTGATGTTCACTTAATTCTACAGCCCAAGCTACCATCCCTTCCAACCAAGGTTGGGTTTATGCAATACCTTCTTAAATGGGAAGTTGTTTAGTACCTCGATCGGATGCGCTTGGAAGTATGGCCGAAGCTTCCCAATTGCAATTATCAACACTAGAGCTTGTTTTTCCATCTCCAAGTATCTTGTTTCTACATTCAATAGTACACGACTAACATAGTATGTTGGATACTACTTTGTACCTTCTTCCTTGACCAAAACTACACTTACTACTAACGGTGACGTTGCTAGGTACAACTAAAGGCGTCCTAGCTTCTCCTTTAAGTCCTCGAAGGCTTTTTGGCACTCTTCAACCATACAACCTCTTTTTCTCCCTTGAGGTTTTTCAGAGTTTTGGAAAAAGGCAAACACTTTTCTCCCAATCTAGCTATGAAGTGGTTTAGAGCTGCTATTCTTCCTATATGGCTGCACATCTTGAATGGTCTTTGGGAGTTGCATGTCTATTAGCGCATGTATTTTTTGTAGACTTGCATCGATGCCTCATTGGGAGACCATGTACCTCAAGAACCAGAAGACACACCAAGTGCACATTTCTCTGGATTGAGGTGCATTTGATATTAGGACATCGAACACCTCCTTGAGATCCTCTATATGCTTCACCCTATCAAGACTTTTCACCAACATGTTATCAATGTATACTTCCATGTTTCTCCCAATCAAGTCTTTGAATATCTTATTTACCACCCTTTGATAGGTTGCTCTAGCAATTTTTAGCCCGAATGACATTACTACATAGTAGAAGCTTTCCCGATCAGTCATAAAAATTGTGTGCTTCTCATCTTCTTGATGCATTAATATTTGATTGTAGCCTGAGTATGCATCCATGAAGTTTGTGGTTTCATACTCGGACGTTGCGTCTATCAGTAGGTTCGATTCAGGGAAGTGGGTATCAATCATTTGGGCATGCTTTGTTGGGATCAATATAATCTACACACGTTCGCCACTTCCCGTTCACTTTACAACATTTGCTAGCCAAGTGGATTCAATTGGTTTAATAAATCCCAATTGTTCCAACTTAACTACTTCGATCCTGATTGCTTCATGTTTCTTCATCGAGAAGTTCCTTCTTTTTGCATAACGGGTTTCATTTTTGGGTCTATTCCTAGTCTGTGTTGCACCATGCTTCGATCTATCCCTAGCATATTCTCAGCAGTCCATATGAATACATCAAGGTTTTATTTAAGAAAAAGCGTCAACTCTTTTTTAAAGATCGGCGGTTGCTTGAAGTGGATGAAGGTTCCTTTTCTAGACAAATCCAACTTGACCCTCTCAAGCTTTTTTACTAGTTAGGCCCTTTGCAATGCTTCCTCATCCCGATCATCTCAAACCTCGATTACCATTGTGGTGGCTTGCTTTGGTCCTCCTCTTTGTTTCATGTATGCTAGGTACCTTGAATTATCTTGGCTTGAAACTACTTTCCTGGTCCCTTTTTTTGTTAGGAATTCGATTTTCATTTGTCTTGGCGATAAAACTGCCCCCAACTGAGCGAGTGTAGGCCTTCCCAGTATCATGTTGTAAGCCATCTGAACCACCATGAATGTGTCCTTATTGTCACATCTTTTGGGTACATTCCAACTGTTAAGTCTAGCTGTACCATTCCCTCAGCTATGGTTGACGACCTTGCAAAGCCGTATAAGTGGGTTGAGCTGGGGACGAGTAAACTCTCGTCTAGTTTTGGTTTCTAGTAGGCTTCACAAGATAGAAGATCTGCCGAAGATCCTTTATTGATTAGCACTCTGTGCACTTCCCTTCAAGCTACCTCCACTTTGATTACTTTCTTGCCTTCTCTTCTTTGAGATCTCATTTGATTCCATGAACTTTGATTCTGCCTTTAGCCTTTGAACAAGCTCTAGGTTTGAACCCCCAAATACTCCTTGTCGAATCCTCCCATCCCTTCATTGGATAGGGTTGTTTTCCCGCCTTCTTTTTTGACGCCTCAATTAGTCCCTTTTTCTTTCTGAGTTTTGACTCGTTCCACGATTTCCAATTGATCCTTTAATGTAACTCAAAAGGTGTCCCTAGGATATTAGCCTCTTGATCTCTGCTTTCAAGTGTCTATAGTTGTTGGTATAATGCTCATAGTCCTTGTGGAATCTATAGTACTTATTCATGTTGCACTCCTCGGGATTGGTTATCATCTTTGGTGGCCATCTTAGGATTTCCCTCTCTTTTATCTGCATTAGAATTTCTAATCTTCAGGTATTTAGCTAAGTCAGTTCCTCCTGATCAGGCGATCGATTTCTCCAAGTTGTTTTGTTCTTTCTCCCCTGTCGGATGCTTGTGTCTTTGGATTTTGGCTTGGTCGGCATTCTTGTGTTCTTTACTTGTTGCTTTCACCTCTCCTTGCCTAGCCTCGATGATTTTCGACACTTTTGCCTACCTCTGGCACTTTTGGAGTAATTTTGCATATGTTGTTGGCATATCTTAAAGCAAAGTTTCCAATAGCCGAGGATTAGTGACTCTCGTGAAGAGGTGCTAGTTGCTCATCAAGATTCTCGATCTCTATGGAGGCCTTGGTGAAACAAGTAATGTAGTCCTAAATGGACTCATTTCTTCCTTGTTTGATGGTAAATAGTGTCTCTTTGGTCTTCGTGATTTTAATTCCACTCTGGAACCTCTTTGTTAACTTGTCAAAACTTGATAAAGTTCCTAACAGTAAATTTGAAAACCACTTCTATGCAGCCCTAGTCAAGGATGAGCCGAACACTCTGCGTAAGATCTCATCCAAGTTTTCAGCTACCGCCATGGTTTGTTGACAATAACTTATGTGCACCAATGGATCCTCACTTCATTCGAACAAGGAGAAAGTCAAAGCCTAAAATTGTGAGGTATCTCTCCTCGATAGATCCTCAATGATTAGTAGCTCAAACTGATGATTGCCAACTTCTAGAGGTTGATTTGCCCTCTAATTTTGAGTATGTTGTTGTTGAAAGTTCTACCCATTGGCTCCCGTTCTCCCCTTGGCTAGCATTGGTGTTTAGGTGAGTTTCTTCTTTTGTTTCCTCGAGCATGACGCCCCATCTCCATCTAGTCATATGGATTAGGGTTTTGTGGTCCTCTGATTCATCTGGCCAGGGTTTTGGGCAATGCCAGCATATCATAGAACTAGATCTGTATTTGATTCATCTGTTGCTGCATTTGGTTCATCTTTTCATGTGTGGCTGGAACGATCAGTCCTTCATTGTTTTGGCCACCTAGGAGTCTACCTCCATCGACCTCATCTTCTTCTTGCTTCTCGATCTCGTGGAGTGGTGGATCCTCATCTCAAGGAGGCAGTGGATGTAAATCCTGATCCTGCTCCTGTGCATTCAAGTTTCTCAAGAGTGTTGATCTCATTTTAACAATGGCTTTTAGAATCATTTGCCCACAAACGGCATTTGAATCTAGCTCAACCACAACCTTCCTTTCCACTTGCAAAAGAGCTTGTTGGATGCGGGTCAACTCTTTGGTCCAAAAGCCACCTCTGATGGTCAAGTCAAGTCAATTTGTGCACCTCTCAAGTATGCTCTTAGTAGTTGCTGAGCATAAACTTAATCATGAATAGTAGTTGAAGATTCTTCATACCTCCATCGGGGCATGCTTAGGGTTATATAGATACCTTCTTTTGCTTCCCATCGTCATATTAGAAAGATTCACCTTCTTGGAACTCGTCCTATCTTAGGGATGGTGTGAATGTTGAACCCAAAGATTTCATGAATCCCACTTCCCTTGGTTAGGATTCCTTCCTTCATTAGCTTCCTTCTTAAGCATGTCAAGTCCCGGGAACCAAGTTAATTAGATCGATTCAACCGATTCATGGCGGTCCGGTTTAGGTTACTGGCCACTATTTTCTCTTATGAAACACCAAGAGCTTGATTTTTGATCTGCTGATTACTCCAAATCAAATTCACTTGGACCATCTAATAAACTCAAGTGAATATGGAATTAATCTCGTTTTAAACTCAAAATGCAACATGCAAAAACTAAAAGTATGTAAAGAAGAAGAAATATTTTATCTTTTGCCGTAAGGATGAAAGGTAGGATCACAAAACACCTACCTTCAGATCCATGTTGAATTCCACTAAGAAACTAGAAAACGAATTCAGCATTTTGCTTGGTTTTGCAGTTTTTCAATGATTTCAAGAGGAGATGCGAAGATTGTGGAAGCAGTTGTTATTGAAGATCATGGAAGTGGAACTATAGAAACGTTAACAGCTGAATGTGCACATTCAATGGACATCATTTCCCTTCAAGAAAAATATAATATTGTTAGGGTAATCTTGACCATTCCTATTTTAAGTGGTGCTGTAATTGAACCGTTTGGTTCAAGTTGGTTCGGGGTTATGTATATGTGGGCTTTTGGCTTGGTTCAAGTCATGTGTGCAATTCGATTTTGGGGCTTTTCTGTTCTGCGTGTTTCTGGTTTTCTCTGGAGCTTTCATGGTTGTGTTCATCTTCAACCTTCTACGGTAATGGCTTCTTGGAGGATCTTGGAGGTTCTATGTTGGGGCTTTTGATCATCGAGGTTAGAAGGATACTCTATGGGAGTATTGGCTTCATTGGTTACCTGTACCAGGTGTTCTTTGTATCTTCTTTCTTTCTTCCCTTACCTGTAATGTCTTGGACAAATAATGGATTGGATTCAGTCTTGAATCCCGGAGATGTAGGCATCTAATGCCGAACTCCGTCATCAATCTCTCTCTCTTGTGTGATTTCCTTGTTTGAATTCGGTACATACAATTAGGGCATGGTTATTCGATCACAAATTGGCATCAGAGCCTTGTGATAGGGGATTCTAAGTGTCAAATTAGGTTTTGTATATTATGTACATGCTAATTTGATTGTTAATCTCATACGGTTGTAGATTATTTCAATTTGATAATCTGATTTCTTGTTACATGCTTTCGCTGCCTCTTGTATATGTTCATCTAATTCGGTTCTCATGTAATGCCCTCTTATATGATCATATATGCTATGTTATCATGTTATGATATGTTTATATGCTCATATGATTCGATTCCTATGTTATGACCTGATTACATGCACATATACTCTCGGCTCTCTTTGTATAATCTGATTTCAATTGATGGAATGATAATCTAGTATGAGTAGGATAATTTTGAGATGTTTAATGACTGATTAATCACATTAGTTTCTTGCTATTTGATTTATACCAACTGCTGCCATTTTTTTTATTGTTAATAATTGACACAATACTTGGTCTGTATTGGTCTGTTGTGTTAGCAACTGTGAATTAAGGCTGCTAAGATTGTATAAAGTTAGTCTATAAATTTGTGATTAATTAATAACTGATTATTTAATTCTTGATTATAATAATCCTCTTTTTCAGAATTGTATATCAGTATTGTGAATTTTTTATTCTTGTATATACTGATTGGTGTGTGATACTAGCTTCAAAGTGGAGTTAAGCAAGGAATTTAGTCTACCAGGGAAGGGTACACTCCCAGTGTGGTTACCACAGGCTCTAGTAGAGCTGTAGGTCTAGGGGAGAATCCTAGTTGCCTAAGTTTGGATACTCCTATGGGGGGTTCCAGGGTAGACATAGAGAAGTTTGATGGGACAGGGGACTTTGGGATTTGGAAAAGAAAGGTCAGAGCTTTAATGGCTCAGCAGAAACTCCTAAGATCCATAGATGATCCAATTGCTTTCTTTGAAAGCATTGAACCAATCTTGAAGACTGAAGTGATGGAGAATGCAATTGGTTGCATGCTCTGGAACATCACTAATGGAGTTATCAAGTGTTTGGATGATGATGACAATACCCCTGTCAAGGTGTGGAATAAGCTTGAACAAATCTACCAGAAAAAGAATCTAGGTAATAAGATCTATCTAAAAGAAAGATTGTATGGGTTTAAGATGGACCCTACAATCAGCCTTAATAAGAACCTGTTGATTCAAGACTTAGCCAGTACTAGGGAAAAGACTAAATTGGAAAACCAAGACCTGTCTATTATCCTATTGAATTCCCTTCATAATGATTATCTTGTTGTTAAGAATTCAATTAAGTATGCTTGTCAAAACATTTCCCTAGAATAGTTGATTGATGCTCTAAAGAATAGGGAGTTAGAGCTGTTGGCTTCTGGTAAGACTAAGGGTAGTGGAGAAAATTTGTTTGTAAATGGCAAAGGCTCTTACAAACTTACAAACAAGGGAGACCCAAGGGAAAGGGTAAAGTGTACGAAAATCATGAATATAACAACAAGAATAATAATGGGAATAACAAGTCTGATGCAAGCACTAAGAGATGCTTTTATTCTAAGAAAGTGGATCATATTAAGAAATATTGTTTTGCATACAAGAGGAAACTGCAAGAAGGTGAGACATCTAACAATAATATGCCTAATTCTGGTGATGGTCAAGCAAATGTGTTTGAGGTCCTTTGATGACCTAGGTGCTTTCTGTGGTAGCATAGACCTTATTTTTTTGAAGACCTGGTTGTTTGGTTTTCCATTGGGTGCACACTTTGGTTTATCCTATTTTGTTCCTTTGTTAAAGGGAGGTGGTCTATTTATCTTTAAGGTGATATGCTTGTGTAAGGAAGCTGTTTATTTAATAAATCTAAGACAACATGTTTTATGCCTGGTTTTCTATTAATATTGGTTAAGATATGCCTTATTGTGTGAGAATTCTTGACCAATTATGATAGTGTTGGCATGTTAAGTATTTGTTGTTGTTTTGTACTCTCATGGACGCTTTTATTTGCATTGGTATACATGTCTGACTGAGTTTTGAAATGCTAGAGTGGTAATAGGTGATGTTGAGACTGTTTAATATAATTGGTTACACACATGAGGATTCCTATTTCACTTGGTATAGCATTAGGTGTATCCCTGATGTTTGGAGAGGTATAGTCTCCAAGTTCGGCATGAGTGTTGGTTTTGACACAGTGTTGTCAAGTGTTTGGAGAGTTTGGTCTCCAGGGGGAGAGGTTTGTTCTCCAGTTCAGCATTAGTGCTGGTCTTGACACAAGAGTTGTCAAGAGGGTGTGTCCTCACATGTTGTTGGGGTTCACATGATATTTAGGGGATATGGTCTGTCAGCTTGTATGGTTTTGAGTGGGAGTAGTTATTGTCAGATTTATGGAGTTGTCTGGTAAGATGACTTGCACCAGTTTTATTGGTTAGGTTATGTCTTGTTTGCAGTTAGATTTTTATGTGTTCTTTGAGTCTGGTCTTGTAGGTCAGAGTTGTTAAGTCTTATTGAGTTTACTTCTTTTATCTCTGGTTTGGTTTCTACTCTAGGTGACTTAGATTTGTCTAATTGTTGACTTGTGCCCGTCCTTATGGTGAGTGGGTGAAGAGGTCTTGGTTTTAGTAGTGGTAGTAAGCCAATGATGGATTAGGAGTGGGATTGCCTTTTGGGTTTGTCTGGATTATTTTCATCTTGTTGGTTAAATGTAAGACTATAAGAGTGTTTGCGATCCTAAGTTACTCTCTTCATTATTTTAATGGGTAATTGGATACTTGTTGTCTTTCTTTACTTTAATGTAGAAGAAAGAATGATTTGCAACTTCTTTAGGCATTTTAACAACTGAATTTGAAAATATGACTTGTTAATGAATCCTTTTGTGGTTTCTTTTGAATACCTTTGGCATTGATATATAAGACTTGATGTTTGAGTTGAGTTTTTTTTTTTTTTTCGCATCGTATTTTGCATTTAGGTTGACAATTGCCTCTAGTTTTTCATTTCGTTTTTTGAGTCTTATATTTGCCTTTATGTGGTTTACATATTGGTTGCTTGGCCTATTGGGGAAGTTTTTGAAATCAGAATTTGAAATGAAAGTATTTGGATTTGTTAGGAATTTCCTAAGTTTTGGGATCTATTAGTTGAGGGGGAGAGATTTATGCTTAATTGTCATGTTTTATTTATTTTAATTGTTCAAATCTCTTTCTCTAGTGGTTAAGTTTTCTTATGTATTATGTGATATGTTTTAGACTTGACTTGGCTTATATTGTAAGCATTTGTGTAGATTCATGAGCTGTGTTGGCATTGTCCATTATGTCAAGATCCATGTTGTTCATTTGTTGATGTTTGTGAGGTTCTGTTAATCTAGGTTGGTTTTGGGTATCACCATGGATTTCTTGAAGTTTATACTAGTCTCTTGTTTAAAGTCTTACTTGTTTAAATTATGCTTTGCTTGGCATGTGTAAGTCTATGTGGTGGGTTATTACCTCTTGTGGAGATTGTATACTTTGTTTTCATTTATATTTGGTGTGGTGATGTCCAGTATGTTTTGTATTGAGTGTAGGTTTTAAAAAAAGTGTTTATGACAGTTGCCTATATTTTTTTCATTTCAGGTTCTATTGTGTTGTATCTAATACTTTATGATTGATGATATATTGATTGCTTGTGTTGATTCTAATTTTATTCAATATGTTAAAGACAAGTTGAAGTCTGAATTTGAAATGAAAGAACTTGGGACAGCCAAGAAAATTCTAGGGATTGAGATTTATAGAAATAAGGGGGAGGATATTATGTTCATTGGTCAAAGGTTATATTTGTTGAAGGTTCTTGAGAAATTTAATATGTTAAATTGTAAACAAGTGAATGTTCCTTTAGCTGCACATTTTAAACTTTCTAATGATCATTGTCCTAAGAATAGCTTTGAAAAGAATGAAATGTCAAAGATCCCTTATTCTAGTCTTTTAGGTTCTCTTATGTATCTTATGATATGTTCCAGACCTGATATTGCTCATGCTGTTAGTGTATTGAATAGGTTTATGTCTAATCCCGGTAAGGAACATTGGCTTGCTCTCAAGTGGCTCTTGAGATATTTGAGAGGTACTGTTCATAAAGGTTTAGTGTTCAAGTTCACACCTGGTGATCTTATTCTTGAAGGATATACAAACTCTGATTATGCTAGTAATATAGATAACAGGAAATCATTATCTTCTTATTTCTGTATGTTATCTGGTAATTGCATCAGTTGGAATGTGCAACAACAGCCTGTAGTTGCTTTGTCTACCACAGAGGCTGAGCTTGTTGCTGCATCTGAATGTGTGAAAGAAAGTATATGGTTGAATGGTTTATTGTGTGAATTGGGTATTTTAAAGATTAAGCATGTTGTCTTTGTTGATAATCAAAGTGCTATCTTCTTTTGTAAAAACCCTGTTTATCATGATAGGACTAAGCATATAGATATTAAATACTTCTTTCTCAGGGAAAAAATAATTGATGGTTCACTTTTGATTGAAAATGTAAGTACTGATCATAATCCTGCAGATTGTGGTACTAAGTCATTGCCTCTTTCTAAATTCCTACATTGTCTTGATTTGTTGGGAATTGGTGATGTTGTCTCTTAGTTTATATGTGTCTATAGTTTTGAGTTGTATATTACTTGTTTTAGATTGTGGTGTGTGTCTTGTTGTTGTCTTATATGTTTATCAGGTTTGCATATGTTACGGTTTTTAGGGGGAGATGCTGCCCAAATTTTTATGACTCTTGTTCTGTTTGTCTCTGTTATGAGATATATGCCTGGTGTGTGCATGTGTACTCTTCATGGTTATATGATTAAGTTGTGAATCATGAGTTATTGATTAGGGTTTCTCTACCTGGTGCAGTTTGTTGCATGGTGTATATGCATTGAGTCCTTTAGTGTTGCATAGTTAGTTCATGTCTAGGTATTTTGCATATTTGTTATTTGCTTTGTACTGTGGTCTCTTTGTTCTTTGTGTGTAGGTACATTTGGATGATGATGGTTGTAATCCAATTCACTATAGTCATTTTAGATGTTCAGATTAAGGGGGAGATTGTTAGGGTAATCTGGACCATTCCTATTTTAAGTGGTGTTGTAATTGAACCGTTTGGTTCAAGTTGGTTCGGGGTTATGTATATGTGGGCTTTTGGCTTGGTTCAAGTCATGTGTGCAATTCGATTTTGGGGCTTTTCTATTCTGTGTGTTTCTAGTTTTCTCTGAGCATTCATGGCTGTGTTCATCTTCAACCTTCTACGGTAATGGCTTCTTGGAGGATCTTGGAGGTTCTATGTTGGGGCTTTTGATCGTTGAGGTTAGAAGGATACTCGGTGGGAGTATTGGCTTCATTGGTTACCTGTACCAGGTGTTCTCTGTATCTTCTTTCTTTCTTCCCTTACCTGTAATGTCTTGGACAAATAGTGGATTGGATTCAGTTTTGAATCCCGGAGATGTAGGCATCTAATGCCAAACTCCGTCATCAATCTCTCTCTCTCTCGTGTGTGATTTCCTTGTTTGAATTCGGTACATACAATTAGGGCATGGTTATTCGATCACAAACACCTAGATAAGTATCTGTTTCTTTGCACAATATGGAAAGTTTGATTGAAGAACATCAAGGAGGTGACTTATCTTAGCCGTCAATTCACGTTTTTAGTGTAAAGAAATAAATCTCTAGATTCATGGAATCTAGAGATTTTCACAACCAAACGGATATGAATCTCGCATTCATGAATCCAGAGATTTCAAATCTCGCATTCATGAATCCAGTCATGTAACCAAACAGGCCTAAAGAATTCTCTTGAGAATAATGGAATGCCCAATAGAGAGATCATTTAGCATAGATAGTTGATTATCCCAAGTAGGAAAGCAATGATCATTGTTGTGAGAAACATCGAGAGGGTTTGTGAGTGAGATGAGAGAAAATGATGTGGTTAGGACAAGAGATCTGATATTATATGATATTCTGTCATCGAGAGGGTTTGCGGGTGAGACGAGAGAAAAGGAGGTACCTGTGAAACGGAATTTCTTTTTCACTTCTTCGTCACGACAACAAAAGAACTAATGGAATCATAGGGTTTATGAACTCCTAGCTTGATAAACAAAGTTGAAAGGGTTTTCAGTGAAGCTGGAATCATAGGGTTGATGAACGCCTAGCTTGATAAACACAAATGAAAGGGTTTTCAGTGAAGTTGATAGAGAATGAACAAAGGAAGAAGAAAGAGACGTTACCGCCAACAAGAATCCACAACCGGTGATATTAGATTAAACCTAACTAATCCATCAATAATGGGAGGAAAAATTGATATTTTATTTGACGATTTAGATTTAGTTTAACAAATCTGACGGTGAATATTTAGAGCCGTTCATCTAACATATTCACACGTATGTTCAACTACACTTTAGCCAAAAAATAATTATCCAAATATCATCTGATTAAATCTATCTGCAAACCGATAGGACATTATCCAAACCCGTCCGAATGTAATAGGATATAGATATTAGTATTACCACTATCCTGTCCCAATCCGTTCTCTTTACATCCCTTAATTACAATGTAGGTTCCAAGGTCCAACCGGCTCAAACCCAAACCAAATTATTTAATAAATGATTTTAAACGAAGATTGAATGGATTTTTTTAAAACGAAAATTGAACAAATTACAAACGATTAATCGGTAAACGGTTTTTGAGTTGTAGTTGACATCCAAGTCTGCAAGTTTCAAAGCGAGAGAGACGGTTTATGGATATGTGGACACTGAGAATTGGGAGAAAAGGTCAGTCTTGAATCTAGACTTTCCAATTTATACCCAAAAAAAGACAGTAGATAATGGAATGGTAAAGCGGATCTATTAATAAACTTACATAGCAAAATTTTCATCGTCAAAGGGTTCATGAAGATGAAAGAGTTTATTGTTTCATTTCCCTCTTTCTTTACTTATGAGTTTTTCTGGTAGATATGTTGTTTATCTGTGTTAATGTATCCTATCAGTAGAATTGTTCTATAGAATCAATTTCTGCAAAATGTGGCAATAGTGGAGATGGAGAATTATTTTGATAGAATTATAGAGAAAATCTATAGACAAAACTCCATTCTTTTTCATTAACAGTTGAGTTTTTCTTGAGAGTTTTTGTGTTTAGGTTGCTTATGTGGGAAATGGTTCTTGTTTGATTTCTAACATTTCTTCTTCTTTACATTGATTCTGTTACTGGGTTGGAGGGAGAAAAATATAAAACTCATATTATATATCCACGCTTGGCTACTTCTTGGTTGAGTGTAGAATGGATGAATTTTTTGATGGTCTTGGTTGTAGATTGAGGTCATTAGGAAAGGTACCAGATTCAGTAATGGTTGCGATTTTGAATTCTGCCATGGAAGATGCATTTGATAAAGTGTGCTCTAAGGAAGGCAACGTAGAAAGACTGAATCAGAAGTCAAGGTTCTATGAATTAGCATTACTGCAACTGGAATGGTGTTTAAAGTTTATTCAGGAAGAGATAGACAGCTACATTGTTGACAATAAACCTGAACGTGAGAGGCTGTTGTCAGATTTAACAGAAACCAGAGATCGAATTCAGAGGCGGCTGGAGGAAACTCAGTTAGCTATCTCAGAGAAGGACCGAGAGTTGTTAGAGAGATTGGAGAATGAATTGAAGCTTAGAAAAGCTCTGGAAATGAAAGATAAGGAACTCGAATTGTTGCGTTCAAACTCCAAGCCTAAAAGAACTAACAGTGATGGAGCAGTGGTATTTTTTCGCAGTAGTGGCTTTGATTGGGATAAAGGTGTAGATGGTGAGTTTAATGAATTGAGGAACACCGTTGATCAACAATTTTGGAATATTAAACAGACACTTAGGGATGAACAGATAAATTTAACCAAGGTTATGAGAAAACTTAACCCTCACTATTCTGGTGCTTTGAATTTTGAACCTGATGAAGAATTGATGGAGGAGAAAAGGAAATGGAAGAGTAGTAGAAATACAGTTGAAGTTTATGAGAATAATAAGGGTTGCGAAATGGAACTGCTAAGTTTCTCTTCAAGGCCAGAACTGAACACAGGATTTGAAAAGATGGGTTCAGACATAGACATCTTGAAAGAGACATTAGATCTTGCTTTTGGGATGATGGACAATGCCATTTCCTTGTCAGAGGTGAGGCCAATTGAACAGCAATGGAGGTGTAATATAGAAAAAGACATATCTGCAATTGTGTGTAGGGGTTTCCTAATTGATTTCCAAAAAGAATTTGACTCAAAAGTAAGTGAGGGAAGAAAAGAAATGACTCAAGGCTTGCTCGGTGATAGTTGGTCAAAAATGGTGGATGAGCTGACAAAACTGTGTCAGGAACTTGAACTGTTCATCAATCAAACGGTGGTTCCAGTAAAAGATGATGACTCAGCCACTGTCCCATCTCACTCAGATGCTGGAGACAAGCATTCATCTCAGCCTATGCATCCTTCAAGAGAGAAAAATTTCTCTGAAGGTGATTGTGGTTCTGCTGGGAACAGATATGACATGTCCAATAAAGCTTCTGTGGAGGTTGATAGACTAAAGCCCATGGAAGAGTCGCTTGAACAGGATCAAGCAGGATCTATTAGTAACTTCGTTGCTAAGATGGTGAGAAATCATGAATCCATCATAAGGCAAAAAAGTGATGAGTTGAAGGTAGAAATTCCAAGAGAAAAAGGATCTGCAAATTCAAGAAAAGATAAAGACTCTGATAGTCTCAGGAAAAGGATCCTTAATATTATTGTGGGGCTAAACAATGCTATCAATTGGAGTCACAAGATGAATGCAAAGTGTGATGACTACAAATGTATTAATGAGGAAAAAGTTCCGCCTTCTAAGAGTTTATCAATATATGGGTTAACAAGCAATAAAACAGCAGCCATTCATGATATGGCAAAGATTCCTGAGAAAATGGACAGAGGGCCACTTTTTCATTCGGTTGAACCAGACATGAAAGAGGTTACAAGGCAACTAAAACAAGAAACAGAAGACTCAAGCTTTCGATCTATGATATCCGAAGGGATTTATGTTATTTTTCTAAGAAAGGAATTGAAGGATCAATTTGAGTTGTGTAATAATTTTGACACAGAAAGCCTGATAAAGGAGGATGTACTTAAAGTCTTCTTCAGAAAAATGGTGGATGAATGGAACAAGGATGTCGAAAACTACAAGTTTGAATGCCAAATCAAGGAAGAGATATATCAAATTGTTTCCAGCGAGGTTGTTAGAGATCTTGGCTACAGGCACTGCTTAACCTCAAAAGATTGTCTAGAAGCAATGAATGAATGCATGGTTCTGGAAGATTGCTCACCTACCAACAGTATGAATGAACAATTAGAGGATCTGGTAAGGGAGGATATATCAGGTTGTTTGATGGAAAGTTATGCCACTGAAGGCTGTATCAGAAAAGACGCAAGAACTGAAGTCCGCTTTCCTGAAGACTCTTCATTTGCCGACAATTTGGACCAAAATCTGGATAGTGTAATAATGGATGGTGTTAGAGCAGTTTACTTACAGGAAATGGTTAAAGAATGGAACAAAGCCATAACCACTTATAATAGAAAAACATGCACCAGAAAAGAGCTATTGCAAACAGTTTCATGTGATGGGGTGAAAGACATTCTCAGCAGTCCTAGCTTTACATTGTTGGATTATCAAGAAAACCAAGGGCAAGACAACCTTTTGAAAGAATTACTGTCTAGAAACACATTGTGTCAAGATCTTGAGGAGCTAATAAGTGTGGATGTATGTGCAGTTTTCTTAAGGGAAAAGGTCAAGGAATTGCACTGGGATATAGAACATTATAAAATTGAGAGACATATCAGTGAACACATATATCTCACTATTTTGAGTGAATTATTGAAACAATGTGATGGCACCTGTCGTTCTAACTTAATAGCAGGTCAAGTAAATGGAAGTGAAAGAAACTTTCTGGAAAACTCACATCCTACAAATGATATGCTACAAAACATAGAAACACTAATACGTGAAGATTTGCTGGCACTTTTCCTACAAGAAATGATTCGAGACTGGAACAGTTCAATAGAAAAAAGAATTTTTGATAGGCACACCAGAGGAGAGATACATTCTTCTGAGTCTAGTGAGTTTTGTAAAGATACTGACATCTCTGCTAATGTCAAAGTAAAGGAATGTCAAAGTGCTCTGAAAAATAGTTTCCTTCTAAAAGATTCATCATCTAGTAACATGTGTACTCAGTGTTTAGAATGCCTGGTTAGGGAGGATATATTATCTGTTTTATTCAGGACAATGGTACTGGAGTGGAATATGGAGTTAGAAAGTTATGTAGCTGAGGATCTCATCAAGAATGAAATACATGGGATTGCAATTGACGGGGCAGTCAAAGATGCTAAGGTTTTCTTAACAGAATGTCAAGACACAAGGAATATGGACAATTATATGGGAGAATTACCATTCATCCATGAGTTTCAGGGTTCAGAAAAGAAGGAAAATAAGAACTTGACAGAGACCTCTGAGTCATCTGAACAAAACGTGTATTTTGACCTTGTCTCCTTGGAAAGCAATGAGTTTGATGAAAAGAACATTCAGTCTGAACTGGTTTCGTTGGAAAATGAAAATGCTCTTGCTTCAGAAAGTAATAATCTAAAGAAGGCTTTGCAACAAACAATTATCAGTAAGGCTCAGTTGAGGGAAATGGGAACCTCATTAGGCATTGCTGTTGAAGTCCTAGAACAGGTTGACGATCAAATTACTCCAATCAAAGAAATTACTCATTTTGGAGATAACTGCTTTGGCTTACAAAAAAGGAATGGAGACTTGCAAGAGATGTTCCTGAAAGTTTTAAAAGAATCTGACGATATTGAACGCATGATGCATGAAAAAATTGAATGGAATAGTTTGAGGTATTATTAAAATAGTCCTTCCTAATTCCTTGTTTCTTTTCACTTGACCTTTCTTTTCTTCAGCCATTATAGTAGATATCTCTGTAAATTACAAAGCTAACCATAATATGAATGATCTAATGGTTCCATTCTTATGGCTCTGCCAATGCACAATGGTTGAACGGTTGATTTCTGAATTATTGACTTCTCTTTCAAGTTCAAACCCAATTACCATGTGCTTGCAAGTTATTAGACAAAGTGGCAGCCTGGTGATTTTATGAGGATTTATGTTCCTCCTTTAGCCAATTTTTAAATTCATCAAGAGCCCAACATAAAAATGTTAACTGTCTTTCAATACTTCTGAGTAGATTTTGTTGAGAAAGTGCTTCTCATAGATCAGGTTTCCATCATCTTCATCTCCCCCACAAACCCCACCCTCCACCAACTCATTTGTGATTTAGAACCTGGGCAGAACTGAAGTAGATCCAATTGGATCAACTGGACCAGGTTAAATCTGCACAGCTGGTCTGCTAGAAGGGCCAAAACACTGTTCATGTGATCAGTGTCGCAGCACCCTTTTGCAGCCTTATGAGAATATCATAAGGAGATTTAGTGGGGCCCAAGACCAGATCACCAGAAGATGTTCTGTGACAAGGCTGAATACTAGCTTTTCAAAAATTTAGAGAATCTTTCTGTCAACTGCTAAATCCTAGGGTTGAAGGAACTAAATCCACGGTATCCACCTACACTTTTCTTCTTTTTCTTGTTCAAATATGTTGTTACTGTTCTTATGTTTCTGCTGTTGTTGAAGGCCTGCAAACTTAGTTTATTTCACTCAATAGCTCTCAAGTCCCAAGCAACCTGTCACAAGCTTGCTACTACTGCATTAATCAAATCAGCGCAGATTTTGCAATCCGTCCATTGGAACTGAATCAAATTTGCAGCAGCATTTCTTCTCCTTGTGGCTATACGCTGACCCTGCCTGATCGAATTTCTACAGACTGGTTTGGCCATACACTTTAGATTTCTAATTCAGTCCTAGTTTCTGATTTGGGGCTGACAGGGCCTTAAGTCACCCTTGATTTGGAACTAAACTAATTTGCTTCATGGATTACTGGTTAATTCTTTCTGGGAGCAAAAAACATAAACCAATGTTGTATCCAAAACAATAGTAATTGTAAACAATATAACAGATAAAAGCAAAAGAGAAAATGTGGAGAATGAGAGAGTGCGAAGAAGAACTAGAGTCATATCACTCTGTTCTGATTAATAAGAATAAATGGCATGAGGACACATAAATAGGGTCTTGGTAATAGGATTTAGGACCACAAGGACCAAAAGGCTCTTCACTAACATGGTTTCAGGATTAGTGCCCTACCTGGCACCAATCCCAAGATAGATCTTTCTCTCTCTCTCGGGAATATTCTTCTTCTTCTCCTTCTAAGATTCGCCAGTGTGACCTGCCTGTTTGATCAATTCTAAATCTTTTTTTTTTTCAAAACAACAAAAACACACGCCGCCCCCCCTCCTCCAACTCTCGTTTCCATCTTCTTTTGTCCCGGTTGTCTCTTTTTTCTCCAGACCAATCCCGAGCAAACCATGAGCGCCGACGGGGGGGGGGGGGGGGGGGGGGGGGGGGGGGGGGGGGGGGGGGAAAAAGGGGTGGGGGGGAAGGGGCAATGTCCTCCGGAGCGTTCAACAAAGAGAACGGTTGGGGGGGGGGCTTGGATATGGCGGGATAGGAATGTTGGGTAGGAAGGGCAAGGTTAAGGGCTCTCCATAGTGTAAGGGAATGGCGGGGAATGTTACCTTTGAACCAAACCAACCGGGACCAAGGGACAGGGTCGTGGTGTGGGCGAAGCAGGTTCCGGCTTCTAAATCTTATGATTTCTTGTAAACACTTAGACAGTCCTGTTTTTATCTTCCCTTTTTTACCCTTTAAACTAAACATAGTATGACTCTATATTTATTTATTTTTTTATTTTTTTGGGTAGGGTATGACTCTATATTGAAACTTCATAAATGCCACATTTCAATCTTTTTTATTTTTCTCCCTCTATTTTAATTAGAACCAGAATGACTCAAGTTTAAAAATCAAACAAGATGCCTGCCTTCATTTTTCCCACTTTTCTAATCCATCCCTCTAGTCTCAATCAGGTGGCAGCAGGTGCAGAGGAAGAAACCTAAGGGAAGACACTCTTAAATTAGGTCTTTTTTCAGTGCAACACACGAAAGCGCTCTCTCTTTGTCATGCTTTTCGGATGCTTTTTGGTATTGAATGCATGGCATAGGTAGGACCCCTCAAATCATGTTTGAGCCTATGTGAAAACCAAACCCAACCGTAGTGAAAGAAAGCCCGCAAGCTCAGATAAGAGAATGCTTCCCCCCACTCACTAGAGGTGAGGCTCCCAATGCTTTTCAATTGAAGTGGTGATACTGGTGCTTCTGCCAGATCCTTCTGTTCAATTTGTTTGATCGAAGGTAGTTGTTTGGGTTCATCTTGCTTGCCTATAGGCATAGGAGAAAGAGATATAAGGTGCAATAGGGGGAGATGAATTGACGAGCAAGATGGTCTCATCTTGAAGCACCATGAACTGCCATGGGAATTAAAAAGAAAAATGAGTTTTTTTTTTTGTTGAAGTGGAACCTGATTGCATGTTATTTTCTTCACCTTTCTTATGAGTTATACTTCTTTTGTTAGCAAGAATATTACAACGCACAAGTATATCCTAAGCAGATGATCTTCAATTTAAATGCAGTACAAAACTTCTTTTATTGCTCTGTGGAAACTGATGCAAAGTCTTTGTTAGATGCTAGCAAACTTTGGTCTCTAAAACATTGTTTTTATGCAAGAGAAATTTATGAGTTTCCCATGAATTGATTTTTATAGAGTTGTAACAGCAGACTGATTATTTCTTTTTGAGTGAATTTACGTTGATGAATTAATGTAGTCCTTTGTTTGAATGATCAAACTCAGGTGCCAAACCAGAATCTTGTACCAGAAGGTAAACCAGTTTTAAGGTTTAAACTAGGAAAGATAGCTGATTAGGATTAGGGTTTTAAAGAAGGGTTGATGTTGGATATTATGTGAACTTGTTTCAGCAATGATAAACTGAAAACAAACAGACAAGAGACTGCTAGGCTCAATCAGCAGCAAGGTATGGGTGAATAAATGGAGTGTAGGATTGGGACTCCTGAGAGAGAAAAGAAGGCAGGTTTAAGGAGGATGGCTGGGCTGAACTTCCCCTAACATGGATCGAGTTGTCCACTAGGGTGGAGGAGGATTCAATCAAATTTAGGAGAGTTTCCCAAGGTTGGTTTGGGTAGTCCAGGTGAACATGGTCTAGAAGAGAAGAAGGAAGTCTAGGGTTGATTCTGATTCAGATTTACTTGTTGATGAAGATAAACCTTGACACAGAATTTGTTGATGTTGAACTTGAAGCCAGAACTTGACTGTAGAACAATGATGGAGAGTTAACGAAAGAACCAAAGAACCACATGGCCTCCCACCTCAAGGTGTCAAATCAGATCAAAACACCAATTTATGTAGTCCCAATCGATTGAAAGACAAAAATCCTCAATGGAGAAGAAGAGCAGCAAATTTTTTTTTT
The DNA here is from genome assembly GCF_041222555.1 of Hakea prostrata. Lineage (NCBI taxonomy): Eukaryota > Viridiplantae > Streptophyta > Magnoliopsida > Proteales > Proteaceae > Hakea > Hakea prostrata. The sequence continues at coordinate 22,996,949 of NC_142604.1, forward strand.
TTCATTAATACAAAAGTTGTTTTCAATGCTTAACCCCTTACAACTATGGTTCAAGATCTCGATCTCGAGACCCATCTCACCATCTTAAAAAAGAGTAATGGCTTGAGATTTCAGCAAGGTCTTGCTGAGTTGGTGGACCATTTCTCCCAGTTTGAGGTTCCATTTCAAGGGGTATTAGGGGTCATTTTGGGCTAAAACTTGTTCTCCAAACAATTTCAGCCCTGAGAACACACTGGTGACCTTGGATTTATGAAAAATTATAGTGTAGATCTGAGTTCCTTTCTGAACACCAAGTTGAAACCACTACGCTGAAGTGAAACCTTAAAATAGCCTCTTGTACGTATGATATACTCATATATTTATGCTGAAAATTCAAAAGTCAAACAAGTCTAATATGATGTGCATGAATTTCAAAGTTAAAATGATAATCCAATCATCTAAGTTACAACTCAAAAGTCTAGACTTGAGATTCTATATGCTCAGCACATCATCTTGTCTCACTAAATGGAGAAAGAGAGATATCTTGCAAGATCTCATAAGAGTTCTCTGACCTTGCTTACAACCTCATATAAAAGGCTAAAAAATAGAATCCGACAATAAAAAGGAAAGGCTTAAACCAATCCTTAACTGATTAGGTAATCCAAACTGGCTAGGAAACTGAAATTTAAAAATAGAACTCAAAATAGAATCATATTCCTGTCCAACAAAACACTTAAATGAAAAACTATCGAAATCACTTTAATTGAATCACTGTCAAACTGGTTCAATTTCAGAACAAAATAACATCACAACACAACTATGAAACTAAAACAACTAATCCCATATGAAACTCTATTACCCATGAGGTCAAGGCCTGACATGTATTACATCCAATCCAAGACTTATAAAGCAAGCCTATTTTGGTAATGGATCTGCATTACAATTATCCTCTTCATATAACAATGCTTTACAGACTTGAGCTGTTATAGTTCCCTTTTGTCAACTCTTTTGAGCACACTATCTGAAATTGGAAGTTTTTAGATACTACTATTCCTTACAAAATAGTAAAGGTAGCATGTTTCTAAAATTCATTACATGTAGCAGTATGTTCTCATTTCCTTTTTGGACGAATTGGCATTTGTAGTCCTAGTCATGAAGAAATGTGTGTTCTGCATCATTAGTCTGATATCAGTCAACATTTAGGCGTAATTGCAAGATTTTACCATGCAATGTCTGAGTCCAACAAAAAAGAAGGGGCATCCTAAGTTGCATGAAACCCATCTGTTATTATTGAAGCTCATGAAATTGTTTGTGTTTTTTTTTCTTCTGTTTTCTACTGCATATTACCGCTGTTCTTTTTTCTTCTTTCAGTTGAAAATCAAACTACAGCACTGGAATTTTATAAGTCCTATGTTAAACCATTTTCAGATTGGACAAAGTGCAATATCAACTGGATACACTTATTAAGCATGTAGCCTCGAAATGGAAAAATGAGTTGCTTTATAGGAAAGCTTTTAAGAGGAGATGCTTTGACCTTCAAAGAGCTGAAGCTGAGGTGATCTAACTGCAAATATCTCTTACTCATTGGCCAGATTATGTGTTTTTACCTGATAGTAAGCTTCCAAGCTGTTGCATTCGTGGTTGCAGATTTAATCTAGGATCGTATTGAGTACACTAAATGCTATATTTGAAGTGAATCATTGACACTTTTTTTTTTTTTGTGGCGTGGGGGTGGGGGTGGGGGGAGGAATTACTCCATTTAGCATTCCCTATTTCCTTGCCTGAACTATGCCATTATTCCCAAATTTGTTTGGCTCTGTGCACTTCTCACAGTTATAGCATGTTTGTGTGTGCATGTTCAAATGCAGGTTGATCTTCTTGGTGATGAAGTAGATGGACTTATGGACCTTCTTGAGAAGATATACATAACACTAAATCACTACTCACCTGTTTTGCAGCAGCATTGTTTTGGGGTGAGATTTGCTCCTGTCTTGGAAACTTCTAATTGGGTGGATTTATCAACTTACCTTCTGCTGTTTGTGTTTTGACTTGTTTTTATATTGTACAGTTGTACTTACTTTTTATGACTGCTAGAAACATCTGATAATCACCAATTATATAGAAACTCTAGATACAGGAGCAATTAAAACTACGAAGGAACTAGGTAAGACTTCAAATTGAATGTTCTAGTTAGCAAGTACAGTACCACCAGTTCAGCTATCAGCAATCAAAACAAGCACCATTTTGCAGAATCCGACACTTGTTGCAAATTGCTAGGCCTTATATCAGTATGATGAAAACTAGGAAGAGACATAAAAATTCTGTAGTTATTACTAATTAATAAAATGTGAAATCTCATCCGGGACAGATTTGAACTTCATTAGATACATTTTGGCTACTGAAATGAAAAGATAGATATACTACAATTTAACCCTAATTATACCTTCTTCTGATTGGAAAAATATACCTTGCATGACTAATTATTTGAAGCAAAATGCTATGCATCCACTTAATCTAAAACCGTTAGAAACAAAGTAACAACTATTTTATTGCACCAATCATCTCTTCTAGTGCAATCTTATCATTTGAGTTGACTACAGCTTTTCCTTTTCCTTCCTCAAATCTATAGTTGCCTAAGGTAACTATAACAAACCAAAGAAATGAGTTAGAGACGTTCAAAAAAACAAAAAGGGGGAACAGCCAGAAACTTGAGTGAAGCAGAAGTGCTGCAGGTTGAAGAATTTGACAGAAATATTACTTGTGAACTTGAATGAACATAGATTTGAAAATATAATGAATAATGCAGGCGTGCGGTGATTGGGGCATCCCCCAAGAACACTGCAGATAGTCAAATTATCAAATTGGTTGTTAGGACCTCAAAAGACTTTGTTCTAGCACATGGTTTAGGACCTTAGGTTCTATGGACCTTGAGCTTCCTGTTTTTTGGTTTATTGATGTTAGATGGGCCGCTTACATCAGGCCTATTCTGAATAAAAGGTAAGATAAAATAATAAATATGAGGTGAAATAGAAAACAACTACTATAACAAAAAGTAATCCTTTAAGTACCTTTCTGCCTATATTTTAGGCCCATTAAAGTTTTGATGCCAGTTAATCCAAAACAAGAAAACTGTAAACCAATCTGGAAATAATAAATAAAGCTAGAGACCAGAATAAATATGATCACTAGCCAAAATCCCATAGAAAACTGAGTGGAACAGCACAAATCATGAAAATTTTACATGTATTGAACAAAGAGAGAGAAATATAAAGAAAGATAATAATAGGAAGGAATACCTGCAGTGGTTTTGGAGTCCGCTAAAAACCCATTAAAGAATCCAGTGGTCCAATGGGGACTCTACCTTAGACTTCACTTACATCTCACAAATATCATTGAATCCACAGAATGACTATTGGGTCGAAATAGCAACAACTAAGAAAACTGAGATGATATTATTTCATATCATTCTAAGAGACCTATGGCCTTTACATTATGTTTGTAATGTGAGCAGACCCTTTGAATTGGTTACACTTTGCCATATGAATCAAGGGGAAAAAACAAAGTTATTTCACTAGAAGATTGACCCTATTGCATAGTTTTAATTCTTGTTTCACAAGGCATTTTGATGCATATGGGGTGGCACATGGGGTAACTCAGGGTTCCGGACTCGGAATGGGATGAAATTCGTCATGTTGATCTGAAACGAGTTTGTGAGAAGGACTCATAGCATTGCGGTGATGGACATCATTTTTTCACATTTCGGGATCGTTTTGAAGGCATTTTATTGTTTTCAGTGGTATTTTCGTAATTTTACATTTTTTCGTTTTAAGGTTTCTTGGCACTATAAAGTCATGTTTTCTGCATCTTTCGAAAGGAGCTGAATATTTTTGTTTCTGAAGAAACGTTTGGGAGATAGAGTTCTTCATTTTCAATCTATTCTTCTATTTGGCCTTGATTCTTTGTGGTTTCAGCATCACATTTTGGCCAGATCTGGTTATTTATAGTGAAACAAAAATCTTGACAAAACAGTGCATTTTTTTTTATTGAGAATTTTGAAATATTTTAAATTTCAAATATGGCCAATATTTTTGAAATATTGCATCCTTTTTCTCATTTTGACACAGCATCTCCTTTTGGCTTGGCCAAACTATCCGACATTGAACCATGCTCTAGGGCTAGAGATAAGCTGGATTAGCAAACATCAGGTCTTTTCGAGATAAAGATAAAAGTAAAAAATAAATAAATAAAAGCTGATATGGAAAGCAATTAATAAAACCTTAACTATTCTTGTATTCTTACTTCCTACCCACTTTTTTGGTCTTCCAGTTTGTTCTTTATCATTTACCATCAACATTTTTACCTAATGCATCTTCAGTCTTCTTTTAGTTTGCAGTTTGCACCATATCTATGCAAAATTCATGAAATGGTAGGCTCTTCCTTTACAAAGAGGCCAACATACTCATATATAAGACATCACAAATTTTTGTTTTCTCCCACCAATGATATCTTTTAAAGGGGCTAGGGATGCTTCTTTGCAGGTTATGGACATCTTATACTTGATCCAAAAAGAATTGGGTGGTGTAGCTGTTAGTAGTCTCCGTAAACAAAAAAGGCATCCATGACAAGAATGGTTCTTTTTCTGTATTCCAGCCTCCTTTCTTTTCAGGGACATAAAACAGCTTAAGAGTGCAATTCAAGAAAGGGCCCCCAATGGTGATCATGACAGAGGTAGATGATTCTGTGCAGATGTTACCTATAATTTAATTTCTCGTCCCAGTCCAATGTTGCTAGAGTAATCTTTGTTCTTTATTTTCATTTCTTGAAAAGGTCATTCTAATAAAGATGATTGATTGATGCCTTTAAATGTAAACATATCTATGCCAGAAACTATATATGATTGTTGAAGCAAACCGAAGTTAGGAGGCAGAACAAAGTTTTTGACGGGCAGATCTGCGTGGATTTTGGTTGTACAGTAGGTTCAATCTATTGAAGTCATGGGTTAAGCATTACTTCGTAAATTTTCTTGGTCCTTTTGCAACTAGGACAGCCTTTTAGCCCTAGATTGAATAGGATCAACTAGGCACTAGTTCATCCAAGATTTTGATCAGAATCAACTCAAATGGGTCGAAGAGTTTCTTGATATTTTGGTTTGATAGTCTCCCGGGGGGGATATTAGGGAGAATCTCAAAAGAGGTTCTTACTGTTTGACTTGTGGTTTTAAGGGTATCCCTGATGAGGGTTTTGAAAGGGCATACAAGGTGTTTGGAGTCAAATGTGTCCTTGTAGGAAAAGTTGTTATGGAACTGTTTTATAAAAGGAAAATTTTGGAAGGGACAGTTTAGGGGAAATCTTGTGGTTTGATGAGTAACTTGGAGGAAATCTTACCCCAGATAAAAAACCTTGGAGGAAACATATTTAATAGTGTAAGGAGTTATCCTCCAAGTGTGGTAACAATGTAATGGGTAGATTGGGTTAGACACAGATATGCCAAAATTTGGATTCAATCTCTATTCGTTTCTGAAATGCTAATTCAGGTAATAAATCTAATCATCATCTCATCAGCTGGGGAAGGGTTTGTTACCTACTGGGCAAGGGGGATTGGGTATTGTAAAACCTACACTCATAATGCGGCTCAGCTGCTAAAGCAATCTTGGAGACTCATTTCCAACCCTAAATCATATGTCCCTACTCTCTTTCTTCGATCCTAAGACCAATTAAAAAGGGGTTCTCATTTTTGTATCTCCTCTTTTGAAGGATGGGATTATTTGAGTAGTGAGAATCTTCCTTTTTTCTGGAATGACCAGTTGGTACCCAATATTCCCCATAGATCAACCCCTCCTCTAACTTCAAAAACCAAATATGCCAGTTTTGGTTTCTGGTTTTATTACACATAACTGCTGGAATAAGTATTTAATATCCCTGGCACTTTCACCGCATTTTGCTGAATTTTTTTTTTCCCCTCTTTTAGCAGTTCTTAGAATGTGGACTCTTGGAAAGTTCTTATGTCTAATGATGGAAAATTCACCACCAAATCTGCAGCTAATCTTTAAATTCAAGAAAGACTCTGTCAGCTCTCATGTTTGCAGGTATTGGTTTTGGAAAATTAAGAGCCTTCCTAGGTTCAAGTTATTTTCTAGGAAAATTTCAGTGTCACCCTGGTCCTCTGTTAGGTAAAAGTATATCAAAGACACTCCCTGCTGTTAGGAAATCACAATCAACTGGTGACGTAAGCAAGTTAAATATTTCAAAATGACAAGAATAACCTTGAATGAAAAACCCACTTTCGACTTGTTTTTTTATCTCCCTCTATCGTCTGTGATTACATTCTCTCCTAATCATAAATCCTCACAAAGTTTGGATGATATGCATCATGAATAGTGTTTTTAAACTTAGGATGTGAGGTAATATTGGAAATAAGTAAAAACTAACTGTGACTAAGGGTGTTAGTAATAGGAAGTCTATCTAATAAATTGAATAACTCAGGGGGTGGCAATGAAAATTCCCTTATTCTTTTGGTGAATTGGTCATTCAGTTTTACATGTTAGGGCCTACTTGGCTAAATGGTTTAATATCAACTCCACTTGTGTATCATGTAATCATCATGAAGAAACCATTTGGCATGTCTTTTTTCAGCTGTGAATGGTCTAAACATATCTGGACTGCAGGCCCCTCAGTTCTTATAACTGAGGCTCTATCTGCTCTCTTTGTTTTAGATTTGTGTGTTGATCTGTGTTCATTTTTTTAGATGGAACAGGGGCATATTGAACTGGGTGTTTAATCTGATTTCTACCTTTTGTTATTACATCTGGTAGACAAGGAACAGGGTTCTTTTTCAGAACTGAATACCATCTTATTCCTCTACCCAATATTCTGCACAGCATCATATTAATCCTTCTAATCAATTACAGCAGTAGTGTCTTGGATATTTTTCTATATCTAGGATCCCCACCATGGAGATCACTCACTTCCCTTACTTTGATCATTGCAGTCATCTCACCGCTGCAGGTACGTGGAGTTTTTGTTTAGCAAGTGATGGTGAAGGCAGTTATGCTCAGGCAAGGACATCCTGATTCAGATCAGAATTTGGACATACTAGAGCAGGCTTTGTATGAAGGAGTTTATTCGGCTGTTGATCGAGGATTTAGATTTCAGATGGTTATTTCCATTTTCATGGACTGGAATATGCTTCTTACCATCCCATCTACCTGTGGCCGTTACACTTAGTTCCTATGTTGTTTATATATAACCTAGTTCCTATGTTGTTTATATATAACCAGCCCACTTGATAATGTAATATTTTGTAACCAGGCCTCCCTCACCTGTAAACTTTTTATCTCAACTCCTTGTCTTGGATAGAAACAGGTTTCACAACCGGGTTGTGCTTCACAATAAGCCTTTTGTGTAAATGATTGTTCTAATGTAATATACTTTTATTTCTTTCATGTCAGGAAAAAAGAAGAAGAGGGAAACAATGTTGTTTCTTGTTTTTTTTTTTTTTTTTTTTACTTTTTTGCATTTTTAAAACAGAAACATCCCCAGATCATGTGTATGCAATCTAAAAAAAAAATTTCTTGAAAAGGCGAAGAATTAATCTTCTAACGGGACATTTTGTCTTTTTTACATCAAAACATAACCTTCATTTTTGAAACCCTAAAAACTCAAAGTTCCTTCCCTTTTCCATTTATTTTTATTTTTTTGTTTTGACAAATAGTAAAAAAGCAATGAAAATGCATAGAAACAGGAAAAACTATTTCTTACCTAAAAACAAGGAAACAAAACAGACACGTCAGTGTACAACCCCTAACTAATTCACATATTTAATTGCTCCTTTTGTTCTCTGACAAACTACATAAAAGTTCATGCTTCTTAGCAAATTTAGATTAACATTCAATTAGTTTATCAATCTACAAAGATTACGACTTAATGTCCAAATTAGACAAACCTAAAATGAAATCAATGAAGACTAGGGGGTGCAATGGGGTTAGGTTGAGGTAGTCTTTTAAAACCCTAATATTGACCCGAAATGCCTTAGCCTAGCTTTAGCCATATAGGGTTGGGTTAGTTAGTCATTTAACATTGACCTTTTTGGCTTTGACCCCACATTTGACCCTCACCATGAAAGAAGAAAACAATACATTATTCCATATTATTGCCTTGGTTTTACCCAAATAAACTACAAGGCGGTAGGGACATCCAACCCTACCTCCGCTTTTACCATAATCAAGGCCATCTTGGCCTAATCTTGACCTCCTCCAGGCTAGAATTTCAAGCCCAAATGTTGTTTGAGCTCAAAATGGGCCGTGTGGGTTTGAGCCATGAAGGCCAAATTGCCACCCCTAATCAAGCCTATTTATTTGCAAGAATTTATCCAAAACATTTTTTTGTTGTGCCTTGAATTTCAGTTATTGTATTCAAAGTGTTTTCATATTATGTGCCTAATGGGGCCCAACTTGGTGTATGGGCACTAGATTGGCCAACTTAGTTGGGATAAGTTAAAGGGTTTGACACAGCTTGTTCCATCAACTTTTGAGCTTTTTGGTGCACTGGTCAATTACCTAACATTTGGTATCAAAGTTGGCACCGCGTCAGAGGTTAGAATCTTGGAAAGAAGGAGGAGGAGGGTTAACTAGAGTAGAGTGAAAGCTACCAAGGAAGGGCTACCCACCACCCCCAAAGAATTGAGGGAGTAGAGTGTAGCCACTTGGAGAGGGGTACCTACCACTAGAGTGTGAGTTGCCTAGAGTGAGAGCCGTCGATGATGACAACTATTGAAACGTGGTGGTATGTTATGTGCTTAATGGGGCCCAATTCGGTGTATGGGCACTAGATTGGGCAGACTAATATAGGATAGGTTAAAGGATTGGGTGGACTAGGACTCATAATGTCACCCTGAAGAGTGCGTTGCAAATTGGGTTTTTGAAACTCGACACTACATAACCAAACAATGTTATGCAAGACAACCTATCATATATGGTCTGATCAAACTCTTTGGTAGCAACCTTTATGAAATCAGTTCACTTTCCAAGAACCTCTTTCCTAGATGCACAAATCGACCATGGATCCAATTGGGGATGGAGGTCATGTGGGGGCTAAGGATGCTTTAATTAAGGGCCTAGGATGGCAAGTGGGTCATGGCTAACTAGATTAACCCATGGTGTGCTAATTGGGTGCCAGTAGAGATAGGTAAAGAGCCAGCGAGACCTCTTACTTCTCCTAGTCTAGTGCTATGGTTGTACAATATTTTGATCAGGATAATATGGTGTGGAACACCTATCTTCTTCATTGCCACATTCACCTTTACAATACCCATCATTGGTGCATGGCAAGAAATGGGAGTTTCTCTAGGAAGAGTTGTTATCATATGCTGAACAGAGGATGAGCAACGGCGGCAGCAATCTTCTTCTTCTCGTGTATCACTTTAGCATGTGGATCATTTATTTTGAAAAGTTCTTTGGTCTTCCCTATTGTGCTCGGTGCAGTGAGGAAGACATTTTTGGTCATATTATCCTAGGGTGTGAATATGCTTGCCTAATTTGGTATGGATGCGTCCTTAGCATCTCTCCACCAAATGATTCTCCACCTTCTCTTGCAGCCTCCATTGAAATGTGGAAGTAGTTTCGAAGCTTGGGAAAAATGGAGGCACATGACTTGCAGATCAACATCTCCTTTGTCTTATGGCACATTTGGCTTTCACGTTGTAGGCTATTGCTTGGCCATACACAGACCCCACTGATGGAAGTCATTAGCACTGCTCAACGTGCTAGCAGTGAGTATTGATCCTCTCTAAATATGTGTTGCAACCATGTGTTGCACCGATAAGAGGCTTTAGGTCTGCATTTCATGTCATGCAAGGACATTGGGTGAGAACATTGCAACAGCTAGTCAAATCGGTTCTGATGTGGCCTTATTTTGCGATGCAAGCTTGCCATCTTCTCTCCTCATGGTGACTTGCGTTTGCCTTAATTAAACCCATTAGTTCTTGGATTCGGCTCATCTCCAAGGAGATATCTCTCAGGGAGAGCACAATGAGTTCTGAGAGGGCACCACTTGCAATGTGCTAATCTGAAGGCTAGGATGAAACCCCTATTTTCACCCTATTTAGAAACCCATAAGACCCTATAACCCAAGTACTTCCTTTAAACCTACCTCTTCTCTGTTGACCCCGATTCCGTTCAAAAGATGGAGCAGGCATGTTCACCCGATGCCTTGGTCACCTCTCTCATCGACATTTTTTATCCTGTTAGAGAATTATTAACTCTAGGCTGATAGTTCGTAATCGAAGAGAACCATCCACTAGAGTTTAGACAAAAATGTTGCTCAGAAGTTCAAACAAACGTAAAGAAGTAGCCAAGTGGATAGATTGTATGTGGAAGTGTTGGATTCTAGCTTGGTCGTCAGTAAGAAGGTTGGTGGGGATTGAGAAAGGTTTCATACTTCCACTATTGAAGTGTTTGGTTACCCACTTTATTACTTCCTTCCTTCTTCCAGATCCAATAAAGTGATTAGGATGGCAATTTAGCCTCAAGACACCTAACCACACCTCTTTAAAAAAGCCAAAACAAAAGCTAGGTGTTTATAACCTTACTCCCTTCTTTACATAGACCACACATATTGGATGAATGTAGACACCCCAATTTATCAATCTCCAACTTGGCGGAAATCTTAACATGCAAAGCCAACCACGAGATGAGAGAGAAGCATAAATGTACCTTAGAAGCCCAGACTACTCGAGTTTAGGCCACTCTTTGGTGTTACTCCTCTCGAATGATAGAGAATTGCTCATTAGAGGTGATAATCCAGAGTACTGTAGTATCTTCCATCAACATTGCGAACACCGAAGGAAGACATCTTGCTCTATTAGAATTGTAGCACAGAATTGGCTCGCCAGTTAACCCATATGCCACCCTCTTCAATAAGATCATTAACTTTCATGAAAAGATCTATCCCCATCGCACTAAAGAGAAACAAATCATCATTTTTTCAATACCCCTTCGAGCAACCTTGTAGGATCGACTTCCCATCGCGTATCATATATGTCACACAAGAGATAGTCCTCAAACGGAGACTCATAATAGCCTTAAAGGAGGAGAAGTAGTTCATTGAGGTTGGGAGAGACTATATCGAGTGGTCCTTTAACCACTGCTTTTATACCCGAATTGCAACCAACAAGATTTCTTCCGTTGACGCCAAAACCCACAAGTGATGCATGAGCACTTCCTATTTGAAAGATTATAAAGGTCGAGAACCCCTTCATCTTTCGGAAATTTATCTGGTCCATTTCTGACAAGGAAATGGACCATCCATTTCCTTATAGATGTGTGCCATGTGTCCCAACATCACATCAAATGGTTGAAAACTATTTATAAGTCACATCAAATGGATTCATATATCCAGATCAAGGGCTGATTTGTCGAATAAGATGAGGTGGATTTTAGATCTTTGTCTTTAGTGATCTGGTGTGTGGTGACCTCTCTGGAGTCCCAAGGATGAAATTCGGATTTGAATCACCCCAAAAACAAATTGAGGATGGGTGATCAAAAGTCTGAATTTCGGACTTGAAATTTTGCCCAAGAGAGGGGCAGTTGCTTAGGGCGATCGATTGAACCAACCAACTGCCCCAAGTAACTGGCTGGGTCACAATGGTGATGTCAATATTGTTTTGCTTCGTTTGGATCTCAGACCTTATTAAAACTTCTTAACCCTAATCTAGGTGATCTCTGAGATCTATGGGAGTGGTAATTTAAGAGACTTAATACACTTTTCCATGATATTTCCACTAAGACATGTAAGGTTACAATTGCAAATATGATTGACATATGTTATGATGAATTGCCTATCACTTTGAACATGTATGTAGTCTTATAATCTGTTGTAACAATAGCTAAATATGATTGCTTGAAGATGACATGTTATGGATGATTTTAAATATAATTTAATTTATACTTGATGTGTAATGATGTGTTTGGTGCGACTATGATTGAGGGTTATTCTTGCAGGGTATTCCTAGCTTGGGATATCAAGGACTATGGTATGTGACATTGTTCTCTAATGCCCCTAGCACTATCATGGTTGTTGGATTCCATACCTTGGAGGTTTAGACTGCATGTTTAGGTACCAATACATGTTACTACCCTTTCGGTAGGGGGTATTAAAGCCGAATGACTCGTGATATCGGTGATGTGACTCTGTTTCATCCTACAATGGTAACCAGTCCGTGCGGAGATTTAGTAGTCCACTATTGATCATGCAATGGTGGGTTGCATATATTAGGGTTGGGCTCATGGGCGCCCAATAAGCCTCTTGGGAGTCATGAGGGAACATAAGAGCATCCGCCCTAACAATATGTGGATGACCATAGGGTTAGGGAATGGAATCCAACATAGGTAACCAGTGTGTGAGGATTCTCATTCCTATGTGGAGAAGGATACTAAACTGAATTGGTTGGTGCCATAGGGAGGTATCTGGACCACATGTAAATATTACCATAGGACCTTGCATTGGGTTAGAAATCCTAACATGCGTCAATACTCATGCCAATGGTTGTGGTGAGAGAGTGTGGACCTAAACCCCAGCCAATGTTGATTGACGAGGACCATACCCCCTTGCTCAGGATCCCAATAGAGGTAGCCAGTTCGTGAGGGATCAAAGTGATAAAACCTACCCAAAGGAGCGCTGGTGTTATACCTTAAAGGATGTTTGTCTTATTAGAGACTTGCATGGTTAGCTACTAGATGCCTCCATACTGATGCATATCATATTTTAACTATTATTGTTGTTGTGTATGAGATGTTGATGTGTATATGGGATTGTTGTTTTACTGAGTTCGTCATAACTCATGCTTTGTGGATTATCTTTATTTTCTTCAGATGACTATACAGATGCGGGAGAAGTTCCATATGTATGGGAAAACTCCAATGAAGAGATTATGGAGATGTCAATGGGAGTTGATGCTACACAACACGAAGCCTCCTGCGGGTGCATGGAGTGCTCTTATGGCACTTGTTAACCGCAAAAGGATCCAAGTGGTTCGTCATTTGGATAGATCGATGAAAGAGGATTTTATGACACCCTTAATCGAGATATTACAGGAGAGTTGTGCCAGTCTTGAGAAAGACAAGAAGGATAATTCAACTTTGAAAATTTCTTTGCTTCCTCTGAAACATTGTTTTGGATACATTTGCCCTTGATTCATTCCTTGAAATACATTTATTACATTTCATTGAATTTTGGACACTTTGTTTCTTTGCATTAATTATTGAACCATTCCTTACTCTTGATTTGACATTGTGTATTTATTATTACTGATGGCTAAACCATGGATCTTTTGACTGTGGATCGCACCCACGAGTTGTCGGGTGGAACCGATATCGACGGGTGGGGTGTGACACCTACCCAGAGGAGGGCTAGTGTTATATCTGAATGCATGTCTACCTAACTAGAGACTTGCATGGTTAGTTACTAGACACATCCATATTTCAACATATCATTGTTTCATCATTGCTTATCATGTGATTGCGATATTGAAGTGTATATGGGATCGTTGCATTACTGAGTTCATTAGAACTCATTCTTGTGGATTATGTTTCTTTTCTTCAGATGACTATAATGAAACAGGAGAAGTTCCATATGAGTGGGAGAACAGCTCTGAAGAGGTACTAGAGTCGATAATGGGATCTAGTGCTGCACAACAGGAAGCTTCCTACAGGTGCATGGAATGCTCTTATGGCGCCTATTGACAGGAAGAGAGCCCAGGTTGTCTGCTGTCTGGACAAATCTATGAAAGAGGGTCTTATGACTCCGTGGAATGAGAAATACAAGATAGAGTACCCTTTAAAGGAGAAGGCGAATAACAAGACATAACTTTGATGTTTCCTTTAGCTTCCGTTGATTTATACATTTGATACATTCCTTTGATTGATCTCTTAATTTCATCCAGTACTATTTCATGGGATTTTTTGTACCTTTTATCCTCTTTATTTAACTATTGGATTTATTCTTGCTCATTGATTTTGGTGCAATGCGTATTTATTATTATTGATAATGTGAATTTGGATCTTGTGGTTGTGGAATCACACCCACGAGTTGTCGGGTAGGTCTGATACTGGCGGGTGGGGTGTGACAGTAACCTTACATCAACTCTTGATAAAGAAGAATATTGTCAGTAATACACCTACCTTCAATGAAGGCAATCTTATTGACACTAATTAAGAAATCCACTACCTCCTTCAAACAATTTGCCAAAAATTTGGTAGTAGATTTATAAATCATAGAACTCTCAGCGACAAGACAATAATCTAGGAATGTGTTTTGGACTTCCGCTTTTGGAATAAGGGTACTCCTCGCCATCTTGACTTGATCTAGAAGGTAAGGATTCTTAAAAAAATTAAGGATGGTAGTGTACACATCAAATCCCACAATATCCAAGCAACACTTATAGAAATAAACACCATATCTATCTGCAACTAGAAAGCTATTATCTTGGCATTAAAAATGACAGATTTGGTTTCATCCACTGTAAATGGCTGCCCCATATGGTTAATTTCCAAAACACATGGTGCTCTTGAATGGCAAATTCCAATTTAATGCACATAATTTTTTTTTTTGGGGGGGGGGGGGGAACCAGCAAATAATTTTTCAAAAAATCTAAAAGCTTTGCACTAAATCTCATGGATATTAGTAATCTAGTTTCCATTTGGTCCTGAACATCAACATTCCGGTTGGCATTGCACCTCCTCTTTGTGGAATTATGGACAAACCGGCATTACAATCTTTGTGGTTCAACCACATAACTTTAGCCCTCTAGCATGATCCTGATTTGCGAATCTTCAAAAGATAGTGAAGCTCATGCGAAATGTTTCGTTCCTTCATTAGAAGATGATCATTGAAATCACCCCTGTTGGGATTTATTAATTATTTACCCCTGTTGGGATTTATTAATTATTTTATTAATAAATTATATGCCCAAGGGCAGATCTGGAAAATCACTTTTAGGCGGTTACAAAATATAGGGTTATATATTTGTAACCACCGCATCACTAAAAGGAAGTGATTCATTCGTGCGTGAGAATTTTTCTAGTGAAAGGCGGCTCCCATCTCTCTCTCTCTCTCTCTCTCCAGGAAATGCAGGAAGGGTTTCCTTCCCTTTGCTTTAAATCTCCTTACCATCCTTTCCACACGGCATTTAGGTTGTGGAATTTATTCCCTTTCCTAGAGATTGTGGAATCACACCGGTGGAGCTTTGGTGGAGGAACAAGAACGTGGAATCCAAATTACTTCCGCTGCAGATATCCTATATTTAAGAAAGCGAATCCAGGTAAGGATCTTTCCCCATCAATTATGCAATTGATATATATGGAGTATAACCTACAACCCCAATCAATATCCATCTAAAGGTAGTGAATTTCAATCTCTATAGTTGAAATCCTAGAATCGAGCACATGGAATATTTGCCTACTCCACCTTTTTAGCTTCCTTTAAGAAGCTTTAATTTAGTTAAACAAAAGGGGAGTCCCAACTATATGCATATTTCAAACAAAATAAACAAGTGGCATAAAATTTGGGTGTTCACACCAAATGATTAAGGAAGAAAAATTGATGTACTTCAAACACCACCTTCTCTTGAAGAGACACCACCACAGAACTACAGTTGGAGACACTAGATTGAGAAACTGGCAATGAACATTAGCAAAATGGTTGAACCAAATCGACTTAACAATGACCCTGTCCAATTTAGAAGTGATTCGAGTCGAATCATTTAAACTCGCATCTGCCATGCAAGAGGCCAAAGGAAGGGCAATCCCAAGGATGAATTTGCACCACCAATCTTTTCATCAGGCTTATAGTGGATATTAAAATGTTCTAACAAAATCTAGGGCATATCCATTCCTTTCGCAAGAGTTCGGATACCATCAAGAACCTCCACTCAATCTTGGGCCTCATTTTCACCATAATAGGTAGTCACAAGAAAGTAATCAGAGGTCACAAGGATAGACACTAGAAGGTATATCACTTGGCCAGCCTTGAACATGCACTAAACATTCACCTTGGTCTCATACCTTTTCTTGGGTCAAAAGTTCTACATTTCATTCATACTTGAAAGAAAACACAGACACAAACACCAAACAAAAGGAAAAAAACAAAATCTAAGGGATGGGCTGAGCCCAATAAACCCTAAGAATACTGGTTGTAACAACCACAGAGCCAGAAAAACATAACCAGCACCATTGCTTGTGGAGACACACCACAAAAGCAGACATCGACGCAAACATAATCACACCACAAGGGCTTACAAACCACACGCCTCAAGGGCGAAAACAGAGCACGCCACAAGGGCGGATACAAAACACTCCTCATAGGCAAAGATAGAACATGCCACAAGGGCTGACAAACCACACGCCACAAGGGCTTACATACCACACGCCTCAAGGGCTTATATACCACACGCCTCAAGGGCGACAACAGAGCACGCCACAAAGGCAAAGACAGAACACGCCACAAAGGCGCCAACTCAATTATTGAAGCAAAAAGCACCTGATCTTGTTTCTGAACTCCCATCTTGAAACCGCAAAGGATACCACTAGTAGCAGAAGATGAACAAAATTTGGCATAAAAAACACCAAATTCGCAGAATACATGACCAAAACTTGCATCTACCACCGGTTTTTTTTTTTTTTTTACCTGGAAGCTTTGAAATAGATGAATGAAGAGAAGTGTGCTAAGAATGGAGAGAATAGGGGCAATGGATAAAAACCAGAAAAAAAGAAAAAGAAAATGAAAACCAGAGAAGATGAGAAGGAAAATGAGAATAGGGGCGATGGATAAAACCAGACAAGAAGAAAATGAAAAAGAAAAAACCGGAGAAGATGAGAAGGGGGTCAATGGATAAAAACCAGAAAAGAAGAGAGTCTCTCCGTGAAACCCTATTTTCTCCGCTCTGAGATCTATCGCCGCCACCGTGAAGCTGATAGCCTCAGGCAAAGAGAGCCAGAAAGAGAAGGAGAGAGAGGCGGAGAGCCTCAGTTAGAGATGAAAACAGAGGCAAAAATATGTGGGGAGAGAAGGAGTAAGGTGGAGAGAGGCGGAGAGAGGCGGAGATGGAGGCGGAGACTGGATCCAAATTCTACCAAAGGACCCAAATTCTACCCGCATCGGAAAACTCATAGTTGTGAATGCTCTTCCACCTAGGAAGGAAAGAACGAGCAACAACCGAGAAGTTTTCAGCTTTGAACCTTGACACTTTTGAGATTCTACAAGAATCAAAGTCTATGTGACTTCTTCAGTGTGCATGGATCATCTCATCTCATCTTCATTCATCACATCTTTAATCCCTAATTCCATTGAGAAGTGTTTTAAAACCCGATTTTCCTTATCAAAGAATCTTCAATCGGTGACCTTTAATTCTCAAATCACATCTATTGCACCCAAATCTGACCCTTTGCATGAATCATGGTTGAACCCACTGATTGGCTCAATAACTTGTTCACAAAGAGAAAGTAAGTGTTGGCCAACTCAATGGTTGGTCAATGATCCAAGAAGCTTAAGTTAGAATTCAAGAACAGCACTACCTCGAGGTCGAGGACTTAGAAGGTTATGAAGAAGATGAACAATAAATGGTCAACGAATAAATGCTTATTATAAGATACAGTGGTAGGTGAGGAGTATTTATAGTGAAACCTGGTGCTTCATGATGATTGGATTGTCCAAAATGTCCCGGATCTCCTCTAGGGATGAGACGTGGCTTCTAGGTGTATGACCGTTCTGATGAGTCTAGGCTTGACACCAACATGACAATAGAGGTTGATGTTGACAGATGCTAACTTGATCTCTATGACAACTCGGCTAGAATACCACATCAAGAAGATAGGAGTAAGGTCAACAGATCTCCTGGCTGCTAGGGAATGTCTAGTCTCGAGGCACACACAACCAATCAGCCTTGCTTTTCCCAGGTTGGGAGGTTGGCTTCTCCACTTCACATTGGACTCCTTCACTAGGATGGGGCTCTAGAAACGTAGGCTATGGGAAACCCCCCACATCTAAGCCTCAAACTCAGGCATCAACGTGATGTCCTAGTTCTCTTATGAGGTCAATGGGTCAAGCTTGAATCGCCTAGATCAGGCCTAGTCTTTTTTTGGTACCATTTTCTATATCTTTTTCATGGAATAATAGTTCAATCAAAGCATTTGGTTCTTAAGATTTCCTTCTCTCTTACTTAGAGAAAAACTCATCAGGTTGGATGAGCCTAATCTTCCCACTGAAGCATTGGACTACACATCATATTAGACAGCCTACGGCCAAAACAAGTTTCAGGATTTGGGGATTTGGGAAGTTGGATAGATTTCCATGGCATTAATCATGAATGTTGGTGTATGCAGAAGTTTACAGTACTCCAACTTCGAAGAGCTCAAGGTAGGCTCTAGATTCCTGATCGGCTGTACTGATACAGATCTAAAAACATATCGGCATTTGACAGACCCAAATCCATTATTTAGATTTTGAACACGTTTTAAAGATTTTGAACATGTTTTAAATCTTTTTCAGTGTTACTTGGACAATAACCTGAAGAAAGAGTCAATGCAAAGTTGGTAGAGTGACAATATTCATACTTCTGTGAGAGGTCATGGGTTCGCCCTTGCGGATGACAAAGTTCGCTTTGATGATGTAATCAGGTGCACGCAAGCTGACCCGGTTAAAAAAAAAAAAACCCCTGAAGAAAGAAAATATGTTAACCTAAACTGTCATTCACGGTTACATATAAATGGTTATTTTGAGGTGGTAAACCCTAGCCGAACAAAGGATGCTTTAGGTTAGGAAGGTCGTTACTGTTGTCTTACATTTTACAAGGAAAATTCTCTTTTGGATCCGTTCAATGAGGCTTTGGTGCTTCCATTCTGCTCTTTCTCTATTCTTAAGCTTCAACATGAAGGTATGGATTTATTTTGTCAGCTCTCCTGGTTAAGAAAATTGAAATCTTGATTGGGAGATAATTTATTTACTTATCTTGTTTAATTTCGAGTGACCTTTTTTCGAGTGCTTGTCCGGTTGTGTAATCCACTATTGCAATGCATTGATCGAGTATATAACTCCATGGATGGAGCATTTATAGAATTCGAGTTCATAAAAGTTAAAACTTTTTGGGTACGTTTACGTTGATCTTGTGAACTAAAATTGTTTGGTGACCTTAAAAACTGTTTGGGTACCTTGACTCAGATAGATTATATAGATTTTGTTTGAAGAACTGTTCGGTTATCATAAGTCTATTAGTTTGATGGATTTTAGGTTATATTTGATAATTTTTTTTCTGATTAAAATATTTGTGCATTGTCCAACCTATATGACTTTATTTAAAATTTTTTTTTCATGTATTTGTTTATTGTGTGATCTAACATTTGAGATAATAAGGTTTGACATTTGAACTTGAAAGTTCGTATGTACATTGCACACATGTATTGAAGACTACCAGGTGGGTGTAAAAAGTTGAGGTAAAATGTATCCCTACCATTATTCCCATTTCATGTCTATATGGTATCATATAGTGCGACTTGTGTAGAAAAGATCTTTATAAATTTGTGCAAGTTGTAGGTTCAAGCCTGCTTTTTGAAAACTTGCAACTGCCTTTAGAAGACATATACATGAGGTGTTTTTCCTGTAGAATCTGCCCATCCCGATCCAATCATTGGATCTTCATTCCCTTTGGACCAAATCATCCCTCTAACTCCTGACAAAACCATTTGAGTTTGGTCGC
Source organism: Hakea prostrata (assembly GCF_041222555.1). Lineage (NCBI taxonomy): Eukaryota > Viridiplantae > Streptophyta > Magnoliopsida > Proteales > Proteaceae > Hakea > Hakea prostrata. Next base: position 23,016,669 of record NC_142604.1, read on the forward strand.
AATTTGAAGAACCAATTTTTTTAGCTTACCGTTTAACCCTTCAGCCTTATTCCTACTAGGAATCCTTCGATTCTCAAATGCAAATCAGTTTTAAGTTCAGATCTTGGAAGAATTTGTCATCATTCAATTGATGTTGCATTAATTATAGAATAAGGATATACAAACACATTAATTATAGAATAAGGATATACAAACAAAGACTTTGGGGTGCTGCTGGTTCATATGGGAATACCCATTCTCAGCCTTATTGAGATATCCGTTGCTTTGATCAAGAAAAAATAAAGTAGATTTACTTGTCAAAATTTGAGGCATGATGTAGAATTGTTAAGTAGTTCTATTTTGGGACTAGCATTGATTATCTACCATAATAATTTATATTGGACCAATGAAATGTTGTGCTTGTGCTTAGAAAATATTCAAACTGCAAATGGATGCATGATTGCCATAAATGATTCCTATTTATAGATCTCAGTTTAGAATAACTGCTCCAATCTGTTTTCTGTTCATGGTTGGAAGTTCTTACAATATAATAGATTGGTGCCTTGGATAAAGTGGAGAATATCTATATGATATACCTTGAAAAGAGGAGCAATACAGAGGAGTGATACCTTTGAAATCAACCTAGGGTTGATAGGGTGTTAAGCCTTGTTCAATACGTTTGTCTTGTCATGGGCCTACTCTACGGGCTCAAAAGTAGGCCAAGGCTAAGTAAAAAAATAGTTAATTAATTGTTTTAATAAATGTAATTTTTTCCTAAATTAAGTTATAAGGGCATAATAATCTTTTCTTATGTTTTTATTACTCTTATGTTCTTATTACAGTTTGTACTTTGAGTTAGTTTCTAATTGTGAGTTAGAATCCAGCTTGGAGTCAAAATCAGATTAGGATTCCCACATAAAGGGCGTACCCAGTGCCGAAGCTCCCACATTGTGGGGTCTGGGGAAGGGACTTTCTAGGCAACCTTACCCCTGCTATTTTTTTGCAGAGAGGCTGATTCGAACCCGCGACCTCCACCGCACAATGGAGAGATTCCACCATTGCGCCAGGCCCGCCCTTCATTAGGATTTCCACATATTAGTATTAATAAGTTCCTCCACTTGAGGGGAAGGCACCCAACTTTGATATGATTAATATTTCTCAATTCAAGTATTCTATGGTGTATTGTTGTTGCAACTGTGTTTATTTAATTTGGAAGTCCAAGATTTAAGAGCAATTAAGGTTTATGGTGAAGTCAAGCCTAGATTTTTGTTATGGCTGAATTGATAGCCTACAAACTCCATCTCCATTGAAAAAGATTCACGAGGATCTCCTATCCAAGTTTCTAGCAATCTATGCTCTATTCTCTTACTGATCTTAGATCTAAGTTTGAAAACAAAAACTATATAATCCTTCAGTCTTATTCCTACTAGGAATCCTCCGGTTCCCAAATGTCAGTCAATTTAGCTTAAGATCTTGGAAGAACTGGCCGAAACTTAATGCAGTGGTTGACCAACTCTAGATCATTTTAGCCTAATAAAAAGGTGATCAACATTCTCTCTATTGTTGCCTGAGTTTTGTCTGTTGTTTCCATGTATATTTGCCTGCAATCAAAACCCTAGTTCTTGCTTTGTAGTTTACACACTAAAGGAGGTTTAAACCATGGAATTGCTACAGGTCAATGGATGAAATTCAATGCTTAAAATGGAGAAAGATCCTTGGATTCTTGTGGTTATCATGTAGAGTGTAGCAAAAAAGTTTCAGATGGGGGAATCAATGGCAATTAGAGCCTAGATTGGGAATCTCAAGTTCATTTAGTTCCCACTCCAATCACTAATTGGAGTTCTCTGTCACCCACTTTCATTCGAACAGAGCAAATAGTGACGAAGAAGCCAATGAACATCACTTGTCAATTTTCTAAGCAATTTGAGTTTCACATTCGTTGGAGTTGGAATTGAGGGGGATGTAGAGAAGCTTTTAGTGGACACAAACTGAATGTGGTAAACGCTATCGACCATCATTCCTTGGCTGCAACAAAATTAAGCTTTCCTTATTTGCGCAATTTTGGCTTGCAAGAGCTGACAAGAGAGGTTCTTGGAAAAGAAATAGGGAAGCTAAAGAAGGTGGTCACGAGTAGATGGTATGCAGAGACTTCTGTAGGTTAGTTGGTCTTTTAATTGGGTCAGTCTGTTTGGCTGACCAATGATTTAAACATTAAAATTGAATTTGACTTACTCTAATCTATCTGGTTTGACGTTGATCAATATGGTGCAGAGATTGGCCTGTTTACTAATTTGTTTGGTTCAGGTCGGTAGATCTGGTTCTATTGGGGCTGGCCTAGAATTGATACCCCTGTCTCTCATCTATGATTCAAGATCTTGCTCTCGAGCGAGAACTTGCCTCTTCCAAAAACGGAGATCTCACTGTGTTAGTGAGATCGTGGTCGAGATATGGTCTTTTTTTGGGCCAACTCAATGGCCCATCTCAGTGGGTTTTAGTGGGCTCAGACTTGGTAATTAGCCTAATTTAGGCCTTTTGAATACGCTGATGGCTTTGAATATGTGAAAAACAACCGTAGGTATGAGTTCTAAGTCGACCCTAAGTGTAAAATCGAAATGTTGTAGAATTGGGGAATGCAAGGTTATACAATATATGTAATATAGAACCTTTAAGGCTTATAACTAAAAAGTAAGTGAGCTCAAAATTGGTAATTATCCTAATTTAGGCCTTTTGAACACACTGATGGCCAAAATATGTGAAAAACAATTGTAAGTATGAGTTCTAAGTCGACCCTAATTGTAAAATTGAAATGTTGCAGAATTGGGGAATGCAAGGTTATACAACATATGTAATATAGAACCTTTAAGACTTATAAATGAAAAGTAAGTGTATTAAATATATCAAATAACTTAAATGTCATCAAAATTTCATCCTTATTAATATCACAATGTCGACTCTCGAGAATAGAATAATAAAATTATGGGATAATTACTATTGGCCCCCTGTACTTTGATTTTATTACTACTGTATCCCTTGTACTTTTCAAAATTACTAATCCAACCTTTAACTTTGTCTACAATTACTATTGCCCCCTACCGTTAAGTTCCGTTAGTTTACTGATGATGTGGCATCTTTATATTTTATTAAAAACCCCAAAATACCCTTATACTTATCTCTTTACTTATTTACCCTTTTGTCAAGTTACAGTAGTACCCTTAATTAACTGTGGAGAAAAAAGTAACTATAATCAGTTTTATTCTAAAAAAAAAACACCAAATAAGGAAAGAATGATTGAATAAAACTCAAATAGAAACCGAAGAGGAAGGAAAATCGAATTCAACTCAAATTGGAAACTGAATATCACCTAAAATATTTTCAAAATAAATGAAGTTTAGTGAAGGTGGGAAACCAAATTGAATTTGGATTTTGCTCATTTCTTTAATTCAAAATGAATGAAGTTTAGTGAAGGTGGGAAACCTCGGATTTGGATTTTTCCCATTTCTTTAATTCAAAATAAATGAAGCTTGGTGAAGGCGGGAAACCAAATCGGATTTGGATTTTGCCCATTTCTTTAATTCAAAATAAATGAAGTTTAGTGAAGGTGGGAAACCAAATTGAATTTGGATTTTGCTCATTTCATTAATTCAAAATAAATGAAGTTTAGGGTAAAATTGACATTTAATTTGGTTTTTATAAATGGGGTAGCATCGTCTTTTGATTTCTTAATTTTAATGAAGGGCAAATTAGACATTACATATTCAAACTTAATGGCTACTTAACACCGTTATAAGGAAGGGGGGCCACAGTAATTTCATAAAGAACAGGGTTTTATTAATAATAAAATCAAACTATAGGGAGGCAACAGTAATTATCCCTAAAATTATATAACCATTAGAAGTTCTATACAAGTCATGACTCATAAGTTCATAAGACAAGCATAAAATCATTGATCTTCTTTTGGTGTTGTAGATGTGCTAAGAGTAGTTGAAAGTGAAAATCCAGCTGAAATCCATAAAAAATCTAGCAAAAATTAAGAATTTTAGCGAGATATGGCAAGATCTGGGGAGAAATCTGGCAAGATATGGTGAGAAATGGCGTGATAGGTGAGACATGGTGGGAGATCTCGCCACTTCAAAATACCGAGATCTCGACCGAGATGGCGAGATCTCAGTTGAGATATACGAAGTTTCTGGCATAAACTCGGTGGGTTTTAGGGCCCCGTTTGGGCTGAAACTTGGTATTTAGCCTATTTAAGGCCTTTTGAACACATTGGTGGCCTTAGATTTGTGAGAAAATAACCCCCAGTATGTCTTCTAAGTTGACCCTATGTTTAAAATTGAAATGCTGTGAAATGCAAGGTTAGACAATATGTAATCTAGAGATATCAAGTAATTCAAGTTTTCAACTTTCAAGTATCAAATACATTACACATCAAACTATCAAAGAACTTAAATGTCTTCAAAATTTTACAACCATAAGAAGTTTTAGACTTTTAGTAAGTCATAAATCGTAATTCATAAGTTAACAATCACAAGAGTACAAGAGTACCATAAGTTAACAATCACAAGAGTACAAGAGTAACAATATTACAATACTACAACTCTACAAGACTCACACACCCATTGTAGAACATTTTATTTGAAAAAAACTCAAATTTGGGGAAAAATCTTACCTTTGTTGAAGATCTAGTTGAAATATGCTTGAATGATGAAAATCTGATGTTGTAGATGTGTTAAGGATGTTTAGAAATTGAATCCCTAACAAATTCTGGCAAAAAATCCAATTTCTGACAAGTTTTGAGGGTTGCAGTGAGAGAGAGGCGAGATAGGGGGTTTTAAAACCCCCTAAACCAAGTGGTTGGACCAGAGATGGCGAGATCTCACGAGATCTTCCATTTCTCAAATCTCGTCTCTCCTCTCATCTCGCTATCCCAAAATAGCAAGATATCTCGTGAGATCTTGGCGTGCCAAGATCTCACGAGATCTCCTACCATGAGGCGAGATCTCGAGCGAGCTCGCGAGATGTGGGAATCTTGCCCTTTATTGCGTATCGCCTTAAAAAAGTGAGATATCTGCAAGATCTCAAACCATGCGCCCATTTAGGTATCTATCAACCAAGACTCCATTCCCCTAGTAACCTTAAATCCCAGCTTGATGTCGTTTTGACAATCCAATTTCAAGATGCATACATTTTCTTTTGTTGAATTTCATACTGCAAAAGAAGATATGTTATATGGTCCAACTTAGCATCCAAAACCAACCAAACTTGGGGGTTGATATGTTTATATTTTTACCTACATTCCCTCCAAATTTTGCCCCATTTCCATAATTTGTCATCCCTTATATCAAGAAATTACCCCATCCCACATTCCAAATCTCTTCAAAATTAACAACCCATCATACTTGACACTATTGCGTTCCAATTAATTTACCTGACTGGGGAATTTAGAGACCACTAACCATATCCATCCTTTCTAGCAAAATCTTCCCATTGCAGCGCATATCATAGACCCTCCCGTATTCCATAACCAAAATTTAGAAAAATGCTTTCCTGGTCCCATATGAGTTGGTTCTCTTAAAGATCTTGGAAGAAATGGGCCTCAATTGGTGCTGCATCAAGGAGACATTGTCAATCATATAAAAAAAGGGTTTTTTACATGCTCCAACTCAAATATAAGGCCTTAACCCACCAACATTAACACTGTTAAGTTTTTGTTAAGGGTCACTGTTAAATGACCTTTATAGCTTTACTTGTTATGAGTATAAATGGAAGTACAATTTTACATTTTGTTTCACCAGCTTGCCTTTTACTTCTTTGAGGTAGGTTCAACATCGTCACTACTGCTTCTCTTGGATGGAAATCCAACCCCATATTAGGTTCTTTTTCCTAAGAATAGGCCTATTATTGGGTTATAAAGGCATTTGGCTTTTTCTTGGATGGGTTTCCATCGTAATTGACCAACTTAATGGACCTAAAATTTTGATACATGAGTAGAGTATGAAAATCCTTTACTTAGTTTTTTGTTTTCTGTTTAATCCTTATTTGAGTAGATACATTTTATTTTCTAGTCCTACCTAGAGCTGATGCATGTTATTTAATTGGTCCTTATTAAGGCTAATGCATAATATTTAATTGGTCCTTGTTATAGTTGATGGGGAGTCCTTCTAAGAGTTGAACCATAAAACCCAAGGCCAATTAGAGTTTGTTTTAAAATTTAGTTAAGTTGCTAAGAGCACAACTAGGATTCCAATTTTATTAGAAACTGGGGGGCATCATATCCCTATATTGTTGCCTACATTCCCTCCAAGTAAAAGCCCATTCAGACACCTCTAGACCTTGATTCCCCTACTCTAAAATATTCACAACATGTCTAAATTCATGAAACCCTATCTTGGTCCCATTTGAGTTGGTTCTGTTAAATCTTGGTAGACTGACCCTTCAACTAAGGTTACATCGCTTTCTCTTCATTCGCCCTTTGTGGCTTAGGCTTGGGAACCTGCACTGTTGCTTCTCCCTCGGTCCCTTATCTCTCCCGTTCTTTGTGTCTGGCTTCAGCAATTGCATCAGCACTGTCTTTGTTTTGGGAAAGGGTCCCACAAGGTCGTCTTTCGCCTTACAGGGGTGAAGAATGGAAGATCAGAAGTGCGATCAATTCCTCTTTCCTGTTGCTTGTTCAAAATCAGGTATGGAAGCAAGGACCTTTGTTCGTCAGTAGCTGAATTATCCAATGAAATCAAAAACAAGAAAATCAAACCTGGTAACTACAATGGAAGTCATAGGACTCAAAATGTTCAAAAAGAAGAATCCTAACAAAACAGTTTTCCTCACAGAAATTTTCTCTGTTGATGGGAGTCCGGAGGAATATAGACCATGGATATAAAAACAAGAATGCATCCTACTAATGAAAAAGGCAGAAAGAATTGGCCTGGGTGCAACTCTTCAGACATCTTGGGTTATATTGGATTTCCCCGTTCTCTCCCATGATCAAATATTCTATACATTGCTCAATAAAGCAGCAAAGCTTTTTCAACCATGAAAATCTGGACCATGAAGTCAAATATTATTAAGTTGATCTATTCTTGGGGATTAATATTATAATTACCCAATAAATTAATTATTGTTGGACCAATCAAATGAAGTTCAAGACTACATTCAGAAAATAATGCCATAAAATTGCTAGGATATGCATGATTGCCATAAAAGATTATGGTTTATAGATCTAGTATTAAAATTACCCAATAAATTAATTTATTGTTGGACCAATCAAATGATGTTCAAGACTACATTCAGAAAATAATCAATTGCTAGGATATGCATGATTGCCATAAAAGATTATGGTTTATAGATCTCAGTTGAAATATATTGCTCTGATCTGTTTCTTATTCTTAGTTGGAAGTTATTGCAATACAACAGATTGGTGCATTTGGAGAAATTGAAGGATCTTCTTAATACTCATCGAAGTTGTCAGTCAAAAAATCTAACAAATAGACATAAGCCAGTTGCCAGAATCAGTCCCTATCCTGGACTTAATTGTTAAAATTTAGTATGCTTTTTTGAAATTGGGAGGGATATAGAGCTGGAATAGATATATTGTCATTTTTTATTGGGAGTGGTTATTCTTGTCATTGGTTGAATGTCTAGTACGGTAGAGAAGTTGAAGGAGTTAATCAAGAAAGGTTAGTAATGGGTACTTTCTTGGATATCAGGGTGGCAAGGCTACCTTGGTGATTGAGAGGCCCAAAAAGCAAGGTGTTGACACGAAAATGAAGCTTGAGTTCCTAGAGTTGATATGGTGACACCTTGATAACTATGAGTAGTTTACCAAAGTACATAACTAAGTAGTTATGTGTAATTCTTAATCATAGTTGGCTTTGTCTAATGCAAACCAATATTTGGAAGATAACTAGATGCCCTAGAAAGTAAGAGATCTGCTATATCCATATGAGCCCACGATTCCATTGCTTTGTCCATAAACCAATTAGTTTGTCTCCCATTTTTTTCTCTTATTACTTGTCTCTGCTGGTATTTTCTTTCATTTCTTTGTATTTGCCTTTAGGTATTTGTGTGCCTAATTGTTTCTCTTTTATCCGGGAGATTACAACTAGGGTGATGCTAAAGTATTTAATTACTCAATTGAAATTGTGCTTTGATTTTCATTCAAGGCAAGTTAGAGTGCCAACTGAGTTAAATCTAAACTATCCTCTTTTGTATCCTCCTTGGAAGGGTATGATTGTTCGCCAACTAGCAACAATTGCATATGATGGAAAATATAAATTCTAGAAACAAACAATTCTATTGCTTGGTGCATTATGGTTTTCTCTATATGACCACCTCTCTTGTGTTATAATTACAAGATGTTTGTTGTTTCCATTAGCCTATCATCCTAAGTCTTTGTGCAATTTAGTTGTTAATAGTGTCTTGCATGGAACTGATTATGGTATTCTTTATCTCAGATAATCAATCATATGGAGGATGCATCAACAAATCGGATCAATGATTTACCAGGATATTTTCGCTCAAGGGGGTGTTACTGCATTACCTTAAAAAGCTACTTGCTTAGCCGCAGAAACTGGAAGGAGCGAAAAACGATGATAAATGAACCTAGAAATGCTCCTGGGTATTGCATCAAGCATGGCTATGGTTAAATGGATAAGCATATAGACTTCACTGGCTATTCTGTGGTGAAATTTAACACCCAATTTCCAACCTTTAACCATGTTTTCTTGTTCCTTTATTTCCTTCTTAATCCATTCTCTCTCAGCTGCACATCCTCTCGTCCCTCTCTGGTTCTGGCCAGCACCACTTCCTGTTCTCTCTTCTGTCAGCCTCTTCTGCTCTTGCGCTTGCTCCAGTCACTTTGTGTTCAGTGTTGGGGGTGAAGCAACTTGAAAAGTGAGACCTTGACCATTGTTAAATCTCAACGCGATGTCTTCTACGTCTGTGTGTTGATGATCTTGGCTACTGCAACAGAGCAGAGGCGGGGTTTTTGCTTGGAAAGTAGATGAGAAGAAAAATCTGGTGAGAGCAGTGATGAAGAAAGTAAAAAAAATGATCAAATAAATACTGTACCAGTCATGTACTTCCAGTTTCCTGACTGCTTTATTGATGTATGCCGACCTCTGTGTGAGATTTATTTTTCCTTTTTTTCAGTCAATTTCTGTGTTATTATGCCATTACTATTGTAAATTTTTTCTGACCTGCGTCATTGTTGCAGAGTGATACTCCCAACATGCTTGACAAAAAACTGTATCCACTATCAACTTGCTGGGGTCATATGAAATCATTGATGAGGCCAAGGAAGAGTGTAGAGAAGTTCATCCTGGTGTTGTCTCATGTCCAGATATTATTAGTATGGCCTCCTGAGATGCCATCATGTAGGTAACAAAAAAAATCTGTAGAAACCCAACTTGGATAACATTAGAACATGACTTTTTCCCTCACAAATTTTTATGGGCTTTTTATTTTCTGTTGCAGTCAGAGCACCCAATTGGGAAGTTAAGCTAGGAAGGTTCATCTGAACTATGAGTGAAGTTTAAGACCCTGTTGTTGAAGGTGGTTGTCATGAACAATGACTGTCCTTTAGTCAGAATCAGAGCTGGAGAATCTACTGTAAGATTTTGTATGTCTTCAGGTTCATGTTATTAAATTTACTTGAGATAGTCGTTAATTTCTTTGTCATTGAAAGTAGGGAGATTGAGGGGTTCCTTTTCATAGACATTTAATTCAAAAGCTTTTGGGAAGCCAAGCTACATTAGTTTCTTAATGGAAGAATGTTACAGTAACTATTAGCCAAGCAGTTAAAGTTGAGTTTGCTTCTTGGCTTCGATAGACATATGGAACAAAGATTAAGATATTGAATAACTTTTGGCATTTGTTTTTTTCCTTTTTGAGATATCTCTACCATGTTTCTCTTCTACCTTGGAGACTACAAGGTATATTGATCCTAATCTGTTGCATTACCTGATAGAATTGACTCCTCATACTAAGGAAGATTGCTGCTATTTGTTCCTGGAGGAAGAAGGGAGCAAAACATAGCTCAAGTGAAAACCATGCTTAAGCTCAGTTCATCCTTGTAAGCTTGTTTGGGTTTCATGTGTAGTTATTTAGTTACAATATCTTGTGCCAACTCAAACCCAGTTGTGTATCCAGGTGATGATGAAATGGGTCTAGATCAAAATTTAGTTTTTGGAATCTCAGGATTGTAGGAATGTTAGTTAATTGGGGAATTATAGTCCTTCTGGTTATTCCAGAAGTCAACTGTATGGGATCCTTGGTTCACAATTCTTTTTAATTTCCTTATTTGAATTAGTTTCTTTTTTAAAATGTAGGTCCTATTTTGGTGGTCTTTTATCTTTCCTTGTATATGATATAATTTCCCATTGCTGGAGACAATAGAAACAATGAATTGAGTATTGTGATTTGAGTAGCTTATGTGGCTATGCATGTGCATTCTCTTCTGTGACTTCTTCTCTCTCTTCCTTGCAATTTGCAATTGGACTCTAATTCCTTTCTAAATTTCTACTCCTAATCAAAGGATCTTATCTTCCTCCCTTTTTTTGACACTTTTAATGCAGTATGAAACCATTGGTTAGTGAAAACACTTTGTAAAAAACTCTGAGAAATATCGTTAATCAGACTGCAGGGCCTCCCATCATGTTGGGGGTCTATTTATGACATTACACTTGAAGTCCTATTGATGTTACTGACTTAAACTAGGACAGCAGCTAACCTACTACTAATTGACTAAGCAAGCCCAACTTTACAGAAGGCTGAAATAAAACTTAAAATGACCTTGCTGTCATTGACTTAAATCTGGGTAGAATTACTGAAACAGTCACTGAAATTACTAATACTGGAAAAAATTGAGTACGAAAAAACAATACTGATTCGAAGTGCTGCTAGGTAGCAGAGCCTAGGGGCTCATCTGGGTTGGCAACTAGTTTAAGGACTCTAAGTAGTCGCTCTATATGCATCGCTCCTCACATAAAAGCATTTCTTTCTGGGACAATATCCTCTAATTTCTATGTGTTTATTATGTATCTATTGGAATTTTTTTTTTGTTGAAATCAAATCTGGGCAGGAAAAGTTGTAACTTCAAATTTGTTAATGCACTTCTCAAATTTGTTAATCTGGGCAACCTAGCACTGCTCAGACAGAGAGGCCTCAGGCAGTCAGGCTTGACTGACTGGCCAGCCACGACCGCAGGCCTGGAGATCTTAGCCTGAGCTAGCTTGTGGGTTGAAAATCCCAAGCGCAGGCCTGAAGAACTTAGGCTCACAAATTAGTGTACCAACTGAATTGAATCTAACTGTTTTTCTCATGGCATCCTCCTTGGAAGTATGGGAGTGCAGGCAACTGGTAACAATTGTATACGACACAAGATTCAAATCTTTTTCTTTAGAATGAGTTGAGTTACCTTGTCGTTGTTGTTTTACATGGAATTCATAGCCAAATTTGTTTTAGAGCCAAAAATTCTATTACTTTGGTGAAATCTCGATCTCTGAATCATCACCTTACTTGCATTATAAATACAAGTTTAGTCATTGCTCGATTTAATTGTTATATATTGTAATGCACTGAAGTGATTTGGATATTTTTATCACAGTTAGCTAATGTTACGGAGGATGTCCACAGACCGGATTGATGATTTACCAGGAGATCTTCGCTCAAAAGGGGGTCACAGCATAGTCATGAAAGGTTACTTACAATTCCAGATTCATGGTATGCATACCACCATTTTATAAGCCTCTTTTTTTCATTGTTCATGGTTTTTTGTTAATGATGATTCCAGATTCATGGTGAGCATTCCATGATCTTTATCTTCCTTGTGTTTATGTGCATCAATCTCAAAGGTGTCTTGATGTTTTTTTAGGTTTAGTGCTACTCTTGGTATCGACATTGAAAAAATTTGCCCATTGTCACTAACCAACCCTACCCTAAAACTTGTAGGAAACCAAGCTATAGTGGTTTTTTCATGTATAGTGCACCCACTCTCGTCTACAATTCACCAACCATCATATTAGCTGTTCTCATTTATGACATTTTATATCTAGTCTCTTTCTATTCGTTAGATATTGTCATGCATGGTAGTGATAATGATCTTCCATCTCAGTTAACCAATGTTTCAGAGATTTTTTTAGGAGATTCTTGACATTGATTTTGCTTGCTTTTTCTTGATGAAAGCAGTAAAATAGTTTTTGTTATCTTTTCTGTCTAACAGCAATGTCAAGAAGGTTGCCCCCAAGGTCAGAAAGGATATCACGAAGTTCACACGGATAGGATAGTGAAGGGGACTTATGTCAAGTCACTGGACTAGCGAAACTGATTCTCCCAAGGTTGAGCATTCAAAGCAGGATTGTTCCAACATGCCCAGTAAATGGAGGGTGGTCTACGATCAGGCAACTCCACAAGTGAAGAAATGCCATCCATCTGCCCAAAATGAAGGATGTGATGGTGGATGTGAAGCATTGGTAAGCACCCCTGTAGCTGGGGGATCCCGATGGATTGGGCATGAAAGATAATTGAATATGGGGATTAGACCATTGTTGAGGTGGGAGGTCTAAGAAAGATGTTGGGGCCATTTGATAACTCACTGAGAAGCTGAAAGATGGAAAGGTTGACTTTCTTCTTACAGGTAACATTGGATTATGGCAAGATTATGGAAGCAATGCTAATGGCAATCTTGCAAGGAGTAGAGCAATGCACAATAAAAAACAAACATCCCTGGGCAGTTTGGTGCATAAAACCGAAAGCTACAACTCAATTAACACCACCATACTGGCTGCTGCATCTAATTCAAACATTGCAGTTTGGTGCGTAGAACCGAAAGCTACAACTCAATTAACAACACCATACTGGCTACTGCATCTAATTCAAACACTAGCGGATCTCAAGACAAAATTAGTGATGGAGCCTCCATCACTTTTTGTAACTTTGAATCCCCTACTCTCCTTAGAATCTTTACTAATTTTGCTTTAGAAGCAACTTTTAATTAATTATGCAGAGAAGGGACATCAGATGTATTTGTCTTGAAAGCTATTAATATCTATTTTTCCTTTTCCTGTAATATCTATCTATATATATATATATATATATATATATTATATATATATATATATATATATATATATATATATATATATTATATATATATATATATATATATATATATATATATATATATATATATATATATATATATATATATATATATATATATATATATATATATTATGTATGTATGTATGCTTATGAAAAAAAGAAAATAACCAACTTTTATTATTTTTCAAAAATAAAAATAAAAATTTATAGTTATATTTGCTTTTGGAAGTAGTTTCGAACATCTAAAAACTCGTAAGTAAAACATATGAAGTGAAGTTTGCGTCAATCCTTTTTACTTGTGGCGTTGCATCTCAAAATTAATTTTAGAGTAAATTACACGACATTTGCTATAAAAGGGGTAAAACTCTTGACCACCCACTATTACCTCTTAAATTACGCAGAACACACAAAATTAAAAGTTATCCATAGTTACATTTTCAGTTAAGTGTAGGAGTGAAATGACCAAAATGTTTTTAGTTATATTTAAGAGCAAGCACCCCAAAATGGAGGCCTTAAAGCACTGACACCCTACTTTATGTTTAAAAAGCACTGAGACCCCAAAATTGGATTGTCATTGGATATATTTGTCCAATTTTTCACTGAAAACATTTTCAGACACTGTTTATTATAGGGATATTTTTGAAAATAAACAGTGATTTAACTATTTTTAGTGAAAAATAGGATAAATATATCTAATGAAAATTCAATTTTGGGGTCTCAGTGCTTTGTAAATATAAAGTGGGGTGTCAGTGCTTTAAGGCCTCTATTTTGGGGTGCCAGTGCAATTTACTCTATATTTAAAGCATTTAAATATTGATTTTCAAATAACCTAATTACCCTTTGGGTATGAAAATGACTTTATTACCCCCATTTTGGATTCAACAAATTACATGAATACCCTCACTGTAAATTTATAAATACCACAACACAAGTAAATTTACTAAATTACCCTCCATTGTGTGAAATTACTAAAATACCCCAAATTTACCCCCTAATAGTACGTGTGTTTGCAAGCACTATTTCTCCATCGTCTCCTTTTACCACCTTTTGCTGGACTTCATTAATGCCACGCCTCTCTTTGCTCTCCTGCTTCTCGGAGTGAAAGTGTCGATTTGTGTCAATTCCCCTCTCCACTAATGCCTCTCTCGGCTCTTGAGTGATTACATTGACGCCTCTGCAACTCGTCGTCGCTCTCCCCATCTCTAGGTTTTGCTTTTATTTTCTTCTTACACCTCAACTACTGCAACACTCATCAATGAAGTGCAAGGTAAGATTAGGGTTGTTCTTCTTACACCAAATCACACGCATATATAGAATTGTGGCTTATGTGGGCTTCTTTGACCACCGGTGTTGGTCACATTGGGCTATTATCAAGCAACTTGGCGCCCATGGCCCGGTGCACGCATGATGCCCGGCGAAATGCCTCTGTGACCACCATGCGATGCACCCGCCAACGCACAACACTTTGCCCCATGCGGGGCCCTCGGTCCCCACCCTCCACCTCATGTAGGGCCCTTAGTGTCACATCTACCTAGCCGAACCCTATCTAGCATACCCGAGTGTGTGATCCACAACCCCAAAGAACAACTATCGAGGAAATCATCCCGCCACATATGCAATAACATAATTATGGACAGGGAATATAATCAATATGTAATAATATAAACAAGAAATCCAGATAAGGAAAGAAAATGACAATATAATCGAGTGCGGAAAATGATACCAAATGTGTATATAATCAAAAAGGAGTAGAGTGAGGCGGAATCTTACTCCACGATTCACAGTGAATGTAGCTCATAAGTTAAAAGAGAAATTACAACTGTTCTCAAAGGAAAGTAAGGAAATGGTGATCAAACTAAACTAAGTGTTTTCTACTTTATAAAGAACATCTTCATAAACATAGACTTCATCAACCAAGCAACGACGTTCGGGGGCTACATGGTACGTAACATAATCACTCGAGGGATCATCACCGAAATCTTTATAGTTGCCGCCACCTTGAGTGTAGTATGCTTCCTCATCTTATTTGTCATAATACTCAGCACCTGTAGAATAATCTAACAAAAGATATTTACACAAAAAGGAGTGAGTTCAAAAGAACTCCGCAAGGCAAGTTAATCCACAACAACATAAATAACATAATTGCAAAAAATAGCATGATGCAATGTGATATGAAACAGACAATGTATGTATGAATCTAACTCTATGTATGCTTTGGTCTCTAGGCGGGCATGCTTTAAGTCATAGCACCATACTTTTTTTAGGAAGGTCATTCACACATCCTCGGTTGGCAATGGGTCCTTCATCCCTCAGGACAATCCATGGGTGGGTATAGGTCACCGCTCTCTCACATCACCGTTTGGTCTAAGTATTGGCGCATGTCAAGGTAAAATCTAGCCAAATGCAAGTCATCTACTTAGTCATATCAACTTAGATCCGGATACGTCCATTCCTCGCCCTTGACGATCCTTTTCCGGTATCCTTCACACTAGAGTCGGTATAGTCCTTGACTACGGACTCATCAATCCTACTGGTCATCCACAAATAATAGACGGGAAGCTCTCATGTCCTCTCACGGATTGGTTACCGGTCTTGAATGCCCATGAGCCCAAGTCTACTATTTGCAACCCTACTAATAAATGGCCCCCAGAATGTGATTCATGTCCTCTCACGGGATGGTTACCGAGTCTTGAACGCCCACGAATCCCCATTGCTACCATGGGTCGTTAGGTCTCAATACCCTTCCGAATCGGGTCCGATATAATGGGGACATCCTAGCCAAACATTGCTAGACAAGACCTAGGTATGAAAATCCCATAACCTGGGAAAGTGTCAAAGGGCACCATTGGAAATATCATACTATTCCCAAAGATGTCCAAGGACGAAATGTCAAAAGGACACTTCTCAATCCCAAATCATACCTATTCAATCACATTCTCAAATCGGTCATAACATACACAACCGATATCTCATCATATAGAAAGATACACATAAACATGAAGATCAATTGCATATGTAACTCGATAAGAGTAAGTATTCATAATCAAAAGAATACATGAACATGATACTCGTAGTTAAAAGTACTTGATCATAGATAGAATAATATGAAAAATACATTTATGGTAGTGAATCCTAAGAGAATCCCAAATTAGAAACTAAGATTCACTCAATCTACGTAATTATGAAAATAAATGTCCTTACCTTAAATAGCTTGATGAATATCCAAAGATCAAAGAGAGTGGTTCCAAACTTAGCAAATAAACCCTAAACAATCATAGGTACACATCATTAGGAAAAGAGGCCTAAGATTACTTGAATATCAAAACGAATCAAATCGGACGAAAAAAGCCATGACTCTTTGCCTTGCTTGGTCGATTGGTGGTAGCTTGTCCGTCCGACCAAGCAATCGACCAGCAGTGGCGCAACAATGTGGTTTTTGATCCGAAACTCGGCCTACACGTCAGGGAGCACTACGAAACTTGGAGGAAACCTCTAGAACAATAATCTAACACTAAAATAGTATAGATTAGTCACTAACAATGATCAAAAACACTAATTACTAATATGGAATCATGACTTTCTAATTTGGTAAAATCCCTAGTTTTCGATGAAAACATGATATGAATCTAAAAGAAAAACTAGAGATGATAGGATCTCAT